>NC_091841.1:22557753-22931257 GCF_037783145.1 Equus przewalskii
ATTTACCTGTTGAATTTCCATCTAGATGATCTATCCATTGATGTAACTGGGATGTTGAGGTCCCCTACTATTATTGTGTTGCTGTTAATTTATCCCTCTTGTTCTCTTAAGAGCTGTTTTATGTACTTTGGCATTCCTGTGTTAGGTGCATGTATATTCATAAGTGTTATGTCCCCTTGGTTGAATGTCCTTTTATCATTATACTGCCTCTCCTTTTCTCTCATTGCTCCTTTCATCTTGAAGTCTGCCTTGTCTGATATAAACGTGGCAACATCTGCTTTCTTTAGCTTGCCATTTGCTTGGAGTATTGTCTTCCGTCCCTTCACTCAGAGTCTCTGTTTGTCTTTAGATCTGAGATGCGTTTCCTGGAGGCAGCATATTGTTGGGTCTTGTTCTTTAATCCATCCAGCCACTCTGTGTCTGTGGATTGGAGAATTCAATCCGTTTACATTTACAGTGATTCTTGATATACGAGGGCTTAATACTCCCTTTTTTCTCTTGTTTTCAGTTGTTCTTCATTTCACTTGTTTCAGTTGTTTCTCTTCCCATGTATTTCTTATTGCCATTTCAGCTTGGTGGTTTCCTAGGATGGTTTTCTGAATTTTCTCTTTATCCTTTGTGTGTCTGTTCTGATTTTTTGTTCAGTGGTTACCATGAGACTTGTATACAAGATCTTGTAGATGAGATAGTCCATTTTCTGATTGCTGCCTATCGCCATAATCCTATGTACTTTCCATCCCTTTCCTCTTCCCTAAGTTATTGTTGTTACAAATTATTCCATTTTGTGTCATGAGTTTGTGATTAAAATGAAGTGTTTATCATTATTTGTGATATTTTCCTTCCCTTTATCTTTAATGGTATAATTGAGCGTCTGCTAACCAGTTTTGATAGAAAGCTGCAATTTCCTGATTTTCTCTGTCCATTGATCTCGATGCTCAAGACTTTATAAACCTTTTCCTTTTTTTCAGGTGTGAGGTCATTCTTGATCGTTTCTTATAGGGGGATCTTATGACGATGAGCTCCCTCAGCTTTTGTTTATCTGGTAAAATTTTAATTTGTTCATCATACCTGAAGGATTTTTTCACTGGATAGAGTATTCCAGGCTGAAAATTTTTGTCTTTCAGTATTTTAAGGATATCATGTCACTCTCTCTTAGTCTATAGGGTTTCTGCTGAGAAGTCTGCTGAATGCCTGATCAGGTTCCTTTGTAGATTATTCTCTTCTGCCTTGCCGCCATTAATATTGTTTCTTTGTCATTTACTTTTGCCAGTTTTAGTACTATATGCCTTGTAGAAAGTCTTTCTGCGATGTTGTAATTAGGAGTTCTATTGACTTCAAGTTCTATGGTACTTCTATTTACAGTTCTTTCCCCAGGTTTGGGATGTTCTCACCAATTATTTCTTTGAACAAGCTCTCTGCTCCTTTCTCCCTCTTTTCTCCTTCTGCAATACCTATAATCTTTTCGTTGCATTTCCCACTTGAATTAGATATTTCCTGGTGAATTTTTCCACGGTTTTTAAGTCTCAATTCTTTCTCCTGCCCACCTTAAGTATTTCTATATTTCTGCCCTCTGAATTACTAATTCTTTCCTCCATAATGTCAACAATTTGTTTTCTATCTCATTCATTGTGTTCTTCATCTCCAGGATTTCTGTTCATTTGTTTTTTAGTGTTTCAATAAATTTTTCAGAGAATTCCTTCTGCTCATTAATATTATTCCTGAGTTCATTGACTTGTGTTTCTGAGTTTTCTTGTAACTCACCGAGTTTCTTCATGATAAGAATTTTGACTTCTCTGTCTCTTAGATGTAAATTTCTGTGAGTTCAGGATTGCTTTCTGGAGACTTGCCATTTCCTATTCGATCTGGAGTGTTAATATATTGCTTCATGGTGTTAGATGAGGTGGACATTTACCAGTGCATAGCGGTAGTACCTGGTCGCAGATTCTACTTGTGATCACTGGGGTGGGCAGAAGCTGTGTTTTCTGAATACGCCACATCCACTGAAAGTTTTGCCTGTTTCTTGGAAGCTGTGTGGAGATGGTCTGTCTGTGTGCCCCTGCCAGCTGTCGCTGTTTGGTGAGTCATTCATGCAGGTGCAGGGGCTCTCGTTCCATCCACTGCCCTGCCCAACTGGGCCAGCTGGTGTGTGAGGTGTGAAGGGATGGGAGGGGCACCATCATTTGCATGTGAAAGCCAGCTCTGCACTCACTGGCAGCACACTTGGGCTGCTGGGTTTGGTGGGGGTGTCCACTTGGTGGCCGAGCCTGTTCAGTGTGGGACATCCCCATGGGCCATGCTGCAACTCTAAAAGCAAAAGCGTTTGTGCAGAGGCCCCACCTGCTCTCCTGCCTCATTCCAGAGTCATGTGCTGGTCACTGCATGTGGACCCCTGACCTAGATCACTGCTGCTGAGATACAAACAGAGATCCACTCACCTCCTTCCACTGCTCCCTGAGGATCCAGTACCCCACCTTCAGACATATGGCTACATGGATCTCTCAGACATCCTATTGTGCTGTGCGGGTATCCTTTGTTGTTATTGAATGTCCTTTTGGTTGTATCTTAGGAGCGAGAGTCTAAGGGAACAACTTACTCCACCCTGATGCTGACATCACTCTAAGATCTATTTTTCTTGTGAAGAGAACTTTTAAGATCTACTCTTTTAGCAACTTGTAAATATACAATACAGTATTATTAACTACAATCACCAAGCTGTGCTCTACATCCCTGTATTCCCTGTGATTTCTTTATTGTATAATTGGAGGTTTGTACCTGTTGACCCTCTTCATACTTTTCACCCACCCCCACCCCTGCCACCTCTGGCAACCTCCAATCTGTAAGCTGTATCTATGAGCTCAGTGTTTTTTGTTTTAGGGTTTTTTTTTGAGATTCCACATATAAGGAGATCATATAGTATTCATATTTCTCTATCTGATTTATTTCACTTACAGAAGACACTCAAGGTGCATCCATGTTACTGAAAATGGCAAGACAATTTTTGTGTGTGTGGCTGAATGATATACCCTTGTGTTTGTGTGTGTGTGCGTGTGTATCACATTTTCTATATCCGTTCGTCATTTAATTGACACTTAGATTGTTTCCATATCTCGGCTATTGTAAATAATTCTGTAATGAACATGGGAGTGCAGACATCTTTTTGAGTTACTGTTTTCATTGTCTTCAGAGAAACCCGCAGGAGTGGGATTGCTGGATCATATGGTAGTTACAAAAAGGTTTGTAATTTTTTGAGAAATCTCCATAGTGATTTTCATAGTGTCTGTACCAATTTACATTCCCCCCAACAGTGCAAAAGGGTTCTGTATTCACCTCCCCACCAACGCTTGTTATTTCTTGTCTTTTCAATAATAGCCATTCTAATGAGTGTGAGGTGATGTCTTCTCATGGTTTTGATTTTGGATTTCCCTGATGATTTCTGATGTTAAGCACCTTTTCATGTTCCTGTCAGGCATCTGTATGTTTTCATATGTCTTATTTCATTCCCTTCTCACAGCAACTTTTTGAGATAGGTACTGTTACCATCCACATTTTCCAGGTGACAAAACCGAGGCACAGAGAGGTGAAGAGAGGTACTTCAGGTCACACAGCTGATTGGCAGTCGATCCAGAATTTAAGCCCAGACTCCATGCTTTTACCAGTTACATTGCATTGACTCCTGAAAATTATTCTCATCTCTTGGTCTTTTTCTGTCATGTTTGTCCACATGGACCTTTCTGCAGAGATATAAATATGACATGACAACCTACTGTAACACATGGTTTCAAAGTATTGAAGTGACCCGCTGCTGGCCATGTTAGAAAGCTCCACATATTAAGGCCTCAGGTTATGTTTGGTTCCTGGTTGATACTATTTTTTGTTTTGTTTTACTCAGAACATTAGCCTGGAGCTAACTTCTGTGCCAATCTTCCTCCACTTTATATGTGAGTCACTGAGCCAGCATGGCCCATGAGTGGTGTAGGTCCACACCTGGGATCCAAACCCGCCAACCTGGGCTGCTGAAGCAGAGCATATCAAACCCAACCACTATGCCACAGGGCTGCACCCAGGGTAACACTTTCTTAAACAATCATTTCTCAGTAGACTTCATTTTTTGTAGCAGTTGTAGGTTCACAGCAACATTGAACAGAAGATGCAGAGAGCTCCCATACACCACCTGCCCGCTGACATGCACAGTCTCCACCACCATCGCCATTCCGCACTTTAGGGTGCATTTGTTACAATTGATGAACCTACATTGACGCACAATTAGCACCCAAATCCACAGTTGACATTCGGGTTTAGGCTGAGGCTTCCCCTGCATCGTTTCCTTCAGTCCTCAGAGTGTCCCTGGGTGGTCATTGCTAATGTGCCCTTTTTATAATGGAGGAAATGGAGGCCCAGGGGAGTTATGTGCCTCACACAAGGTCACACGGCCAGTGCCCAGCAGAGCCACTTTGGTGACTATCACCTTCTGCTAATGGTTCCTTTTGGGTCTTCTCTCCCTGGAGGTAGGAGTGGGATGGGCCTCAACAGGTGTGCGAGACCCCTCAGAGGATGAGCTGGGGCATGTGTCCCCAGTGCCACTCATCCCAGAGCTGCTGAGCCATCAGGGAGAACCACTGCGCATCTTGTTTCACCGCCTCTCTCTAGATTCCCTGGAAGAAAGGCCAGTGCATTCCCCTCATGGAGACGTGGAGTTCAGCAAAGCAGCTCGCAGCCCCCATGGAGACGGGGGACATGGAGGCCCCCGTCAACCATAGCTCCTGGGGGGGACCCCAGCAGTGTTGCCACAGAGGCGAGTGCTCCGTCTTCTCCAGCTCCTCTAAAGAACAAATGTGTCTAACACACAGACTTTTTGCATGAGCCCTTCGGGAGGCCAGCTCTCACCCTCACTCCCTTTGGGGCCAAGAGGCACATTCCCTGGAGATCCCCTGGCCTCCCCTGGGCCCTCCCCTTGTCCTTCCATCCCTCCAGGAGCCTCCGCTCTACCTCCAGCCTATCCTGAGGTTCCTGGGCACCCTCCTCTTACTCAGAGCCCTTGTCCTCAGCCTCAGGGGCCTACACCACATCCAGACAGTCTTCTCTGCCAGTTGCCATGTCGACTGCATCTTCAGCCCTTTCCATGATGAGCCCCAGCCCCTCACAGACCCCGGTCACCCTCCTCAGGCCTCTCAGGCTCTCTCCCACCACTTCCAGACTCTCTGCAAGCCTGGCTGACACCTCCGGCCCCGGCCCCCAGCAGCCCACAGTGGGAACTTCTAGGGAGGAAAAGTCCACTGGGTGAGCAGGCCTCCACTTCAGTGCTGTGCCCGAGAGACGGCAGACAGAGGACCCTCTGCCAGTGGTCCTGGGAGCTACACGGAGGCTCTGAGGGCCAGTGAGGCTGCTGATGCTGGAGGCTCACTCCCACAGGGCCCCTGGAGGGGACAGAAAACCCCCAGAACTGGATGTAGCCTTGTTTCCAACAGTGATTTGGAATGTGTTATGAGAATGAAGCAAATGCATCTTCCACAGGCAGCATCCTCCCTGGATGGCCCAGCCGGCTTGTCTCTGGAGAAACATGGGGCTGCTGAGCTCCTGCTCTGGAGGAGGAGAGCAGGGAGGCCCTGGAATTCCAGCAGGATTGTGCCACCAGTTGTCCTGCCTCCTTCCCTGAGATTTCCTGATTAAAGGATGTCTCAGTCCCCAGGCTGCCTGCTCATTCACTCTCGCCTTTGGAAAGGTGGGAGAACTTCTTTCCAAGCCCACAGGGCATAAACCAGCACCCCATCTCAACCCCCCAGCTTGGGAGCAAAGACTGCACCAACAGGCTGGGTTGGGAGGGGTCTTGTGGAAGCACCTGGTGGCCTTTGACGCTGGGAGACTCCAAGAGAGAAGGAAAAAGACCAATGGAGAGGGCTCTGCAGGTTGGGTTCCTGGGAGGGAACCTCTGAGCTGAAACAGCAGGCAGGCAGCATCTAGGGATGTGCTCAGCATTAGCGCCTGAGGACAAGAGAGAGGGAAGCAGGAGTAGAAGTCAGGCTGCCCTGCAGTTGCAAGGCCTCAGCAAAGCCTCCTGTGGGAGCTCTGAGGCTGTGATGGCCCTTCAGAGTGGTCCTGAGTTGTGCAAGGGGATAGGGCTTTGTGTCCCTCTGTTCACCAGTCATTCTGTTTGTGCTGCCCAAGAAAAGGGGCTTGAGCTTGGACAAGGCAGCTCCCTTCAGACAAGGCATTTTCTTCCGAGGGATGATGGCCAAGAGATGTCAGCAAACAACCTTCCCAGATGCTGGGGGAATAAATTCATCAGTCCTGAAAAGGGTATCTGAGTGGTGCAGCCTATTTTGCATGCCAGATGGAAAGAGGACAGTGCTGTCAATAATGGGGGGAAGTGAGGAGGGGATGGGAGACAGAACTATGCTGTCACCAGGTCACCAACTTGCTACCACTGAAACCCAGTTCATTCTGAAGCCCCCACTGCACAGACCCACCCACATTTGCCCAGGCCATGCTCCTCTTGGCTCTTCTCTGACCTGTTGCTCACCCGATGTCCCAGGGTGAAGTGTCTGTAGTGGTTGCTGGCAGCAAAGGCCATCTGGGGTACCCAGCCCAGAGGTCAGGATAGTAATGGGGTCCTAATCCAAGTGTGGTTGCAGGAATAATGGATTTGGAGTGAGGAGCATGGAAACCAAAGACTTCAGAGATCAAAGGACTTAGAGGCAAGTTTGTCCAGTAAGCCGCAAAGGGTGGTTCTGAAGTGTGAGGTCTGGGGTATCATGAAACCCAGGTTAAGCCATATTCAGCTGTGATGAGCTGTGGGATCTTCATTCTCAGGTCCCTCAAGAGTATAATGGGATCATAGTGGTCCCACCCCACAGAGTTGTGATGATGGCATGCGGTCATGCTTCCATCCATCTCGGTGGTTTGTTCCTGTGACCCTGGGCATCCCGCCCAGCTTCATGATCCACCTCGGATCTAGTTTCCAGATGAAAGTGCAGAACATTGGCTGCCTCCACATTGCAACTTCTCAACAAGCCAGCTGTCAGCACAGTAGTGCCTGAAAGTCAGTGCCAATTTTCTCAACGCTGTCCCTCTATGCAGTAAAGGATGGGATTCAAGTTTTAATACTAGTCTCCCCTCTACACAGAACTGAAGTAAATGGTGTTCATCGTGAACGTTAAAAGAAGCCGGGTGGTGGAGGGGATGGGAGAACAGCTGTAAACGTTTTCCCCAAGTTGATCCAAGTATAAAAACAGGCTTCTCTGGGAGCCACCCCCTCTTTATAGCTGAGACCAAAGAGGCCCAGAGAGGTTAGGAGAGTGTCCTAAGATTGCACAGAGTGTCAGAGAGACCGTTCACGTGCCCAGTTGGTGGGGAGTGCTATGACCACTTTTATCTTAGTTTGAGCTCCCCCAAGAGGAGAGCCAGAGATCAATATCTAGGTGGGAGTCACTGACCTGGGAGGTGGTCCCAGGGAGCATGATGAGGCAGGGGGAAGTGAGAAAGAGAAACGAAGAAAACCAGTCGAGGTACCTTTAGGAGCGGGTCACTGTTGCGGGACATTGGCACCCAGTCCTTCTGCAAACCCTCTGGGAGATCGTGTAGCACACGCTTCAGAATTGTCCCTCCAAGGGCCTGAGGATGTCACTCTTGCTCCTCTCTTGCTCCTGGGCTGGGGGTGTTCCAGGATTAAGGATCCAGCCTGTGTCCTGTCTGCTTGCTCCCTGACACAAGAAGGCCCAGGGGAAGAGGTGCAGGAGCTGTCTACAGAGGACCTCCTGCTGGACCAGGGCTCTCACTGCCTCACACTGTTGCCAACACAGTCGCTTCTCAGGTCCCCTGGGGGCTGGGAGCTGTCCTCCTTTCCCCCGTGTGCACGCTGTGTCGTTGTGACATGTTGGGGGCCCTGGTGGGATCCAACATGGTCGGAACATGTTCTTCCCACAATAAGGCACATTGTGCACAGCCTCCAGGAGGCTGGAGGACCACCTTCAAGACCCCAGATGGGCACATAGTGCTGTTAATGAACAAGGTAAGCTGGTCTGACTCTAGGCAGCCTGGGCTCCAACAAGCAGGGGGTGTTTATTCTTGAGTGAGTACACCTCACATTTTCGCTTACCTAGGGCTCCACAATAAGGGTCTGAGAAGCAGTGGAGGATGGGGAGTGTGTGAGGAAGCTTGTTTCCTTGTGCCAGTTTCTCTGGACCTTGGAAGCGCCCCAAGGACCAGACCATCAGACCCAGCTCCAGAGACCTGATTTTGAAGGTTATTAGATGGAAGGACCTGAAGACAAACCACGTGGGTTTCTACTTAGGATAAACTTTCAGAGGTTGAAAGCACCTTTCAGTAACTTGTTTTGAACGTGTAGCACATCCATCACGTCATTAGAAATAAAAATAGATTGTATTCGTCGGCAAGTCTGCCCCATGCCACATCTATCTGTTCCCCCTTCTCTGTTCTACGATCCCTGGTTCTTGGCGTCCTCTCTCGGTGTCTTTATGTACATGCAGATACATCTTATTTTCTTTCTATATAATCCAAAGAGAGCATAGGATAGGCCCTGGAGTCACGGCTTTTTGTTTTTGTTTTTGTTTTTTTCACCTAAGTATCTCCTCTGGAGATCTTTCCATCTGAAGCACCTGGTGAGCATACTCATTTTTTCCCTTTTACAGCTGTGTGGTGGCTCCTCACATGCATGCGCCATAAGCTAGTTAACCATCCCCCATGGGTGGACATTTGGGTTGTTTCAAATCTTGCTCTTACAAAAGATGCTGCAAAGAATAACCTCATACTTACATCAGCTTGCACGTGTGCAAGTGTAGCTTTAAGAGAAATTCCCAGAAGTGAAGTTATCAGGCCAAAAAGTATACCTGTTTCTAATTTTGATATATATTGCCAAATTGTGCTCCTTAGAGGTTATACCAATTTATGCTCCTACCAGAAATTTGCGAGAATCCCCATTCAGGGAGGGTCCAGGTTCCATAGAGAAGTGGGGCAGACAACTGTGAGATGAAAATAACACTCCAGGACAAGTGTGAATGGAAAGGATGGAGGAGCTGAGCTTAGACCCTGAGACCCTGAGGAAACGGAGAAAGAAGGACGGAGGGGAGGCCTGGGACTGTAGCAGAGGAAGGTGAGTCCATCTTACCTTGTAGATCAAATGGGAACTGTCAGATGTGTGTGTTAGCACAGGGTTTTCCAGTTGGAATGACCTGTTGAGCGGGGAGCCTTTTTAGATTTTGTCTGAAACCAGGAATCCCAGGCTGAGGGAGTGGAAGAGGGGATGGGAGGGAGAGTCTGAGCTGCAGCTGCAGGACTGAGAAGGGGGAGGATGGAAGGGTGTGGCCAGGACCAGGAGGGCAGGAAGTGTCCAGGAAGACCTCTCTGCATCCCCAAGGCCTCACACACTTCTTGGGGTATGGGAGGCACTTGGGAAATGTCAGAAACACAAGCCGAGCCAAGAAGCCAAGACACCATGAAATTCCTCCCCAGAAACCTGAGAAGTCCACCTGTCTGTCCCAGGATCAGATATGACTGGGACAGAATGTCGGTGGGAGCAGGAGCGACCCATCTGTGATCTGAAGCACAGCCTCAGTCAAATCAGCTCCACTCTCTTGTCTTATACTAGCTGTTTCCTTTTAAAAAATCGTCTCGAATTCCTCACTCGGTCAATATTTATTGTGCGTCTGCTACGTGCCGGGCCCTGCTCTGTCCTGCAGTCCCAGCAGTTAAAGGATCACAGTCCCTGTCCTGGAGGATCTGAAACAAGTGCTCCCATGAATGCATGATTACCGATGTGCCAAGTGCCGTGAAGGAAAGGAGGGCCAGGATCTGTTGGAGGAGAGGGGGCGCTGGGGAGGCCTCACAAGGAGGTGACATGTAAGCTGAGATCTGCAGGACGCTAGAAAAAGGGAAAGCAACCCAAAGGGAAGACTGTGTGCAAAGGTCTGGAGGTGGAGAAGTTTGGGTATTTGAGGAGGTGGAAGAAGGCCAGTGTGGTGGGAGCTCAGAGTAAGAGGGATCAAGGTGAGGCAGGGAAGGTAAGTAGGATCCAGTGCTGGGCAGCCACATCAAAGATTGATTATCTTATTCCAAGTGCCCTGGGAAGGCATTAATTAAAGGTTTTAAACAAGGGAGGGATGTGATCAAAAAGATTCTACAACTGGGGAAAATGATCCAGAGAGGTCATGAGTGAAAACAGGATATGTGTGGGATGGGGTGGTGGAGCTCACCCCACCCCTTCTAGAACTCAAATTCTTATATTGTGTGAGTGATGAATGACAAATTGGGGCGTGATCTCACAGGGTTTCCAAAGCCATCTTGTTCTGGGCACCCCAAAGTCTCTCCCTCTTAGCAGAGGGGCCCAGCTGCAGCCCTCAGGCCCGTGTCTCCAGAGGGCAGTCTGGAGTCCAGCTGTCGGCAGAGGCAGGAGCTATGGGAATTGTCCCACTGTGGGTGCTGAGGAGCGCAAGACTGTGATAGGTTTACTAGCAAGTGAGGAACTGGGATCCAGCCAAGCTGAGTTAGAGTGAAACAGACCACTCTGCAGGAGGACTTCTCAGAGCTTTGCTTGGAAAGGAGCCTTGTGGACCTTGAAGAAGGGCCTAGAATGCAGCGTGTTCCATACTTATTTTGAAACTCTATTTTCCATGGAATAGTTTTCTACCAAACTCACTCTGAGAAACGCTGCTGTAAATATTTCCTGTTTGCTAATGGACATGCTCCGTTCCTTCCTCCCAATCAGCAATGCTCAGGGACTGGAAAACCAGCCTCCTTAATTTGATGGGGAAATGGGTCAGTTCAGTGTCATGCAACTAGATGGTTGAGTGGGTCGCCAGTGTTACTCTGCATCAAGCAGGTAATCACAGAGTACAGCCCGATAGCTTTGGGGTGGCAGCTTCTGTCACCTCTCTGGCACATGTCTTCCAGAAAATTCCACCTGCCTGGCATACTCAGGAATGTAAACATCAGTGGCCACATACCCTGAACTCTTTCCTTTGCTTATTATCTCTTGCTGGCTTTGGGAGAAAGGTGAAATTGACTCCCTCAACCAAGAACTCAAGGCCTCTATTCTATCAGGAGGCAACGGGCCTGGCATTTCTGGTCTCCACGCCTTCATATGATGCTTGCAACTGGACCTACTGAGGCTCATTTGTCTTCCTGGCTCTATTATGAAGTGTGTGCTGCCACTGTCTCTGTGTTTGTTGCTGTTCTAATGGTCATTTCTGCCACCCACCCTGGTGTTCTGACCCTGATGATGTGGAGAAATATCGACAGAGAAGCACCTTCACAAACATGTTTCAGAAGGCTATGCTTTTATTCTACGTTATTAGTCTGAGAGGGAACAGGGCCAAGATCCCACCTCCACGATCCCACAGGAAGAAAACTCAGGAGAATTATGCCATCTAGAGTGGGGGAAACTGAAGCCAGATCTTCCAGTAAAGTGGCCAAATAGACTCAGGCTTAGGCCACGGAAGCCAGGCCAACCTGGTTGTTGGCTCTGTCAAAGACGGTAAAGTACTGGCGGATGAAGACGTCACCCAGGATCCAGAGCTCTCCACTGCTGGTATCAAGGTTCATGCCCTTGAAGCCACTGATGCAGATATCATCCTCCTGGAGAAAAGGAGGATAAAACCGGAGATGCGACATAGACTTAGAGGTGACAGGTGCTGGGGAATCCTGGTCAAGAACCATAGTCTGCTGCAAGGCACATGCAGGAGGAGCTTCCTGGCTCGTGTGTGGGGCCTCGGCTCTTCTTAGCCTGGGGTCTGCCTGTATGAGCTGTTCACTGCACTTGGTTCCGGGGACCACTAGACATGGTCCAGTGTTTCTGGTAGATGCTCAAACGCTGATGTCAGCACTACAGCTAAGGGGTTTAGGGGAACTCAGCTGCCAGGAGGATTTTGGGAGCCCTGATGACATAGCCTTTTCTCATTATTTTGATCCCTTCTGGTGCCGAGCTGTCAATTCTTTTCATTCACTCGGTCACTGGCCCATAGCATTAGAAGCACATTAGAAGCTCCTGGGGAATTTTGCACCCACCCACAATGGGCAGGCCTGACCCCCTACTAATTAATCAGCTTCATTGTGAGAGTGTCTGGGCATCAGTACTCCTTGCTGAATAACATTGACTCACTGGGCAAAGTGAGTTTTCCACGTGGCGTTAACTCAGAAGGAAGGAGTTGGCCTGTGGCTCATTTGACTAAAGACTTGTCACTTGGTAGAGACAGTGGAAGCATCATAAGCCCTGACCCTACGGAAGGTAGGATCACCATTTGCCCAACTCTTTGTATCACTGATGTGGTCAATATCACGTGACTTCCCTAACCACACTCTGAATGTGGGGAAAGCTGTGGATTTCAGATGAGGAAACTGAGGTTGAAGGAGATGGCATCTGGCTCAGAATCAAAGGGCTAGTAATGGAGACCCAGAGAGTGGACTCAGAAGTCCAACTAGAAACCCTCTTCTCATGCCATCAGTGTTTGCCGCCCTTTTCCCCAGAGGGATGCTGCTTCCCAATTCTCATTCACGCATTTCATTTGAACGTATTCTTTTTCTCCAGCAGCTGTCCAGAGCAGGTGTCATCTTAAGAATGAGGAAGTGCGCTTTCCCTAGCACCAAGGGGGAGTACGTGGCCACATTCTATGGGGGCACATGTAGGTTAGAAGCCCGGAGCCCCCTTACCTCTAGGATGTAGGCACTGGGAGTCAGAGGGAACTCGACACCATTGATGGTGAAGACGATGTCGGGCAGGCTGTCGATGGATGAGCAGCTGATCACTGCCTGGAAAGAGCGAAGGTTGGAAGGGATCGCCTTCCTTCTGCACGGATGTGCCACCACCTTGATCTACAATAGGGCAGTCAAGGCTGGACTTACCTCACCAAGTAAGTCCTTTCTGGCTCCAATGTAGCTCTGGATATTGTCAATGGCAGAGGTTGGGCCAGTCAGCAGAGAGGTGCCAGTGTCAACAACGGCCTGGCAACCCCCGCTGCAAGCGATGGACTCTCCATTCACGGTGATACTGAAAGCAAGATGCAAGTAAGGGTCCCCTGAGCCCCCAGGGGGGTCCTCCTCCCCAAGAGGAACCAAGTGATCCCAGAGGGTCCCTCCTCCCCATCTGTTGGCCAATTACATAAAATTTCAGCTTCTCTCCTTCATGCCCTCATTCATTCATGCATTCATTTACTCAACAAATCTTTACTGAGTGACTACTCTGTGCTAGGCCTGGGAGATGAAATGCCAAATGAGGCAGCCTCACAGTTTCTGACTGTAGGCAGCTCACACTCTAGCTGGAAAGATGCGTTATGACAAAGGAAGAGCTGCATGAATAGGGCACAGGACAGGGGAACAGAAACATTCCAGGGTGAGGGTGGTGGTGGTAAGGAGCAACCAGGGAGGGCTTTCCGGGGAAACAGACAGCCCCAGGTTGCCAAGGAGATGAAGAGCTGGAGAGGGACGTCCAAGGCAGAGGGGTGAGCATGCAAGGAAGCATGGAGATGAGAGGAGCAAGGGCAGGAGTGGGAGGAACTGATGACGTTTTAGCACATCTGGGGCCAATGTGAGGGGACCTAGTATCCTGGTTTGCCCAGGACTGTCCTAGTTTTAGAACTGAAAGTCTTGAGTCCCAGGGGGACTCCCAACTGCTCACTCCCAGGCGAACCTGGCGTCACCCTAGCAGGCCACCCGAGGGAGAAACAGCTGGGAAGGAGGCTGCTTGAAGGAGAGGCCAGCCCAGAAGGTGCAACAGAGAAGGAATTGGTTAAAACAACTTCTCAGGAATTTTGCCCAGTCCTTAGACTGCAGGTGACATTTTTCCTAGAGTGAAAGGGACGTGTCCCAGTTTATAGGTTCCCTAAATGCCAAGACGTGTGGAGACTGTTGAGTCTCCAGCTCTTGCCAGGGATGCTGGTATCCCATCTCCATGAACAGAAGGAAAGTGGCTGTCTCATCCTTGCAGAGCATCTGGGGTTCCAGACAGCTCTCCTCCTCCAGGGAGGGGCCTTTCTCAGGGTCTTTCTGGCTTGACCAACTTCCACCTTCTCTTCCTGGGGTACGTTTCCCTGGCTGGTTGTTCCAGGGGGATTCTGGAAAGCTTAGTTAACTAAGAGTCTGTAAAGAAATGAGACCTGGGGCCCAAGCCAGGACAGTGCCCATTCACGGCCATCTCACCTGTCCACGGTGATCTGCCAGTAACCCTCGTGAGAAACAGGCACCCAGTGCAGACTTCCAGTGTAGTAGGAAGAATCGATGCCACCAAACATCACCACGCTGCCACTCTCATCATTGCTGTAGAAAGTGGGGGTAAAAGAGAGGAATTCATTCATTCAACTGAACATCTTCTGTGTGTGTCTTAAGAGCTACCCTTTCTTGGGCTCTTGTCTGTGCCAGGAGCTGTGCTGAGTGTGTGACAGACAGGTTTTCTTTCAATCCTCACACCAAAGCCCAAACAGTGGCCACTATTATTCTTGTTTCCACTTTACAGTGAGAGAACTCAGGCTCAGAGAAGTGTAACAACTTGCCCAGGGTCACAGAGCCAGGGACTGCCAGAACCAAGATTAGAACCCAGGTCTTCCTGGTTGCAGAGTGCGTGGTTCCACCACATCCTCACTCTCGTTGCTGTGGGGACCTCAAGAGAAGTGAATGCATGACAGAATTTGCTCTTAAGGACATGACACTAGAGTTGCCTGGTTCTCAGCCAGAGGCTGTGTGGCCCCCAGGGACATTTGCCAACATCTGGGAACATTTTTTTTTCAGGAAGATTGGCCCTGAGCTAACATCTGTGCCCATCTTCCTCTATTTCATATGTGGGATGCCTGCCACAGCATGGCTTGATAAATGGTGCACAGGTGTGTGCCCAGGATCCGAACCTGACAACTCCGGGCCACTGAAGTGGAGTGCTTCAACCCAACTGCTACGTCAAGGGGCTGGCTCCTGGGGACATTTTTTTATTGTCATGACTGCGTAGGGTAGGGAATGCCACTCACGTCTAGTATGTAGACACCAGGAAAGCTGCTAAATCCTACAATGCACAGGACACACCCAACAGCAAGGACGATCTGTTAAAAATGTCCATAGCGCTGAGATTGAGAAACCCTGATCTTTTGGAGAGATAAGACGGCCCCCATGAAATCTCTAAGTCCCATCAAGGCAGAGGAGGTTTAGGAGCTGACTTGAATATTAAGTGACTAAGAGGAGAAAAGGGCCATCCAGTCGTAAATTAGTCCTGCTGTAAATTTCCTCTTTGTTACCACAATATTCATTTTCTGAATCTCTGCAGTTTCAGGTTTGATAGGGAAGCAGATGTTTGTGATGATAAGAAATTAATCACCAAAGAACTTGCCACAGATATGACAGTCCCCACTCACCTCCCCCCACGTAAACTTTCCTGTAAACGTCTGACAGTACAACGAACAAACTGAGAATATAGCAGAACAGTTAACAGTTGAAGAAAAACATCAACAATGACAAATGGATTGAAAAGAGAAGGATAAGAGCATCACAGGAAAGTTGAGGGTCTCAGGAAAACTGACGACACCCTCAGATATTCCTGCATAAAACTCTACTCAACCAAAACCAACACTTGCTTTATTCTTTTTTCAGTCTTAGGATTAACTCATAGTCACAACTAGAACCTAGATTTTGTTAATGGATATCAGAAACTTGCATTCATCAGTTAGGAGTTTTATTGTGTCAGACATAAGTCCCCGTCAAATCTTCTTTTCATCGCTGTGGAATTCTGGCCCCTGGTTTTTGGTGGATTCATTTTAAATGGTGGTCTTTCGAGCACCAACTATGAGGGGACTGGGGCTGGAGAACAAATGGTTAATGACATTTGAGTTGTGTAAGTCAAGGTGACAAAGACTCATGCTCGTAAATGAGATGAATGAAGACAGTTCATCAGAGAGAGATTTGGCCCCATTCTCTCCAAAGCTGCACCTCTCAAGCCTCAGGCACTGAATTTTCAAATCCCTTGCTGGCTGAGACCCTCTCTCCTCACCCAGCACCATACAGCCCTCTGCTGGGCCAGGTGACCGTGACCTCCCTGCCCGACTTACGAGCTCAGGTAGACGGAGAAGAGGTCTTGGGAAACCAGACCCTGGTCCCATATGTTGTCAAAGACTGGAGTGGCCCCAGAGGCAGAGATGCTGGGGTAGGCGAGACCCAGGATGCCGTCAAAGGGAGCCAAGAAAAGGAAGAAGCCAGGCTCCTTCTTGCTCAAGCCGAAGATCTGGTTGGTGTCCTCGATGCCTCCGACCTGAGTTGGGGAACCAAGATGTTCACAACCAGCTGGTGTTGACTGAGCCCTGAGGGTCATAGCCCTGGGCACAGAGTATCCCTGGTTCATTTCATGTGGGACTCGGCTTCCGGGGCATCAGGCTGAAAGGAGGGTAAAGGGATGGTCTCTAGGAATGTTTGTTATTCTGTAACCATTGCAGCTGATCTCCAGATGGCCACAGTCTGTAACTTGGTGTGAGAATTTGCTACAGAACAGATGGGGTCTGTGTGTTCCTGTGTCTGATGACTGGATGCACAGCAGGCCCCAGGCAAATCAGAGCCCTTGACCGCTGCCACACCCTGGAGCTAGGGGACGAACGTAGAGATTCTGTGACTGGATGGGGGCTGCTGGTGGAGGGCATAGAAAGAGGAGGAGGTGCTAAAAGAGAAATGAGCCTTTTCCTACCATCTCCCCCCAACTTCAAAGCACTCAGCTTGGGTGGGCTGAGGTTGGCTGATGGCTCCAGGCATCCCACCCCCTTACCCACTACTGTCCCACCTAGAAATGTCTATGACATCTCTACCCACTCCACTAATCAAGTTACTTTGGTGATCACTGAGACCCCTACTGCCTGAATGAGCTCATTCTGGGTGGTACACTTTGGCTCCCACAGTCCCCAGAAGCTGGCACTAGGACTGTCAGGAGGAGGTGGTGAGCCAGCAGGTGCTCACCCTGACAGTGTCATATCCGAGGATGCCTGTCATGCTGCCGGTACCGTAGGTGATGGAGATCGACTCGCTGGTGGCCCTGTAGGTAGAGGATTTCTCAGGGTTGAAGCGCTTGTGGTCATCTGTGTAGGGAAGAAATGACATCATCAACCTCCAAAACCCAAGTGAGAATCATGGTTGGAGATATATTTCTGGGGTGGGCTGCCTTGGTTTCGGGTCAGGCTTTGGAAGAGAAAGGTGCCCTTTTCCACAGATGTTGGAGCCCAGGCATTCCCAGTTTCCATTCCTGCCTAGTTGGATCAATTGGGACCATCTCCTGGAAGGAAGGTCCCCAGCCAACCCCACCATCCTCCCAAGGACCCCAGGCAAACACTGAGCAGAGCAGGCCCACAGCTGCCCATGGTGACGAGCCCCTTCATCCCACACTGCGAACAGCCCATGACACAGCTACACTATCACGGTCACTGCCTTACAATGTTACAGTTCAGGTTATGAGGGGGAGGATTCCAGGGGCTCCTCCTCTGAATTAAAGTCAGGTTAAAAAGCTGGAAGAGGGGGCCACACCGGAGGTGCAGTGGTTAAGTTCCTGAGCCCCATTTCAGCAGCCTGGGGTTTGTGGCTTTGCAACCCAGGCATGGACCTACACACACTCATAAAACCATGCTGTGGTGGCATCCTTCATACAAAATAGAGGAAGATTGGCACAGGTGCTTGCTCAGGGACAATCTACCTCAAGCAAAAAAAGAGGAAGATTGGCAACAGATGTCAGCTCAAGGTCAATCTTCCTCACAAAAATAAAATTTGAAAAAGCTGAAAGAGGAAGGAACTTGAAATGCTGCCTGTGATTCCCAATGACAAACTCTTTTTCCCTTAGCAAACTGCTGCTTTTTCTTAAAAGTGAGATCATAGCTCAGCTCAGTCATGCTTTTAAGGCACTTTCTCATGTCAAGCTCTTGTCCCAGATGGCTATCTCTTAGCCCTTTAACTCCATCTCCCTTTGGGACCCCCTTGCTCCCCTGGGCTGTGGTTGTGCAGGAGAGCTGTTCTCTACCATTGGATTGAACCCCTGGGGGCAGGGACCATGTGTGATTCACCCTCTGTCCCAGGGCTCCTAAGCCCTTGCTGGACACACAGGTGCTCCGGAAATGCCTGTTGAGAGAATCCCGGAGGGACTCCACAGGCTTGAAATTGGACCTATTTGAAGCCCCTGAGTGTTCAGGGCTCCCAGGTCAGTGGGCGCTGGGGTCCCGGGCAGGGCCAGGCACTCACAGCAGGCAAGACTGGAGCAGTAGGTCGAGGGTACCCACAGGTTGGAGGAGCCGGTGTCAAAGATGACGGTGAACTCCTGAGGGGGAGTTCCGATGCTGATGGTGCCGAAGTACTCCTCCTGCGGGGTGGGGACAGCACAGGTCACTCCCCATCCTGGGACACCCCCAGGGAGCAGGGCCTCCTGGGGCTTCTCCTCAGCTCCCCACCCTCACTACTCTCCCTGCCTTTCTTTCCCTGTCAAATGCATCCGTCCTTCAAGGCCCAGCCTGTCCTCCCCTCCTCCTTGACGTCTTCCCTGATTGCATCCCTGTTCCCTTCTGACTGTGTCTTCTAAGCACCATCAACACCTAATAAGAATCTGCTGTCTCCTCTTCAGCTCTCCTCCTGAATGTCTTAGTCGTGCCACCCTAGAGAACACACCATCTTGGAGGATAGGATGGAACCATATAGCACCCAGCAGAGTAAATGTTCATTCAGTAAATTGTCAATTGGGAGATAAAAAAGTCACCTAAAGATGGAAACCCCTGGAGATATCTTGCTCCTAAATCAAGGTGTGTACACTGGGTTTTGAGAAAGGGCGTGGTCAGGATTTTTATTCTTAGTGGCAGCCCTGTCTGCCTTCCCAGCAGTTCTAGCCATGCTGGTCTCGCTATTCTTTGATGATGACAAGCTCGTTCACATCCCAGGGCCTTTGCACTTGCTATTCCTGTGCTAGGAAAATGTTTCTTCTGGATCTTTGCTTTGCCTCAATTATTGAGAGCTCTAGTCACACATCCCCTCCACCAAGAGGCCCTCCCCGACCACTTCATCTAAATTTGCCCTTCCCCCATTCCTCTTCTTCTCATTACTATAATTAATTAATTTTACTTTTCATCACTTGTCATTAAATGGAATTATCTTGCATACTTATTTATTTTTCTCCTACTTTCCTTCTCCTCTCGAATAAAAGCTCCAAGAACTTTGTTTCTTCATCACTGTTTGCATAGCTCCATGCCCAGAGCCTCTGGCACATAGTAGATGTTTTATAAATATGTGTTAAGTGAATAAATGGACTGACTTTAGCAAGCTCTTACCAAGAGCCAGGCCCTGTGCTAAGTACTCCAAAAAGAATTATTGCATTAATTACTCACAACAACCCTCTGGTGGTAGATATTCCTGATTCTGTTTGACAGATGAGGAAACTGAAGCTTGGTCAGATAGTTTAAATGACTTGCTGAAGGTCATGTTTCTCAGACCCATTAGAGAACAGATTAGCACCAGGTCTGGCAGATTTCACAGGCTAAGCTCTTAATGACAGGCCACATTGCTTCCTACCATTGGCCCTGTGTCATTCACACAGGGGACACACAACTTCTACTGAAGATCAGATCGTTGGTTTGGGTCCCAAATAGAACAGTGAGCCATCTTCCTGAAACTCCACACTGATCCTGTCAACCCCCCTGGTTAAGTTGATTCAGTGGCAATGAGGACACAGACCCTCATCAGAGACTCTGGTCTGGCTCCACCCACCGACCCCACAGTCCTCACTCTGCGCCTCCCTCCCTCCCTCTCTGCTCTCCCTGAACACTTGCCTCCTTTCCTCAAATGCACTCTGCTCCCTGCTGTCCCAGGGTCCGGCACAAGCCATCCTGCTCTTTGGGACTCTCTCCTGTCCTCTCCACCCCTTGCTTCTCCTTCATTGCCCCAGGGAAGTGTCCCTGCCTGCCACCTGCCACCCTCTCACAGTCACCTTAAGTGCTTAGTCTTCAGTCTGGCTGTACTTTCCATGGGTTGTGAGGCTAAATGTTGATTGTCTCTCTCCCTACTAGACTTGAGTCCCATGAGGGCGGGAGCTGTGCCCTCCCAGGTTTTCTTTCCTGCTTCATCCTCTGGGCCCAGCACAGTGCCTGGCACATAAGGAGGTGCTCTGCATCCATAAACACTGGATGAATGAATGAACAAATGAAGGAGAGCAACGTCTCTGACTGTCAGATTTACTGCTTCCCGGTGCCTTTGAGATCCAGGAAGCAGACCCCTGGGTTAACTCATGGGGACTCAGAGCCCTAGTCAATCCTCCAAGAAGCCTGGGACTCTCTCTTTCCTCTGGGCCAAGTATTGAGTGCCTCCCAGGCCCCCAATCTGTGCAGGCACTCACATCCAGGTAGTTCTCCAGGGGCTCTGTGTCCGCCAAGGTGGCAGCCTCCTTGGGTAAGAACTTGCTGGCTGGGTTGGGGGTATGCTTCTTCAAGAAGTCCTCCAGTAAGCCATGCTCAATCAGGTTCTTCCTCAAAGACTTCTTTCTGACAAGCGGAACCCTGTGGCAGAGCATTTGCAAATGGAATGGTTGGAGAAGGAAGTGTAGTTGGGGAAGAAGTCTGCTCATGGGGTGCTGTGGAAGACCCCGAAGGTAAAGGAAGCTGGTCCAAGAGAGGGAGAAGGAAGGAAGTCAAGAGAGCAGACGCTCCCATTTTTTCTGCACAAATGTAGAGAGGTTCAGTGGTTGCCTGAAGTCACCCAGCCCAGTGATGGAGCTGGGAACATAACCCAGCCTGGACTTGAGGGTCAGGGCTGTTAACCACGTCTGCAGTGCTGCCTCCACAAAAGGACAGAGAGAGAGAGAGACAAGAAAGGAGTCTCAAGATGGTGGAAGAGAGCAAGGAATTGTAATAAGGAAGAAGGAGAGGAAGAAAAATAAAGGAGGAAAGGAAGACAGGGTGACAGGCAGTGAAGGGAAGCAGCCCCTTGGAAGCTGTTCTTCATGCAGCGTGTCCCCCAGACTCACTTGTAGATAAGGCACTCAGAGAGCGCCACCAAGCTGAGCAGCAGCAGCCACTTCATGGTTCTTTCTGGGTCCCAAGTCTCCAGAGAAGGGAAGACGGGTGGAAGGCGTACAGCAGAGGCAGGAGCTGCTCCTTATATGCAGCACAAGTTCTCGGGAACCTACTTATCAGCCTCCAAACGTCACCCATTATCCTAACTCCAAACAGAAAGGTTACCGATAAGATTGTCCCTGCCCATGGACCATGTTCTGAGAAGTTGCCAATCGGGCAGCTTTCCATTGTAACCACAGCCCAGGGTTAGGATGGACCTGCACAGAGTGAGCCGTAGAGTGTGGCTTGTTTCTCAAATAACGAAAATGACCTGCGTGGAAACTCAACAAGCAGAGTATTTTGACGAAACTGTTCTAACATACACTTCGAAAGGTTGTCTTCTTAAAAGAAGATGCTCACCAAGCCAATGAATTCTCTACTTTATGGAGTTTATTCAGTGAACAAAGTGGAGTGAAAATTGATTCAAGAATTATGGAGGAGGGGGATAGATGGGAGGAAGGTCACCAGGAGATAGCCAGCCGTATCTTCAGGTCTTGTCCTGAAATCAGATTCCCTGTGCCGTAGCTGGTTTTTCCAACATCAAGAGACACAGATTCTATAAAAACTCCAAATTACTCCCAGTGCTCTGGCTGAGCATGGAGGGGTGGGCAGTGTGGATCAAGTTCAGGACCAGTGGTGGTCAATACGAAGCACATTTGTATTTTAAAATCACCCAATAAAACATCATCTTACCCCAAACCTGGATCTTGCCCTGTATATTCCACCTTCACATCTTTTGCTGCCTGCTTCCTTCCTCTCTTTTCCTCCCCCTTGAGCATTTCTCCTTGATCTACACTCTCACTTTTGGGTTGATCTCAACTCCTCTATGGAGGAGCCCGATGGTCCTGAAAATGTCTGCTTAAGTCATGGGAGCATGAGATGGAGACCCATGGCTCCAGGCTACAACTTGGTGGGAGGGAAGGAGGGGCATCTGCTGGGGGGTCATCAGGGTCTTCAAAGGTCATTAATGTCTTATGCTGGGCGTGAGTATGTGGGAGCTCATCGTAAGTGTGTGTATTATACGTATGTGTTCTGCATATCTGAAACCATTCATAACCATTTTTTGTAGAAAGAATGAAGGACAGAGTCTTTTGTGTGTAGCTCTCAAGTAGGAAATGAAGGGAAGTGTGGTTGGGGGTACAGGGTGAGTCAGGGACCCTCAGGATTGAGATGTGGGGAATTAACCATGAAGAACATGAAACATGTTTCACTCATAATTTATCTCCCTCCATGAATTATATGGTGTATGGACATGTTCAACACAGTGTTTAATTAATCCCGTGAAGCTTTGTTTCACTAAGAGCAGCTTGGGAGTGTGGCTCAGAGTAGGGTCACGATTCCATAATTAGCTGTTTTTGCCATTTGTCTACCATTCTGGTGTCTTAGGGCAACATCCTTCATGTGTTTCTCTTCCTTGGCAGTTACAGAACACAACTTAGATTTATCGACCTCTGACTCTGAGTTCGTTCTGGTAGATAATACTATTATCCCCATTTTATGCATGAGGAAAATGAGGCACAGAGACATTATGACACTTGCCTGAGGTGACACAGGTTAGAAGTGACTGAGCGGGGGCTCGAGTCCAGGTCTCTGTTACTCCCTGTGCCTTCTCCCTTACTCCACTGCCTGGGGTTTACTGGGGGCCGTGGAGAATCTTATGAAGAGCCCTGGCCCCTGAGTCTGGGTTTGAATCCCAGACCTGTCTCTGAACAGCTGTAAGACCCGGGACTGGTGATCCAGTCTCTCTGAGACTCAGTTTCCTCACCTGTGAAATGGGGATAATAGTACCACCAATTTCATAGGTTTGTATAAGGGTTTAACATAGAGTATTAACCAGCCACACACACAGAGCAGCTAAAATAAAAACAACGGTCAACAGCAAGTGCTAATGAGGATGCTGAGCAGGTGGAACTTTCCTACAGTGCAGGTGGGAGGGGAGAGGGCACAGCCACTTTGGAAAACAGCTGAGCAGTTTCTTATAAACATGAACTTTCCATTTGACTCAGCGATCCCCCTCCTGGGTATTTACTGAAAAGAAATGCAAAACACGTGTCCCTACAGAAACTGCACACAAATGTTTATAACAGCTTTTTACATAATTGCCAAAAACTCAAAACAACTCAACTGTCCTTCAGCTTGTCCTGGATGAGCAAGTGGTGGTGCAGCCACACGAGGGACGAGCCCTCAGCAGTAGAGACAGAGGAACTGCCTGGTGAATCTCATGAGCGTTGTGCTGAGTGAAGGAAGCCAAACAAAAGGCAAAACTTGTAAGATTCTCTTTATGTGGCATCTGGGAAAGGCAAAATACTGAGAACAGAAAACAGAGCAGGGGCCGGGAGAAGAGGCTGACTGCCAAGGGGTACAGGGAAAATTTTTCGGGTGGTGGAAATATTCTACATCTAGATTGTACACTTAAAAGGGCAAATTTTACTCTGTGACAAGAGACCTGATGCCCCTGACTTCACAGCAGGTGACGGGCTCAGCCAGTGACGGCCACACAGTGAGGTGAAGGGAATGGATACCAGGCTCTGCCTGTGCAGGCTCCTTGGAGGGGACACACTGGAGTCATTTCAAAGGAAATGTGATACCATCAAAGGAGACAAAGAAGAAGAGAACACTCACTCATCATCTCTGCTTCCATTTTGGTCCTTTGGATCCAGGAGTGAAATATGTTCATGGTCTGCTTTTCTCCTTCACATTGAGTGGTGAGATGGTGAAGTTGGCAAGTAAAGAAAATCTCTGAGGAGCCAAGTGAGGACTGTAGACATTTCTCAGATCACTTGTGAGCTGGGCCCTCCAGACAGCCTGTTTGATGTCATCCTGAGGGTGAGGGTGTGGTGGCCACAGTCCATCTAGCAGGGGTAGGTAGTGTCCACACTCCCCTGTGCATCCTGGGGCTGGTTTATAGGGCTTGGAGCCCACAGATGGGAATTTATTTGGGGGCAAAGCTTTTCCATGGGATCCACACAGGAATTTTGAACAGAGGAGAAGTATATTTGGGAAGCAGAAGGAAGACTCCTCAGGCAGGACCCATTTGAAGATGTATCCAACACATTTTCATTATGCACCTGCTACCTGCTGGGTGGTAGGCATGTTATAGCTGCTGGAAGCTCATCCATGAGCAACGGGGAAAGTGGCCATGCCTTCAAGGAGTATATGGTTAGCTCAAGAGAGAGCAGAGAGGGGAGATCTCTTTCCTTCCCACTCAGGTAGATCTTTAGATCCCACTAATGGGAAGCTCTTGGATTGGTGAAGACAACTGTCTTCCCACATTAGAGATTTTAGCACACTGGGGGAGGCTGATGTGCTTGGTGGCACCCATTCTAGGCATATGGCAGACTCTACAATAGCCCCTAATTATCCTTTCCTCCTGATCCATACCCCTTGTAATCTCCTCTCCGTGAATGTGTAGGACCAGTGAATTGCTTCTCACCATTAGGGTATGGCAAAGTAGATGGCATGTCACTTTTCTGATTACATTACATGAGATTGTCACTTCTGTCTTAACAGCAGACTCTTTGTATGGACTATCTCTCTTGCTGCCTCTGATGAAGCAAGCTGCCACATAGAGAGGCCCACACGGCAAGGAACAGAGGTCAAAAACAGTAGGCAGCAAGGAACTGAGGCTCCCAGTCTGACAATCTGCCACCACCTGAATCCTGTCAACAACCACATGAGCTTGGAAGCAGACCCTCCTCCAGTCAAGCCTCAGAGGGGACCACATTCCTGGCTGATGCCTTGACTGCAGCCTTGTGAGAGGTCCTGAAATAGAGAACCCAGGCAAAGTGGATTCCTGACCACAAAACCCTGAGATAATACAGGTGAGTTGCTTTAAGTTGCTAAATTTGTGTTATTTCATCAAGAGCAGTAGAAAACCAATACAGGGCTAGAAACTTCTAGAAAACTCCACAGAGATCCGCCTGGATGCCTCCCGCTCTTCTCCATTTGGGGCCCATTTTCAGTGCCCTTGAAGTTGGCTTTCTGCTAAGGCCATGAGACTGATCTGAGAAGGAGGGCGTTGACATCATTGCTCTGCTTCTCTGCAAACCTCCATCCACAAACAAGGATTGCATTTCTGTGGCTCTTCATGTTTTCTGAGTGCTTTGAGATACATGATCTCTCAAAAACATATTATTCCTGCATTGTCCTCCTTGACACAGTTCAGAAGAGTCAAGTGATCAGCTAAGGTTCACATAACTACGTAGTAACATGGGAGGGACTAGAAGCTGGGTCCCAGAAGGATCTGGCCTTGAGATGCTCTTGTCCTGGGCCAGGCTCTGTTCTGACACATGTCCACCTGGTTTCTGTCCGTTGGTTGGAGTGTGAGGTGGACATTTCGTGATGGCCACAGCCTCCATCCAGGGACACTCAGAGAAGCCATTCTATCCTGTCCCCAGAGAACCTCTTGGGAGGCAAAGTGGAGTCCTGACTCCAGGGTCACGTGTTCTCCATGAGGTCTGATCTTCAGCCAGGGCCGACTTGTGGCTGCCAGCAGGGAAGCCATGTAATCTCATCATGCTGCACTGGCCTGGCAGAAAGATTAAACATCATTCACTTTGCCATTGGCCCTGCCTGGCACCAGGTTTTGAGGGGCGCTGGGAACAGAATTGCTAATGCAGGGCACCCACTGCCAAGAGCACAGGTGTTCAGAAATGTTCCATGAACATATCAAATCAAAGTAATGGAATGAAGCCTAAAGAACCCAGTCATGGCAAGATCAAGATAGAACACTTCAGCACGATAAGTGTTCTCTAGCTGGTCTGAGAGACCTTGGGTTGGCCTCTTGGTCCTGGAGTTTTACCTCCGTCTTCTTCCACTTTGCTCTTTTTCCCAGAAACAGAACTCGTAAAGGACAGGATGTGAGAAACCCAGGCTCAGAGAGGGAACGTGGTTTGCCTACATTCAACAGCCAGGACCTGGAGAGCCCGCACCCATGCCTGGGCTTGCTGACCCTCCTCAGTGCTCCTTCTGCCACACTGTGCTGTGCCGTCAGACAAGAGTCTTTGCTGTTCCTTTTTCTTATTCGTTACCTCCTTGCTTAATCTCTTCCTCGGCTTTCTTCCTTTTTTAAAAATTAGAATTTAGGAACTGAATCAACTTTACAGAAGACTGTTTGTTAATACAAATTGAGTACTTGTATGTCTGGGAACATCATTTGTTTTATTTCCTTTTTTCAGGTATAACTGACATATTACATTAGTTCAGGTGTACCACATAATGATTCAGTATTTGTATATAGCACAAAGTGATCACCACACTGTCTACTTAACACCCATAACCATACTTAGTTGCAAAATCTATTTTTCTTTTTTTTTTTGCAGGAACATTTGTTTATAACATTACACAAATTTCAAGTGTACCTACTATATTTTGATTTCTGTGTAGATTACGTCATGTTCACCACCCAAAGACTAATAGCAATCCATCACCACACACATGTGCCTAATCACCCCTTTCACTCTCTCTCCTCCCCCCTTCCCCTCTGGTAACCACCAACCCAATCTCTGACTTTGTGTGTTTGTTTGTTGTTTTGATCTTTTATTTATGAGTGAGATCATACAGTATTTGACCTTCTCCCTCTGATTTATTTCACTAAGCGTAATACCCTCAAGGTCTATCCATGTTGTCACAAATGGCAAGATATCATCCTTTTTTTTATTTTAACACCTTTATTGAAGTGTAATTGACACACAACCACCTGAACATATTTAAAGTGTACAATTTGATAAGTTTCAACATATAAATACACCTGTGAAACCATCACCACAATCAAGATACTGAGGATCCATCACTCTGAAGTTTCCTTTGTCCATTGTAATTCTCTTTCCTGTCCCATCCTGGGTGGCTTTTCCCAGGCAACTCTTTATTTGCTTTCTGTCTCTATAGATTAGTTCACGTTCTCTAGATTTTTACACAAATTTAATCATACATTATATATTCTATGTTTGCTAACTTCTGTCAGCATAATTATTTTGAGATTAATCCACATTGTTGCATGCATCGATAGTTCATTCCTTTTTATTTCTAAGTAGTATTCCACTGTATGCAAATTCTATAATTTGTCCATTCTACTCTTGATTAACATTTGGGTTGTTTCCAGTTTTGGGCTATTACAGATAAAATTTCTATAAACATTGGTGTACAAGTTCCTGTGAGGGACATACGCTTTCAGTTCTGTTTGGTAAATACCTAGAGTAGAATGGCTGGTCATATGCAGATGGATGTTTAAATTTTAAGAAACTACCAAACTATTTTGGAGGGGAGAGAGAATTTGATTTATTTCATTTATATGTTTTCAAAATATTTAAGTGTTTTTCCTATTTTTTTCTTTTCTTTTTACTGTGGTTGTACTAGTTCGTAACATTGTGAAATTTCAGTTGTACGTTATTGTTTGTCAGACACCACATAAGTGTGCCCCTTTACCCCTTGTGCCTATCCCACACCCCGCTTCCCCCTGGTAACCACTAAACAGTTCTCTTTATCAGTGAGATTGTTTATGTTCCACAAATAAGTGAAATCATATGGTGTTTGTCTATCTCTGTCTTGCTTATTTCACTTAACATAAGACCCTCAAGGTGAATCTGTGTGGTTGGGCATGGGACAATTTTGTATTTTTTATGGCTGAATAGTATTCCATTGTGTGTATATATATACCACATCTTCTTTATCCAATCCTCAGTTGATGGGCACTTGGCTTGCTTCCACATCTTGTCTATTGTGAATAATGCTGCAATAAACATAGGGGTGCATAATTCTCTTCATACTGTTCATTTCAAGTTCTTTGGATAAACACCTAGTAGCGGGATGGCTGGATCATACGGTACTTCTTTTTTAAGTTTTTGAGAAATCTCCATACTGTTTTCCATAGTGGCTGCACCAATTTGTATTCCCACCAGCAGTGTATGAGGGTTCCCTATTCTCCACAACCTCTCCAGCATTTGTTATTTTTTGTCTTGGTGACCATAGCCATTCTAATGGGTATCAGGTGATATCCAAGTGTAGTTTTGATTTGTATATCTCTGATGATTAGCGATGTTGAGTATCTTTTCATGTGCCTATTGGCCATCAGTATGTCATCTTTGGAAAAATGTCTGTTTATATCCTTTGCCTATTTTTTGATTGGGTTGTTTGTTTTTTTCTAGTTCAGTTGTATGAGTTCTTTATATATTATGGAGATTAACCCTTTGTCAGATCTATGATTTATAAGTATTTTCTCCTAGCTGGTGGTTTGTTTTTTCATTTTGATCCTGGTTTCCTTTGCCTTCCACAAGTTCTTTAATCTGATGAAGTCCTACCTGTTTATTTTTTCTTTTATTTCCCTTGTCCAAGTAGACATGGTCTTCCAAAAGATCCTTTTAATGCTGATGTCAAAGAGTGTACTGCCTATATTTTCTTCCAGAAGTTTTATGGTTTCAGGTCTTACCTTCAAGTTTTTGGTCCATTTTGAGTCAACTTTTGTGTAGGGAGAAAGATAGTGGTCCACTTTCATTCTTTTGCAAATGGCTGTCCAGTTTTCCCAGCAGCATTTATTGTATGTTATTGGCTCCTTTGTCAAAGATTAGCTGTCCATAGATGTGTGCTTTTATTGGTGGGCTTTCAATTCTGTTCCACTGATCTGTGTACCTGTTTTTATACCAGTACCATGTTGTTTTGATTACTATATCTTTGTAATATATTTTGAAGTCTGGGATTATGATGCCACCAACTTTGTTCTTGTTTCTCAGGATTTGATTGGCTATTCAAGGTCTTTTGTTGCCGCATATGAATTTTAAGATGCTTTGTTTTATTTCTGTGAATCATGTCATTGGGATTCTGATTGGGATTGCATTGAATCTGTAGATTGCTTTAGGTAGTATGGACATTTTAACTAAGTTTATTCTTCTGATCCTTGTGCATGGAATATCTTTCCAATTCTTTATGTCTTTATCAATTTCTTTAGTAATATCTTACGGTTTTCCTTGTATAGGTCTTTCACCTCCCATGTTAAATTTATTCCTAGATATTTTATTCTTTTTGTCGTGATTGTAAATGGGATTTTATTGTTGAGTTCTTGTTCTGTTAGTTCTTTATTGGAGTATATGAAAGCCACTGATTTTTGTATGTTGACTTTGTATCCTGCAACTTTGCTGTAGTTGTTGATTATTTCTAATAGTTTTCCAATGGTTTCTTTATGGTTTTCTAGATATAAAATCATGCTGTCTGCAAACAGTGAGAGTTTCACTTCTCCATTGCCTATTTGGATTTCTTTTACTTCTTTTTCTTGCCAAATTACTCTGGCCCAAACCTCTAGTATTATGTTGAATAAGAGTGGTGAGAGGGGGCACATTTGTCTTGTTCCTGTTCTCAGAGGGACGACTTTCAGTTTTTCCCCATTGAGTATGATGTTGGCTTAGGGTTTGTCATATATGGATTCTATTATGTTGAAGTACTTTCCTCCTATACCCATTTTATTGAGAGTTTTTGTCATGAATGGATGTTGCATCTTGCCAAATGCTTTCTCTGCGTCTATTCAGATTATAATATGGTTTTTGTCCCTCCTGTTAATGTGGTTTATCACATTGATTGATTTGTGGATATTGAACCATCCCTGTGTCCCTGGTATGAATCCCACTTGATCATGGTGTATGATCTTTTTAATGTATTGCTGGATTCAATTTGCCAATATTTTGTTGAGGATTTTTGCATGTATGTTCATCAGCGACATTGGCCTGTAATTTTCCTTCTTTGTGTTGTCCTTGTCTCGCTTTGGTATCAGTGTGATATTGGCTTTGTAGAATGTATTAGTAATTTTTCCATCTTCCTAGATTTTTTGGAATAGTTTGAGAAGGATAGGTAATCTTCTTTGAATGTTTGGTAGAATTCTGGAGAGAATCCGTCTGGTCCTGGACTTTTGTTTTTTGGGAGGTTTTTGATCACTGTTTCAATCTCTTTGCTTGTGAGTGGTCTATTCGGCTTCTCTCTATCTTCTTGATTCAGTGTTGGGAGGTTGTAAGAGTCTAAGAATTTATCCATTTCTTCTAGATTGTACCATTTATTTGCATATAGTTTTTCACAGTATTCTCTTATAATCTTTTGTATTTCTGTGGTATCTGTTGTAATTTCTCCTCCTTCATTTCTAATTTTATTTATTTGAGCCTTCTTTCTTTTTTTGTTGGTGTATCTGGCTAAGAGTTTGTCAATTTAGTTTATCTTCTCCAAGAACCAGCTCCTTGTTTCATTGAGCCTTTCTACAGTCTTTTTTGTGTCAATTTCAAGATTTTATCCATTTTTGTGGCTGAGTTGTATTCCATTGTGTACATATACCACATCTTCTTTTATATGTTTATTTTAGTTTTTTATTTTTTATTGCAGTAACATTGGATTATAACATTACATAACTTTCAGGTGTACATCATAATGCATATTGATTTCTGTGTAGATTACATCATGTTCACCACCCACAAACTAGTTATAATCCATCTTCACACACATGTGCCTAATCACCCCTTTTGCCCTCCCTTCTCCCTGCTTCCCCTATAATAAGCACCAATCCAATCTCTGTTGCTATGTGTTTGTTTGTCATTGATTTTATCTTTTACTTATGAGTGAGATCATATGGTATTTGACTTTCTCCCTCTGACTTATTTTCCTTAGCATAATTCCCTCAAGGTCCATCCATGTTGTCACAAATGGCAAGATTTCATCATTTCTTATGGCTGAGTAGTATTCCATTATGTATATGTACCACATCTTCTTTATCCATTCATCCCTTTATGAGTGCCTAGGTTGCTTCCAAGTCTTGGCTATTGTGAATAATGCTGCAATGAACATAGGGGTGCATGTATCTTTATGCATTTGTGTTTTCAGGTTCTTTGGACAAATACCCAGCGGTACCACACCTCCTTTAACTATCCGTCCCTTGATGGGCACCTAGGTTGCTTCCAAGTCTTCACTATTATGAATAGTGCTGCAATGAACATAGGGGTTCGTAAGTTTCTTTGAGTTATTGATTTCAAGTTTTTTGGATAAATACCCAGCAGTGGAATAGCAGGATTGTATGGTAGTTCTATTCTTAATTTTTTGAGAAGTCTCCATATTGTTTTCCATAGTGGCTACACAAGTTGCCACTCCCACCAGCAGTGTATGTATTTCTCCACATCCTCTCCAACAGTTGTTATTTCCTATGTTGTTAATCTAGCCATTCTGACGGGCATGAGGTGATATCTCATTGTGCTTTTGATTTGCATTTCCCTGACAATTACTGATGTTGAACATCTTTTCCTGTGTCTCTTTTCCATCTGTATGTCTTCTTTGGACAAATGTCTGTTCAGATACTTTGCACAATTTTTAATTGGATTGTTAGTTTTTTTATTGTTGAGATGTATGAATTCTTTATATATTTTGGATTCTTTATATATTTTGGATATTAATATGCAAATATTAATATCATCTGCAATTATAATTATCAGGTACATGGTTTGCAAATATCTTCTCCCATTTGTTGGGCTGTCTTTTCCTTTTGTTAATGGTTTCCTTTCCTGTGCAGAAGATTTTTAGTTTGATATAGTCCCATTTGTCTATTTTTTCCACTGTTTTCCTTGCCCAGTCAGAGATGGTACTTGAAAATATACTGCTAAGATCGATGCCAAAGAGCGTACACTGCCTATGTTTTCTTCTGGGAGTTTTATGGTTTCAGGTCTTACATTCAAGTTTTTAATTCATTTGAAGTTAATTTAGCATATGGTGTAAGATAATGGCGACGTTGCATTCTTTTGCGTGTGGCAGTTCAGTTTTCCCAATACCATTCATTGAAGAGACTTTCCTTTCTCCATTGTATGTTCTTGTCTACCTTGTCGAAAATTAGCTGTCCATAGATGTGTGGGTTTATTTCTGGGTTCTGGCTTCTGTTCCATTGATCTGTGTCTCTGTTTCTGTGCCATACCATCCTGTTTTGATTACTTTAGTTTTGTAGTATATTTTTAAATCAGGGATTGTGGTACCTCCAGCTTTATTCTTTTTCCTCAAGATTCCTTTGGTTATTCAGAGTCTATCGCAGTTCCTTATAAATTTGAGGATTCTCTGTTCTATTTCCATGAAAAATGTCATTGGAACTTTGATAGAGATTTCATGGAATCTGCAGATTGCTTTAGGAAGTGTGGACATTTTAACTATGTTAATTCTTCCAATCCAAGAGCACAGAATATCTGTCCATTTCTTTATGTCTTCCATTTCTTTCAACGATGTTTTATAGTTTTCACTATACAGGTCTTTCACCTCTTTGTTTAAATGCATTCCTAGATATTTTAATCTTTTTGTTGCAATTGTGAATGGGATTGTATTCTTAATTTCTCTTTCTGTTACTTAGTTGTTGGTGTATAGAAATGCAACTGATTTTTGTATGTTGGTTTGTATCCCGCAACTTTACCTTATTCATTTTCTATTTCTAAAAGTTTTTTGCTGGATTCTTTAGGGTTTTCTATACATAAAATCATGTCATCTGCAAATAGTGACAGTTTCACTTCTTCCTTTACAGTTATTTCTTTTCCTTGCCTGACTTCTCTGGCCTGGACTTCCAATACTATGTTAAATAAGGGTGGCAAAAGTGGGCATCGTTGTCTGGTTCCTGTTCTTAGAGGGATAGCTTTCAGTTTTTCCCCCTTGAGAATCACATTAACTGTGGGTTTGTCACATATGGTCTTTATTATTTTGAGGAACTTTCCTTCCATACCCATTTTATTTAATGTTTTTATCGTAAATGGATGCTGTATCTTGTCAAATGCTTTCTCTGCATCTATTGAGGTGATCATGCAATTTTTATTCTTCATTTTGTTAATGTGGTGTATCGTGTTGATTGATTTGTGGATGTTGAACCATCTCTGTGTCACTGGAATACATCCCACTTGATCATGGCATATGATCTGTCTAATGTATTGTTGTATACAATTTGCTTTCATTTTGTTCAGGATTTTTGCATTGATGTTCATCAGTGATATTGGCCTATATTGGCCTTTAATTTACTTTTTTGTGTGTTTTCCTTGTCTGGTTTTGATATCAGGGTAATATTGGTTTTGTAGAATTAATTAGGATGCTTCTCCTCCTCTTTAATAGTTTAGAAGAGTTTGAGAAGGCTGGGTATTAATTCTTCTTTGAATGTTTGATAGAATTCACCATGGAAGCCATCTGGTTCTGGACTTTTATTTTTTGGGAGGTTTTTGATTACTGTTTTGATCGCCTTACTGGTGATTGGTCTATACAAATTCTCTATTTCTTCTTGATTCAGTTTTGGAAGGTTGTATGATTCTAAGAATTTATCCATTTTTCTAAATTATCCAATTTGTTGGTAGCTTTTTTGGATTCTCTTATACTCTTTAGTATTTCTGAGGTGTCCGTTGTAATTTCTTTTTTCTTCTGCTTTTTCTCCCCAAATCCCCCCAGTACATAGTTGTATACTCTAGTTGTGGGTCCTTCTAGTTGTGGCATGTGGGATGCTGCCTCAGTGCGGCCTGATGAGTGGTGCCATGTTCACGCCCAAGATCCAAAATGGCGAAACCCTGGGCCACTGAAACGGAGCACACGAACTATCACTCGGCCATGGAGCCAGCCCCTCCTCTTTCATTTTTGATTTTATTTATTTGAGGCCTCTCTCTTTTTTTCTTGGTGAATCTAGCTTGGTTTGTCAACTTTGTTTATCATTTCAAAAACCAACTGTTAGTTTCATTAATTTTTTTTTTTTTTGAGAAGGATTGGCCCTGAGCTAACATCTATTAACAATCTTCCTCTTTTTTGCTTGGGGAAGATTGTCCCTGAGCTAACATCTGTGCCAATCTTCCTCTGTTTGGTTTGTAGGACGTTTCCATAGCATAGCTTGATGAGTGGTGTATTGGTCTGCACCTGGGATCTGAACCCACAAACAGTGGGCCACTGAAGCAGAGCCTAATCACTATGTGAACTGAATCACTACGCCACCAGGTCAGCCCCTCTATTGTTTTTGTAGTCTCTATTTCAGTTTTTTCTGCTCTGATTTTTATTATTTCCTTCCTTATACTGATTCTAGGCTTTGTTCTTCTTTTTCCAGTTCCTTTAGGTGCATCGTTATATTGTTTATCTGGGATTTTTCTTGTTTGTTGAAGTAGGCCTGTGTTGCTATAAACTTCCCTCTTGGAAACTCTTTTGCTGGATCCCATATATTTTGGCATGTGGCGTTTCATTTTCATTTGTCTCCAGGTATTTATTGATTTCTCCTTTGATGTCTTTCTTGACCCAATCGTTGTTCAGTAGCATTTTGTTTAACCTCCACATATTTGTGGATTTCCAATTTTCTTCCTGTAGCTGATTTCTAGGTTCATACTGTTGTCATCAGAAAAGGTACTTGGTATTATTTCAGACTTCTTAAATTTTTTGAGACTTGTTTTGTGGCCTAATAGGTGATCTATCCTGGAGACTGTTCCATGTGTCTTCCAGAAGAATGTGTATTCTGTTGTTTTCGGATGGAATGTTCTGTACATATCGACAAAGTCCATCTGGTCTAATGTGTCATTCATGACCAGTATTTCCTTATTGATCTCTTTGGATGATCTATCTACTGGAGCAAGTGGAGTGTTAAAGTTCCCTACTATTATTGTGTTGCTGTTTATTTCTCCTTTTATGTCTGTTAATGATTGCTTTATATATTTAGGAGCTCCTATGTTGGGTGTATAGATATCACAAGTGTTATACCCTCTTGTTGGATTATTCCCTTTATCATTACATAGTGCTCCTCTCTGTCTCTTGCTACAGTTTTTGTTTTAAAATCTATTTTGTCCAATCTAAGTATTGTTACCCCTATTTTATTTTCATTGCCGTTTGCATGGTGTATCTTTTTCCATCCCTTCACTTTCAGTTTGTGAGTGTCTTTAGGTCTGAAATGTTTTTCTTACATGCAGCATATATGTGGGTCTTGTTTTTTAATCCAATCAGCCACCCTATGCCTTTTGATTGGAGCATTTTGTCCAATGACGTTCAAAGAAGCTATTGCTAAGAATGTGCTTATTGCCATTTTGATACTTTTTTTCCTGAGTGTTTTAGTAGTTGTTGTCTTTTCCTTTCTTCCTTTGCTCTCTTCCCTTGTGGTTTCATGGTCTTCTCTAGTATTATTTTTAGGTTTCTTTCTCTTCATTTTTTGTGTATTTGTTATATGTTTCTGGTTTGTGATTACCATGAGGTTCATATATAAAAACCTACATATATAGCAATCTATATTAAGTTGATGGTCTCTTTAGTTTGACCTCCTGCTGAAAGTTCTAATCTTTTCCTCCCCTTCTCCCACATTTTCTGTTTTTGATATCATATCTAACCTCCTTTTTGTGCATGTGTATCCATTATCCTCTTATCAGAGAAATAGATAATTTTAGTACTTTTGTCTTTTGACCTTCTTATTAGCTTCATAGGTGGTTGATCTGCTACCTTTACTGTATATTTCCCTTTACCAGTGACTTTATTGGTTTTTTTCTTGTTTTTTTGTTTGTGAGGAAGATTCTCCATGAGCTAACACCCGTTGCCAATCCTCCGCGTTTTTTGCTTCAGGAAGATTATCCCTGAGGTAACATCTGGGCCAGTCTTCCTTTACTTTGTATGTGGGATGCCTCCACAGTATAGCTGATGAGTGGAGTAGGTCTGCACCTGGGATCCAAACCTACAAACTCGGGCCACTGAACCAGAGCATGAGGAAATTTAAACACTCGGCCATGGGCCAGCTCCCAGTTATTTTTTTCTGATAATTTACTGATTCCCATTTGTGGTCTTCTCTTTTCCACTTAAATTAGTCCCTGTAGCATTTCTTGTAAATCTTGTTTCTTGATGATAAACTCCTTTAGTTTTTGCTTCTCTGGAAAACTCTTTTTCTCTCCTTCCATTCTGAATGATAACTTTGCTGGGTAGAATATTTCTGCCTGTAGATTTTTTCTTTCAACACTTAAATATACCATGCAACTCCATTCTAGCCTGTAAGGTTTCTGCTGAGAAGTCAGGTGATAGCTGTGTGGGGGTTCCTTTCTATGTCACTTGTCAGCTTTCTCTTGCTGCTTTTAATATTTTCTCTTTATCTTTAATACTTGACATTTTAATTATAATGTGTTTTGGTGTGGGCTTCTTTGGGTTTGTCTTGTTTGGTGCTCCCTGTGCTTCCTGTACCTGGATGTCTGTTTCCTCCCTTAGGTTAGGAAAGTTTTCAGCTATTATTTCTTCGGATAGATTCTTTGCCCCTTTGTCTCTCTCTTACCCCTCTGGGACCCCTATAATCTGGATGTTAGTGTGCTTGATGTTGCCCCAGAGGTCCCTTACATTGTCCTCATTCTTTTAATTCTTTTTTCCCTCTATATGTTCAACTTGGGTGATTTCCTCTACTCTTTCATCCAGCTTGCTGTTCTATTCTTCTATATCACTTACTCTGCTATTGAGTCCCTCCAGTGAATTTTTCATTTCAAGCATTGTATTCTTCATTTATGATTGGTTCTTTCTTATATTTCCTAGTTCTTTTTGAAATTCTCACTGAGTTCATCCGTTTTTCTCATAAGATCTGTGAGCATTCTTATAAATAGTAGTTTGTACTCTTTGTCTGATACATTGTTTATCTCTGTTTCACTTAGTTCTTTTTCTGGTGTTTTGCCCTGTTCCCTTACTTGGAATGTATTCCTTTGCCTCCTCACTTTGCCTCTTTCTTTGTGCATAAACCTCTATATTAGGTAGGTCAGCTACATCTCCTGATCTGGGAGACATGGCCTTATGTAAGAGATGCCTTATGAGGCCCAGCAGTGTGCTATGCCATTTTCAAATGTTTCAGTGGTATCCCCTGTGTGGCTTCTGTGTGTCCTTCTGATGTGGCAGGGTTGCTCTTGCTGGAGGTTCCTGGGGAGACTAGGCTGTCTCCCTGGCTAGCTGGTTGGAAATCTCAGCTGTGTATGGCTGCTATGGTCCCTTCAGTCACTTTACCTGGCCTGCGGAGCCCCAGCACCATTGGCCACAAGGTCTAATGGCACATTCCTGTTGCAGTTTTTCTGTTAAGTAAGCAGGCCCCCAGCATGGCTGGTTGCAAGTCTCAGGGGCTTACAATTGCTGTGGGCTTCCAGCCTGCAAGGCTGTTGTCAGCCCTCTCAGGATTGCAGCTGAGTGGGGCCAGCCCCAGGCACAGGAGCATCCAATTATTACAGGCTTTGGAAGGTGGGATCATTCCCCTATGTGGCTGTTTGAGAAGCACAAAACTGCTGCAGCTGACAAGCCCCACTGCCTACAGGTCTACACACCCCATCAAGACAGTCTTGACCCGTGTATACATCCAGAATCACTGAAGCAGACCTAGTCACCTGCTGCAGAATCCCCACACACAGCAACAATGTAGGCCTACCCCTCACACATGCCCTGCTCCACAAAGGCAGACCTACTCACCTGGCTGCAGAGGTTCCAGGCACCCTTCCTTTGTGAGCTCACAAGTTTCCTGAGGGCTTGCTGTTGGGTTGGGCAAGTCGCTAGGACAGGCTGCCTGCCCTGGCTGAGCTGGATTAAATCAGTGCTCTAGTGCGTTGGGCAGACCCCTAAGCTAACATGCCAGGGGAAGAACACTAGTGGCATCTACAAGCATCTGTGTCAGAATGCCTGTACTAGATCATAATAATGGCTGCTGCCAATGTCTCAGTCTCTGGAGAGCTGGTACCAGCCTGGGGAGGTCTCACCTCTCACTGAGATGCACCCAGAGCCTATCTCTTTTCACCAAAGGACTGTGCACCTTTCTTTCTGGTGATTTTAGGTTGCTTTCTGAAATGGATGAATTTGTTTGTGGGCCCTTTAAGAGCAGGATTTTTTTCCCCTTATATCTGACAGCTTTTCTGAGAGTATTCTCCGTTGTTGTTAATAGCTAATAAAGCCAGATATTATGATACTTGTCTCGGTTGTGTTGAGTTCAAAAGCTGCTTATTGTGGTAAAGCTCCCCTGCTCAGATCCCCTACTCCTCCAGGGAAGGCTGTGTACTTGAAGATTGGTCCTGGGCAGCCATGAGCGCTGCAGCTAGGAAGTGGCATTTTTCTCTCCAGAAAGGAGTTTCTGCATCTTCCACCTCAGTCAGTACTGTCCTTTGTTGTGTAGGTTCTTTTTATCCAGTTTTCAGTTGTGTCTCAGGGGTTATTGTTCCAAGAGTAGTCATAAATTTGTTGTGTCCTTGGGAGGTGGGGAGTTCAGAGTCTGTGTACACCACCATCTTGACACCAGATACTTCTTTTTTCTTTTTAAATTACTTGAGGTCATAATGGTTTATAACCTTGTGAAATTTCAGGTGTACATTATTATGTATCAGTTTCTGTATAGACTGCATTGTGCTCACCACTAATTGTCTAATTTTTATCCGTCACCATATATATGTGCCACTATAACCCTTTTTCCCACTCCCTAACACCCTTCCCCTCTGGTAACCACTAATGTGCTCTCATTGAATATCTGTTTGTTTATCTTCCACATATGAGTGAAATCATGCAGTGTTTGTCTTTCTCTGTGTGGTTAATTTAGCTTAACATCATACCGTCAAGGTCTATCCATGTTGCTGCAAATGGGACGGTTTTGTCTTTTTTCATGGCAGATTAGTATTTCATTGTGTGTATATGTACATATATATATCACATCTTCTTTATCCAACCATCACTTGATGGACATTTGGCTGGCTTCCACATCTCGGCCTTTGTGAAAAATGCTGCAATGAACATAGGGGTTTGTAAGTCTCTTGGTTTGTAAGTTTCAAGTTCTTTGGATAAATATCCAGAAGTAGGATAGCTGGATAATATGGTATTTCTATTTTTAATTTTTTGAGAAATCTCCATAATTTTTTCCATAGTGGCTGCACCAGTTTGCATTCCCACCAGCAGTGTAAGAGGCTTCCTTTTTCTCCACATCCTCTCCAACATTTCTTATTTTTTGTCTTAGTAATTATAGCCATTCTGACAGATGTAAGGCAATATCTCCTTGGAGTTCTGATTTGCATTTCTCTAATGATTAGTGATCTTGAACATCTTTTCATGTTCCTGTTGGCCATCTGTGTATCTTCTTTGGGAAAATATCTGTCTATATCCTCTGCCAATTTTTTGATCAGGTTGTTTTTTTGTTGTTCAGTTGTATGAGTTCTTCATACATTTTGAAGATTAACCTCTTGTCAGATATATGATTTGCAAATATTTTCTCCCAGTTTTTGGGTTGTTTTTCGTTTTGTTCCTGGTTTCCTTTGCCTTGAAGAAGCTTTTTAGTCTGATGTAGTCCCATTTGTTTATTTTTTCTTTTGTCTCCCATGCCTTAGTAGACATGGTATTCAAAAAATGCTGCCAAGACTGATGTCAAAGAGTGTACTGCCTATATTTTCTTCTAGGAGTGTTATGGTTTCAGGTGTTACATTCAAGTCTTTAATTCATTTGAAGTTAATTTTTTGTATGTTGTAAGATAATGGTCTACTTTCCTTATTTTGCATATGACTGTCCAGTTTTCCCAACACCATTTGTAGAAGAGACTTTCCTTTCTCCATTGTGTGTTCTTTCTCCTTTGTTGAAGAGTAGCTGTCCAGAGATGTGTGGGTTTACTTCCGGACTTTCAATTCTGTTCCACTGATTTATGTTCCTGCTTTTGTGCAAGTACCATGCTGTTTACATTACAATAGCGCTGTAGTATATTTTGAAGTCAGGGATTGTGATGCCTCAAGTTTTGTTCTTTTTTCTCAGGATTACTTTTTCTATTTGGGGTCTTTTGTTGTTCCACATATATTTTAGGATCCTTTTTTCCCTTTCCATGAATAACGTCATTGGAATTCTGATTGGGATTACATTGAATCTGTAGATTGCCTTAGGCAATATGGCCTTTTTATCTATGCTTATACTTCCAATCCATGTACATGGAATATCTTTACGTTTCTTTGTCTCATCTTTGATTTCTTTCAATAACATCGTTTAGTTTTCATGGTATAGGTCTTTTACCTCCTTTGTTAAATTTATTCTTAGATTTTTTCTGTTAGTTGCATTGTAAGAGGGAATCTATTCATGAGTTCTCATTCTGATAGTTCATTATTAGAGTATAGAAATGCAACTGACTTTTGTAAGTTGACGTACTCTCCAATTTTGCTGTAGTTGTTGATTATTTCTAATAGTTTTTTGATGGATTCTTTGTGGTTTTCTATATAAAGAATCATGTCACCTGCAAACAGTGAGAGTTTCATTTCTTCCTTCCTGCTGTGGATACCGTTTCTTTTTCTTGCCTAACTGCTCTGAACAAAACCTGAAATACTATTTTGAGTATAAGTGGCAAGAGTGGGCACCCTTGTCTTGTTCCTGTTCTCAGAGGGATGGCTTTCAATTATTCCCCCTTGAGTATGATGTTGGCTGTGGGTTTTTCATATATGGCCTTTATTATGTTGAATTACTTTCCTGCTGAATGCTTTTTATGGAGAGTTTATCAAAAATGGATATTAGATCTTGTCAAGTGTTTTCTCTGCATCTATTGAGATGTTCATGTGATTTTTTTTTCATTTTCTTAATGTGGGTTATCACATTGATTTATTTTCGGATGTTGAACCATCCCTGCATTCCTGATGTAAATCCCACTTGGTTATGGTGTACGATCCTTTTAATGTGTTGCTGTATTCAGTTTACCAGTATTTTGTTGAGGATTTTTGAATCTGTGTTCATCAGCTATATTGTCCTGTAATTTCCCTTCTTTGTGCTGTCCTTGTCTGATTTTGGGATCAAGGTGATGTTGGTCTCAAAGAATGAGTTAGGAAGCATGCTGTCTTCCTCATTTTTTTGAAACAGTTTGAGAAGGATAGGTAGTAAATCTTCTTTGAATGTCTTTTTCCCTTATTTCTCTTCCTATGTATTTCTGATTCCCCTTTCAGTTTGGTGATTTTCTATGATGATTTCCTCGGTTTTGTATTTATTTAACATTTGTGTCTCTGCTCTGATTTTTTTTTTAGTGGCTACCATGAAGTTTGTATAAAAGATCTCATAGATGAGATAGTCCTATCTCTGATAACCTCTTATCTCCATTAGCCTAAGCAGGTTCCATCCTTTTCCTCTTCCCTGTCTGAGTTATTGCTTTCTCAAATTATTCCATTTTGTATTGAGTTTGCAATTAAAATGAGGTGTTTATAGTTACATTTGATTCTTTCCTTCCCTTTATCTTTAATGTTATAATTGAGTGTTTGCTAACCTGTTCTCATAGAGAGCTGAAATTTTCTCATTTTGACTGAGTGTTTAACTCCTTACTCAAGGCTTTATGAACTTTTTCCTTTTTGTTTCGGGTATGAGGTCATTCTTCATCATTTCTTATACAGGAGGGTCGTGTAGTAATGAGCTCCCTCAGTTTTTGTTTACCTGGGAAAGTTTTCATTTCTCCATTATATCAGAAGGGTAGTTTTTCTGGATAGAGTGTTCTTGGCTGAAAGTTTTTGTCTTTCAGTGTTTTGAATATATCACTCCACTCACTCCTAGCCTAGAAAGCTTCTGCTGAGAAGTGCACTGAAAGATTGATAGGGGTTCCTTTGTAGGTTAGTCTCTTCTGTCTTGTTTCCCTTAATATTCTTTGTCATTGACTTCTGCCATTTTTGCTAATATATGTCTTGGAGAAGATCTTTTTCCTGTGATGCAAGTAGGAGTTCCATTGGCCTCATTTTTTTAACTTCCATTTCTTTCCCATGGTTTGGGAAATTCTCAATGATTATTTCTTTGAACAAGCTCTCTGTTTCCTTCTCCCTGTCTTCTCCCTCTTGAATACCAATAATCCTTATGTTGCACTTCCTAATTGAGTCAGATATTTCTCAGAGAATTTCTTCATTTCATTTTAGTCTTAGTTCTCTCTCCTCCTACATTGGAAGTATTTCTATATTCCTACTCTCTAGATTGCTAATTCTGTCCTCCATAATGTCAGCTCTGTTATTTAAGGACCCCAGATTTTTCTTTATCTCATCCATTGTGTTTTTCCTTTGCAACATTTCTTATTGGTTTTTCTTTATAGTTTCAATCTCTTTTGTGAAGAATTCCCTCTGTTCATGAATTTCGCTCCTGATTTCATTGAACTCTCTTTCTGAGTTCTCTAGTAACCCATTGAGTTTTTTTTTATGATAACTGTGTTGAATTCTTTGTCATTTAGATTGTCTATTTCTGTGACTTCATGATTGCTTTCTGGGTGTTTGTGTTTTTCCTTCTGGTCTGAAGTATTAATATATTTGTTTGTACCATTTGATGGAGTAGATTTGTTTCATCGCACAGTGATAGTATTTGGTCACAGCTTCCACCTGCTGCCACTTGTGAAGGGGCAGTAACTGTGACCTCTGAGCCTGCTGTCATCACTTTCAGCTGTGCATGTCCAATATTATGGGCCACTCCTTGGGACCACAGCAGCCCAGTGGGATCTTCCAGTGAATGGGAAAGGAATCACACGTGGATAAGTGCTGCCACAGCCTGCTCTCATAGTCTTGCAGAGACATGCTCCCCTCTTCAGGTTTGCAGCGGTACAATGGGTGTTCATGGCATTCAGAAGCTCATTTTTCTGGGGGTTCAGGTCTGCCAATGTCTCCTCCTAGTTCACACCAACTGTTGTGCCCAGTTTGGCAAGGCCTCCCCTCTGGCTCCCAGCCAGAGCCACTCCCTGGGACTGTGGTGGGATCGTGCATTCTCCCACTGGACAAGAGAGTGATCAAATGGGGGCTGAGGGAAGTTGCCACCTGCTCCCACAGTCCCACCGAGTTGTGCTCCCTGCTTCAGGACCACAGTGGTATTATGGCCGTTTGTAGAAGCAGGGGTTTGCCCAAGCATGCAGATACACTGCTGTCTACTCCTAGGTCACAGCAGACTTTTTGCTTGGTGAGTGGGGCCACCCCACTGGGTCTGAGCCTGAGCTGTTTCCTGTGGGCCACACAGCACTGTGGGCTCTCCCACGGGACAGGTAAGCGATCATGTGGGGCTCATAGCTGCCATAACTTGGTGCACAACCCCTTTTGGGTGCTGCAATGGTGCTATGGATGCTCCATCCAGGAAAGTAGTTGCACATGTGTAGGAGGCTACCTGGGAACCCGAGAATTCTCACGTATCTCCACCACATCCCTGGGGGTAGTCCATCCACCTTCAGATGCATAGCTGCACAGGTCTCTCAGGCATCCTGATGTGCTGCAAGGGTATCCTCCACTGATCAGTGAATGTCCATTTAGTTGTAGTTTGAAGGGGGAGAGACAAATGGAACAGCTCACTCTGCCACATTGCTGACATCACCCCTTTGACATGACTTTTTGAAAGGAAACAACTACTCTAAGAGGAGATACTGGATCTGTTATGACTGAAGCCAGGCTTAAGACAACAGATGCATCTGCACCCACCCCCACCAACGTTCTCGTCCAGTCATATCTGCTCCTGGGGCAAACAGGTGGAATTCTCATCTTTCTGGGGAGGAATTTCATGGTGTCCTGGCTCCTTTGCTTAATTTGTGTTTCTGACATTTTCTGAGCACCTCCCATGCTCCAGGCAGTGTGTGAGGCCCTGGGGTTGCAGACAGGTCTTTCCAGACCCTTCCTGTCTTCCTGGTCCTGGCCACACTCTTTCTTCTTCCTCCTTCTCAGTCCCCCGGCTGCAGCTCTGCCTCTCTCTCCCAGCCCCTCTTCTGCTCCTGCAGCTTTGGATTCCTGGATCCAGACAGAATCTAAAAGGTCTCCCCACTTAACATATCATTTGGACTGGAAAACCCTATGCTAACATACTGCTCTGACGCTTCCTGCTTTGCTCCACACGCAAGATGGACTCACATTTCTCTTCGATGGTCTCAGACCCCCTCTCCATCCATCTTTTTCTGTTTCCTCATTGCTCAAGGCCTAAGCTCTGCTCATCCATCCTTTCCATTCACATTTGTCCAGGAGTGTTATTTTCATCTCACAGTTCTCTGCTTCACTCATCCATGGAACCCAGACCCTCCCTGAATGCAGATCCTTGCATCTTGTTGGTGGGAGCATAAATTAGTACAACCCATAAGGAGCACCATTTGCCAAAATATATAAAAATTAGAAATGCATATACTTTGCAACCCACTAACTTCAATTCTTGGAATTTATCTTAAAGATACACTTGCACACACACAATTGATGTAAGTACAAGGTTATCCTTTGTAGCATCTTTGATAAGAGCAAGATTTGAAATTACCCAAATGTCCACCCAAAGGGCATGATTAACCAGCATATGGTGCATGCATGCAAGGAGCCACTACACAACTGTAAGGGGAGAAAATTAGTATGCTCTCTAGGTGCTTAGGATGGAAAAATCTTGAGAAGAGATTGTTAGCTGAAAATTTTTAAAAAAAAATCGAAGAGGTGACAAGAGCCAGCCCTAATGACCTAGTGGCTAAAGTTTGGCACTCACCACTTTGGCCACCCAGGTTCACTTCTTAGTCATGGAACCACACAGCTCACCTATCACAACACCATGCTGTTGTGATGGGTCACATAGAAGAACTAGATTGACTTGCAACTAACATACACAGACATTCAATGGGGCGTTGGGGAGGAAAGGAAAAACAAAAACAGGTGACAACAGGGCCTATACTATGCTATCTTTTGATTATAAATAAAGAAAATAAGATGTATCTGCATATACATCAAGGAGGTAAGAGAGGACACCCAAGGACCAGGGATGGTGAAGAGAAAGGGGCCTGGATAGATGTGGGATGGCGGAGATATCTCACTGAGTACAATTTTACACGTTTTTATTTCTAATGATGTGGATGGTGTACTACACATTTAAAGTAAGTTACTGAAAGGTACTTTTAAACCTCTGAAATTTTATTCCAATTATGAACCCACTGTGGTTTGTCCCATTCATCTTATAACCTTCAAAATCAGGTCTGTGGAGCTGGATCTGATGGTTTGGCCCTTGGGGAACTTCCCAGCTCCAGAGAAATTGGCACAGTGGAACAGGCTTCCTCACACTCTCCCCATCCTCCACTGCTTCTCAGATCCTAAATGTGGAGTCCTAGGTAAGTGAAAATGTGAGGTACATTCACTCAACAACAAACACCATACAAATTGTTGGAGCTGAGGCTGTTAAGGACCAGATCAGCTCTACTCATGCATTAAAATTGCTATGTAAAAAGCTGAGATCTTAAAGGTGGTCCTCCAGCCTCCTGGAGCCATCCCAGGACAGGGGCCGTGCACACCAGGCCTTATTGTGGGAAGAACGTGTACTACCAAGTCGGATCCCACCGGGGCCTCCCAACATGTCACAATGACACAGACTGCCCATGAGAGGAAGGAGGACAGCTCCAAGCCCCCCAGGGGTCCTGAGAAGGGACTGTGTTGGCCACAGTGTGAGGCAGTGGGAGCCCTGGTCCAGCAAAGAGGTCCTCTGTAGACAGTTCCTGCACCTCTTCCCCTGGGCCTTCTTGTGCCAGGGAGTGAGCAGACAGGACACAGTCTTGAACCTTGGGTTAGGGCCAGCTGGACACACTGCAGAGCCAAGAGCCCAGAGGCAAGAGAGGGATAAGGGTGGTATCCTCAGGCCCTTGGGGGGACCATTCTAAGGAATGTGCTGCACAGTCTCCCAGAGGGTCCATGGAAGGACTGGCTGCCAATTGCCCGTAGCATGACCTGCTCTTAAATGCACCTCAATTGTTTTTCTTCCCTTCTGTCTCACTTCCCCTTCTCACTGTGCCTCCTGGGACCAAATCCCAGGCCACTGACTCTCACCCAGATACTAATCTTGAGGTCTTCTCCTGGGGGAGCTCAAACTAGGATAAGATGGTCATAGAGCCCACCATACACAGTGTCCATAAAACTCTCTCTCTGAAACTCCAACAAGAAGAACACAACCTGGTGGGATGTGCAGGAAAAAAGATCAGAGTGGGAGTCAGAAGAATGGGGCTCACCTCCTGGCTCAGCCTTCATAATCTGTGCAACCTGAGGACACTCTCCTAACCTCTCTAGTACTCTGTGGTCTCAGCAGTAAATAGGGGAATGGATGCAAATTAAGCCTGTTTTATACTTGGACCAACTTGGGGAAAATGGTTACAGCTGTCCTCCCATCCCCTCCCTCTCTCTGGCTTTTTATTTTTTAACAACCACTAGGAATGCCATTTACTTGAGTTCTGTGGAGAAAGGAGACAAAAAGTAAACTTGAATCCCATCCTTTACTGAATAGAGGGACAGAGATGAGAAAATTGGCACTGACTTTCAGGCACTACTGTGTTGACAGCTGGCTTGTTGAGAAGTTACAACATGGAGGCATCCAATGTTCTACACTTTCATCCTGAAACAAGATCCCAGGTGGATCGTGAAGCTGGGCAGGAAGCACAGAGTCACAGGCACAAAACACCAAGACGGATGGAGGCATGACCACCTGCCATAGGCACAACTCCATGAGTTAGGGCTGTTTGACGTCATTATATTGAATAGGGTTCTGAGACCATGTGCCAAGGCTCATCACAGCTGTTTAGGGTTTAACATGAGTTTCACAACACCCTAGACCTCACACTTCACCACCACCCTTTGTGGCTTACAAGACAAAATGGTCTCTAAGTCCGTCGACCTCTGAAGTCTTTGGTTTCCATGCTCCTCATTCCACAATCAATTCCCACCATCATACACGGATTAGGATCCCATTACTACCTTAACCTCTGGGCTGGGTATCCCAGATGGCCTTTGCAGACAGCAGCCACTGCAGACACTTCACCCTGAGATATGGAGTGAGCAGCTTGTCAGAAAAGAGCCAAGAGGAGCCTGGCCTGGGCGAATGTGCGTGGGTCTGTGCAGTGGGGGCTGCAGAATGAACAGATTTTTTGTGGTAGCAAGTTGGTGACCTGGTGACAGCATAGCTCTGTCTCCCATCCCCATCTCACTTCCCCCCATTAATGACAGCACTGTCTTCTTTCCATCTGTCATGCTTGCTGGTCTCCCCCATGCATATCTCCCTTCAGGACTGATGAATTTGTTCCCCTAGTTGCTGGGGAAGCTACTGGATGACAGAACTTGCCCATCAGCCCACAGAAGGAATTGCCTTGGCTGAAGGGAGCTGCCTTGTCCAAGGTCATGCCCCTTTCCTGGGGCAGCCCACACAGAATGACTGGTCAACATGGGGACACAATGCCCCCTCCCCTTGCCCCAACTCAGGACAACTCTGAAGGTCCATTCCAGCCTCAGAGCTCCCACAGGGGTGGGGGTTGGCTAAAGCCTTAGGACTGCAGGGCAGCCAGACTTCTCCTCCTGCTTCCCACCTGCCCACCCACAGGTGCTAACGCTGAGCGCATCCTTATATGCTGCCTGCCTGCTGTTTCATCTCAGAGGTTCCATGCCCAGAACCCAACCTGCAGAGCCCTCTCCATCAGTCTTTTCCCTTCCCACTGGGAAGTCCTCCAGCATCAAAGGCCACCAGGTGCTTCCACAAGACCCCTCCCAACCCAGCCTGTTGGTGCAGTCTTTGCTCCCAAGCTGAGTTGTTGAGGTGGGACACCAGTTTACCACCTGTGGACTTGGAGTGAAGTTCTCCTACCTTTCCAACAGCGAGAGTGAATCAGCAGACAACCTGGAGACACTGAGGCAGCCTGGGGGACTGAGACATCCTTTAATCAGGAAACCTCATGGAAGGACGCATGCCACCTGGTGTCACAATCCCGGTGGAATCCCAGGGCCTGCCTGCTCTCCTCCTCCAGAGCAGGGGAGCTCAGCAGCCCCACATTTCTCCAGAGACAAGCTGGCTGGGCTGTCCAGGGAGGATGCTGCCCATGAAGAACACATTTGCTCCATTCTTACAGCACATTTCAAAGTGTTCTTGGGACTAAGGCTAGATCTGGCCCTGGTGGTTTTCCATCCTGTCCAGGAGCCCTGCAGGAGTGAGCCTCCAGCACCAGCAGCCTCACTGGCCCCCAGAGCCTCCCTGCAGCTCCCAGGGCCCCTGGCAGAGGGTCCACTGTCCGCCGTCTCTCAGGCACAGCCCTGAAGTGGAGGCCTGCTCACCCAGTGGATTCCTCCTCCCTAGGAGTCCCCACTGTGGACTGCTGGGGTCCAGGGCCGATGGAGTCTGCAAGGGCTGCAGAGAGTCTGGAGGTGGTGGGAGAAAGGCTGTGAAGCCAGAGGAGGGTGACTGGGGTCTCTGAGGGACTGGGGCCCATAGTGGAAAAAGCTGTAGCTTCAGTCAGGACAGTGGCCTGCAGAGAATGTCGTCTCTATGCAGTGTGGGCTCCTGAGGCTGAGGATGTGGTCAGAATGCAAAGAAACTGGAATGATTACGTTTTAAAAACCAGCACAAGGACAGTCACACAACTCTGAACATACCTACCAACCAATGAATTGTATATTTGGAGTGTGTGAATTATATGACATGCAATTATAGCTCAAGAAAGCTGTTATGTTTTTAAATTATCCAAAGGAAATAATTCATACTCTATTTCAATAAAAAAAATGCTTTCTCCTTAAAAGGAGCTCTTGTGAAGAAGTGTGCACAAATGGATCTGAGGCAGTGAGTACCAGAAGAAGCCAGGTGTTGTATTCAGCTCTTGGGGCCTCAGTTTCCCCACCTGGAGGCAGGAGAGCAAATGGGGACAGAGCATGAGGTAAGGAACCAGAGAAACCCGGGTTTCAGTCCACCACCACCATTTAGAGCGTGGACTCAAGATAGAGACCTACTTCCCTGAGCCTCCATTTCCCCATCTGCAAAATGGAGCTGATACAGCAGCCATGCTGGAACATTCCAGGGAGCGTTTAAATGTGGTAATACAGGTAAAAGCTCCAGAGACTGCCTGGCACCATAGCCAATGATGAATCTCGATACAGCAGGGAGAATAATATTTCTCAGCTTGAAGAGGACTTTATGGGGGTTAAAGTGGAGTAGATCTGTAAAGCTCTCAACAGTTCCCAACACGGTGGCCACACGGGCTCAGGATGTTTAAAACCCCACCAGTCTTGACAGCAGTGATTCACCCACAGATCTGAGGAGCTTCCCTAAAGATACAGCGTCCTCTTCAAAACGTCAAAGGAGTTGAATGGATATTTGACACAAGAAGAAAGCCAGGCCACAAATCAGTGGAAAAATTCACTGTCTTTCTGGAATTTCCAGAAACCTAAAATAGCCTAGTTTAAGGTACTTTACCGACCAAAACCTATAGTGTAGAGTTGGTGGGAATATGAGGAACCAGCTGCATCACTGTAGTTTCCTCTTCCTCCAGGACCTCCATCTGGTAAAGTGCTGTCACATTGTAGGAGTTACCAAGCCACTCAGTTACCCCACCTATTGACCACAGGTTCTGAACACAAGTCACAAAATTTGAAAAGAATTATGTGACCAAAGATTTTTCACAGTAACTCCACTATGGATAGAAAAAAAATAAATAAAGGAACCACTTAAATATCACCGAAAAGGTAGGGGTTAAGCAGGAGCTTTTTAAATGGCCAGTGGTGGGCCACTTCAATACATCAAAACTATGTGTTACAGTAGGTTGTCCATGTCCTCTTTATGACTCTGCAAAAAGGTCCAAATGGAAAAATACAATGATGAACACCAACAGATAAGAATAATTTTCAGGAGTCAATGAAGCATAACAGCTAAAAGCATAGACTCTAGACTCAAATTCTGGCTCTACTGCCAATCATCTGTGTGACCTTGAGCACCTCTCTTCACCTCTTTGTGCCTCAGTTTCCTCACCTGGGAAATGGGGATGATAATAGTACCTGTCTCAAAGACTTTCTGTGAAAAGGGAATGAAGTAAGACATATGAAGACATACAGATGCCAGGCAGGAACATGGAAAGCTGTTCAACATAATTAATCATCAGAGAAATGCAAATCAAACCATAAGATATCACCTCCCACTCATTAGAATGGCTATCATAAAAAAGACAAGAGGCAAGAAGTGTTGCTGAGGAGGTGGAGAAAAGGGAATCCCTGTGTGCTGTTGGTGGGATTGTAAATTGGAACAGTCAATATGGCAAACACTATGGAGGTTCCTCAAAAAATTACTTTTTCTTTTTAATTATCATACAATCCCACAATCCCAATTCTGGGCATTTATACTAAGAAAATGAAAAGACTAACTGAAAAAGATATCTGCTCTCCCACGTTCATTGGAGCATTGTTTATAACAGGCAAGATATGGAAGCAACACAAGTCTCCATTGAAGCATGAATGGACACAGAAAATGTGGTGTAAATACACACACATGTGCACACACACACACAATGGAATATTACTCAACCACATAACATAATGAAATCTTGCCATTTTCGGTAACATAGATGGAGCTTAAGAGCCTTAGGCTAAGTTGAATATGTCAGACAGAAAAAGATGTTACCATATGTTCTCACTTATATGTGGAATCTTAAAAAAAAAACACTGAGTTCATAGATACAGATTACAGATTGGTTGTTGCCAGAGTTGGCAGGATTGAGGGTGGGTGAAATGAGTGAAGAGGGTCAAAAGGTACAAACCTCCAATTATAAAATAAAGAAGCCATGGGGATATGGGGATGTAATGTACATCTTGGTGATTGTGGTTAATATACTGTATTGCATATTTGAAAGTTGCTAGGAGAGTGGATCTTAAAAGTTCTCTTCACAAGAAAAATATATTTTGGAGTGACATCTGCATCATGGTGCAGCAAGCTGTGCCATTAGTCTCTCCCCTCTAAGATACAACTACAAGGACACTCATAAACCAACAGAGGATACCCACATAGCACAATAGGACATCTGAAAGGTCCTCACAGCCATAAATCTGAAAGTGGGGGTACTGGATCCCCAGGGAACAGTGGAAGGAGGTGAGCAGGTCTCTTCCACCTCCCCAGCAGCAGTGATCTAGGTTGTGAGTCCATATGCAGCAGCCAACACATGACTCTGGGAGGAGGTGAGGGAGTGGGTGGTGCTCCATACAAATGCTTTCACATTCAGGGTTGTGTCATGGCCGGTAATGGTGCTCCACACTGATGTGGCTTGGTCATGTAGTCATCCCCACCAAGCCCAGAAGCCCAAGTGGAATACCACTGAGTGCAGAGTGGGCTCATATGTGCAAATGATGGCACCCCTCCTCTCCCATCCAGCTGGGAGCACCAGCTCAGCTGATAGGCCAGGGCAGCAGATCTGCACCAGAGTGCTAGAGCCCACATGAGTGAATTGCGAAGCAGCATGGCTGGCAGGCAGACACACATGAGCTCTGTTGGCACAGCTTTCAGAGGAAGGGGACAACTTCCAGCCAACATGGCGGGTTCAGAAAACACAGCTGCCCCTCCAGTGGTGGCAGGTGGAATCTGTGATCAGATAATATCACAATGCACTGGCAAATGTTCACCTCATCAAACACCGAGAAGAAACACATTAACAGTCTAGATCAGATGGGAAATGACAAATCTACAGAAACCAAGCCTGAACTCACGGAAACTTACAACTAAATGACAGAGAATTCAAAATAGTTATCAGGAAAGAAACTCAATGACTTATAAGAATACTCAGAAAGACAGTTGAATTAACTCAGCAATAAAACTAATCAGCAGAAGGAATTCTTCACAATAGATTGAAACTGTTAAGCAAGAAACCAACCAGAAATACTAGAAAATAAGAACACATTGAAAGAGATAAAAACCAATCTAGAACCCTTAAAAAACAGAGCTGACATTATGGAGGACAGAATGAGTAATTTAGAGGACAGAAACATAGAAATGCTTCAGGTCGAGTAGGAGAAAGAACTGACCTTAAAAAAATGAAGAAATTCTTCAAGAAATTTGTGACTCCACTTAGGAAATGCAACATCAGGATTATAGTATTCCAGAGGAAGAAGAGGAAGAATGGAGTAGAGAGCTTGTTCAAAGAAATAGTAGTTGAGAACTTCCCAAACCTGGGGAAGAAAAATGAAATTGCAAATAAATGAAGCCAATAGAACTCCTAATTACATCAATGCAAAAAGACCTTCTTCAAGGCATATATTAGTAAAACTGACAAAAGTTAATGACAAAGAAAAACTATTAATGGCAGCAAGACAGAATAGAACAACATACAAAGGAACCCTATCAGGTTTTCAGTGGACCTCTCAGCTGAAACTTTACAGGTTAGCATAGAGGGAAGGATATATTCAAAATAATTAAAGACAAAAACTTTCAACCAAGAATACTTTATCCAGTGAAACTACCCTTCTGATACAATGGAGAAATAACAACTTTCCTAGATAAACAAAATCTGGTGGAGCTCATTGCTACATCACCCCTCCACCCACAAGAAATGATGAAGAATGCCCTGACACCTGACACAAAAAAGGAAAAAATTTATAAAGCCTTGAACAAGGAGATAAATAGACAGATAAAAAAATTACAGCTCTATATCAGAATGGGTTAGCAAATATTCAATTAAGACATTAAAGGTAAAGGGAAGGAAAGCATCAAAAATAATTATAAACACATTGTTTTAATCACAAACTCATGACACAAAATGAAATAATTTGTGACACAAATACTTAGATGGGGAAGGAGAAAGGAGTGGAATCTGCTTAGCTAATGGAGATAAGAGGCAATCAGAAAATGGACTATCTCATTTGAGATCTTTTGAACAAACCTGATGGTAACCACTAAACAAAAAATCAGAAAAGAGAAGCAAATGATAAATAAAGAGAAAACCATCATAGAAAATCACCCAGATGAAATGGCAGTCAGAAACACACGGGAAGAGAAAGAAGGGAAATATAGAACAAGTGGAAAACAAGAGACAAAATGGCAGTATTAAGCCATCACATATCAATAATCACTCTAAATGTAAATAGATTGAATTCTCCAGTAAAAAGACAGAGAGTGGCTGGATGGGTTACAAAACAAGACCCAACAATATACTGCCTCCAAGAAACACATCTCAGATCTAAAGACAAACACAGACTCAGAGTAAAGGGATGGAAAATGATACTCGAAGCTAATGGCAAACAAAAGAAAGCACATGTTACCACACTTATATCAGACAAACAGACTTCAAGATAAAAAAGGCAATGAGAGACAAAAAGCGGCAGTATATAAAGATAAAAAGGATATTCCACCAAGAGGACACAATACATATGAATATATATGCACCTAACATGGGAGCACCAAAGTACATAAAGCAACTATGAAAAGACTAAAGGGAGAAATTAAAAGCAACACAATAATAATAGGGGACCTCAATACTCAACTTACATCAGTGGATAGATCACCCAGACAGAAAGTCAACAAGTAAATAGTTGAATGAAATGAAAAACTAGACTCTATGGACTTAATAGATACACAAAGGACATCTATCCAAAAATAGCAGAATACATGTTCTTCTCAAGTACACATGGAACATTCTCAAAGATAGACCATATGTTGAGAAACAAGGCAAGTCCCAATAAGTTTAAGAAGATTGAAATCATATCAAGCATCTTTTCTGATCATAATGCTATGAAAGTAGAAACAAACTACAAGAAAAAAGCTGGGAAAGTGACAAACGTGGAGACTAAACAACATGCCAAATCAATGATGAAATGGAAGGAGAAATCAAAACATATTTGGAGACAAATGAAAATGAAACTAAATCATACCAACTCTTATGGGTGGCAGAAAAAGCAGTCCTAAGAGGGAAATTCATAGCAATACAAGCCCACCTCAACAAACAAGAAAAATCTCAAATAAGTAATCTTAAACTACACCTAGCAGAACTAGAAAAAGAAGAACAAACAAAGCCCAAAGTCAACAAAAGGAGGGAAATAATAAAAATTAGAGCAGAAATAATGGAAATCAAAACAAAAAAAACAGTAAAAAGAATCAATGAAAATAAGAGCTGGTTCTTAGAGAAGATAAACAAAACTGAAAAATCCTTAGCCAGACTCACTTAGAAAAAAAGAGAGGAGGCTCACATAAATAAAATTAGAAATGAAAGAGAAGTTACAATGGACACCACAGAAATACAAAGGATTATAAGAGCTTATTATGAAAAACTATATGCCAACAATTTAGATAAGCTAGAAGAAATGGATAAATTCTTAGACTCATACAACCTCCCAAAACTGAATGAAGAAGAAATAGAGAAGCTGAATGAACTAATCATGAGTGAAGAGATTGAAACAGTAATCAAAGCCTCCCACAAAACAAAACCAAGACCAGGTGGCCTCTCTTGAGAATTCTCCCAAACATTTGAAGAAGACATAATACCTATTCTTCTGAAAGTATTCCAAAAATTGAGGAAGACAGATGCTTCCTAACTCATTCTAGGAGGCAAACATCACCCTGACACCAAAACCAGTCAAGGACAACAGAAAAAGAAAAATTAAAAGCTAATCTCGCTGATGAGAATAGATGCAAAAATACTCAACAAAATATTGGCAAACTTAATACAGCAATACATTAAAGGATCATATACCATGATCAAGTGGGATTTATACCAGGGAGGTGAGGATGATTCAACATCCACAAATCAATCAATGTGATATACCACATTAACAAATGAGTGATCAAATCATATAATCATCTCAATAGATGGAGAGAAAGCATTTGACAAGATTCAACATGCTTTTATGATAAACTCTCTCAAGGAAATGGGTGTAGAAGGAAAGTACCTCAACATAATAAAGGCCATATATGACAAAAACACAGCCAACATCATACTCAGTGGTAAAAAAAATGAACGCCATCCCCTCAGGAGAGGAACAAGACAAGGGTGCCCACTTGCCACTGTTATTCAATGTTGTACTGGAGGTTTTGACCAGAGCAATTAGGCAATAAAATGATATCCAAATAGGGGGCCAGCCCCATGGCCGAGTGGTTGAGTTCATGTGCTCCACTTCAGCATCCCAGGTTTTCACCAGTTCAGATCCTTGGCGTGGACATGGCACTGCTCATCAAGCCACGCTGAGGCAGCGTCCCATATGCCACAACTAGAAGGACCCTCAACTAAAAATATACAACTATGTACCAGGGGGCTTTGGGGAGAAAAAGGAAATAAATGTTTTTAAAAAATCAGATTAAAAGAAAATAGACATCCAAATAGAAAAGGAAGAAGTGAATCTCTCGCTGTTTGCTGATGATGTGATTCTTTATATAAAAAACCCTAAACAATCCATTAGACAACTATGAGAAATAATGAACACCCACAGCAGAGTTGCAGGGTACAAAATCAACTTAGAAAAATCAATTGCATTTCTGAATTCCAATAACTCCAATAGCAGAAAAAGAACTCAATTGCAAAAAAAAGAATAAAATATCTAGGAATAAACTTAACCAAGGAGGTGACAGACATATACACTAACAACTATAAGACTTTATTCAAAGAAATTGAAGATGACATAAAGAAATGGAAAGATATTCCATGTACATGGATTGGAAGAGTGAATACAGTTAAAATGTCCATATTACCTAAAGCAATCTACAGATTCAATGCAATCCCAATCAGAATTCCAATGACATTCTTCATGGAAATAGAATGGGAATCCTAAAATTTATGTGAAACAACAAAAGACCCAAAATAGCCAAAGCAATCCTGAGAAAAAAGAACAAAGCTGGAGACATCACACTTCCTGACTTCAAAATACACTACAAAGCGATAGTAATCAAAACAGCATGGTACTGGCACAAAAACAGACACACAGATCAATGGACTAGAATAAAGCCCAGAAATAAAACCACACATCTAGGACAGCTAACCTGTGACAACGGAGCCAAGAACATACAAAGGAGAAAGCAAAGTCCCTTCAATAGGTGCCATTGGAAGAACTGGACAGTCACATGCAAAAGAGTGGAAGTAGACCATTATCCTACACCATTCACAAAAATTACCTCAAAACGGATCAAAGACTTGAAGGTAAGACCAGAAACCCTAAACTCCTTGAAGAAAATATAGGCAGTACACTCTTCAACATTGGTCTTAGCATCTTTTCGAATACTACATCTACTCAGGCATGGGAAAAAAAGAAAAAGTAAACAAATGGGACTACATCAGACTAAAAGGCTCCTGCAGGGCAAAAGAAACCATGAACAAAAGGAACAGACACCCCACAACTGGGAGAAAATATTTTCAAATCATATATCCAATGAGGGGTTATTCTCCAAAATAACTCATACAACTCAACAACAAAGAGCCCCAAAGAACTTGATCAAAAAATGGGCAGAGGATATGAACAGATATTTTTCCAAAGAAGATATACAGATGGCCAACAGTCACATGGAAAGATGTTCAACATCACTAATCATCAGGGAAATGCAAATCAAAGTGCAACGAGATAGCACCTTAAACCCATTAGAATGGCTAGAATTACCAAGACAAAAAATAAGAAATGTTGGAGAGGGAGTGGAGAAAAAGGAACCCTCTTACACTGCTGGTGGGAATGCAAACTGGTGGAGCCACTGTGGAAAACATCATGCAGATTTCTCAAAAACTTAAAAATAGAAATACCATACAGTACAGCTATCCTGCTACAGGGTATCTAACCAAAGAACTTGAAATCAACAATTCAAAGAGACTCATGCACCCCTGTGTTCCCTGCAGCATTATTCACAAAGGTCAAGATGTGGAATCAACTCAAGTGCCCATCAATGGATGAATAGATAAAGAAGGTGTGGTATATATATAATAGAATACTACTCTGCCATAAAAAGAGACAAAATCGTAGCCTTCACAACCGCATGGCTGGACCTTAAGGGTATTATGTTAAGCCAAATAAGCCAGACAGAGAAAGACAATCACTGCATGATTTCAGTCATTTGTGGAAAATAAACAAACACACTAACAAAGAGAACAGATTAGTGATTACCAGAGGGGAAGAAGGTTGGGGGTCATGAAAGGGGTATAGGGCCACATATATCTGGTGACAGATAAAAATTAACTTTTGGTGGTGAGCACGATGCAGTCTATACAGACTGATAAATAATAATGTACACGTAAAAGTTTACAAGGTTGTAAACCATTATGACCTCCATAAAATAATTTAAAAAAAGAAAAATAGATTGTGTAACGAAGTATGGTGACAGATGATAACTAGACTTTCTGTGGTGATCATTTTGCAATATATACAAATACAGAATCATTATGTAGTACACCTGAAACTAATACAATATTATATGTCAATTATGCCTCAATAAAAAAGAAAGAAAATATATGATGTTCCCTGACACACACAAGTACTCAATACATATGAACGATCACTCTTCTGGAAAGTTGATTCAGTTCCTAAACTTTAATTTTTAAAAATGGAAGAAAGCAGAGGAAGAGATTAAGGAAGGAGGTAATGAGGAAGAAAAAGGAACAGCACACACTCTTGTCTGACGGCCCATCATGGTGTGGCATAAGGAGCACTGAGGAAGGTCAGAAAGCCCAGGCACGGGTGTGGGCTCTCCATGTGGTGGCTGTGTGACCATGAGCAAGCCACGTTCACTCTCTGAGCCTGGGTTTCTCACATCCAATCCTTCACGAGTTCTATGTTTCTGAGGAGAAGAGCAAAGTGGAAGAAGCTAGTGGTGAAACTCCAGGACCCAGAGGCCGTCCCAAGGTCCATCAGACCAGCTTGAGAACACTTACCATGCTTCAGTGTTCTATCTCGATCTTGCCATGATTGGGTTCTTTAGGCTTCATTCCACTGCTTGGTTTGACATGTTCATGGAAGATTTCTGAACACCTGTGCTCTTGGCAAAGGGTGTCTCGCATTAGTGATGCAGCTCTCAGCACCCCTCTAAGCCTGGTACCAGGCAAGGCTAATGGCAAAGTAAACCATCTTATCAAATCTTTCTGCCAGGCCAGTCCAGCACAATGAGATTGCGTGGCTTCCCTGCTGGCAGCCACAGGTCAGCCCTGGCTGAGGATCAGACCTCATGGAGAACACGTGGCCCTGGAGTCAAGACACCACTTTGCCTCCCAAGAGGTCTTCTGGGGACAGGGTAGAATGGCTTCTCTGGGTCCTCCAGGGATGGAAGCTGTGGCCATCATGAAATGTCCACCTCACATTCCAACCAACAGACAGAAACCAGGTGGTCATCCGCGAGAACAGAACCTGGCCTGGAGCAAGAACATCTCAAGGCCAGAGCCTCCTGGGACCCAGTTTCTAGTCCCTCCCATGTCACTATGGAGTTAAGAGAGCCTGAATTGATCTCTTGATTCTTCTGAAATGTGTCAATGGGGATAATGCAGGAATAATACTTTTTTAAGAGATCGTATATCTCAAAGCACTCAGAAAACATGAAGAGCCAAGGAAATGCAATCCTTGTTGTGTGGATGGAGGTTTGCAGAGAAGCAGAGCAATGATGTCAACGCCCTCCTTCTCACATCACTCACGTGGCCTGAGCAGAAAGCTGCCTTCAAGGGCATTGAAATGGACCCCAAACAGAGAAGAGCAGGAGCCATCCAGGTGGATCTTTGTGGAGTTTTCCAGAGGTTTCTAACCCTGTACTAGTTTTCTACTGCTGGTGACAAAATAACACAAATTTAGCAATTTAAAACAACTCACATATCTTGTCTAGCAGTTTTTGTGGGTCAGGATTCCAGTTTGGCTGTGTCCTCTGTTTCAGGACCTCTGACAAGGCTGCAGTCAAGGCATCAGCCAGGGATGTGGTCTCATCTAAGGCTTGACTGGAGGAGGGTCTGCTTCCAAGCTCATGTGGTTGTTGGCAGGATTCAGTTCTTTGCAGAATGTCACACTGGGAGCCTCAGTTCCTTGCTTGCTGTGGGCTGGAGGCCACTCTCTGTTCCTTTCAGTGTGGGCCTCTCCATGGGGTCGTTTGCTTCATCAGAGCCATCAAGAGAGATAGTGCATACAGAGTCAGCTGTTAAGATAGAAATGACAATCTCATGTAATGTAATCACAAAAGTGACATCCCAGTGCAACCACTATGGAAAACAGCATGGAGATTCTTCAAAAAACTAGAAATAGAACTACAATGTGACCCAGCTATCCCACTACTGGGTATCTACACAAACCATTTGAAATCAACAATCCAAAGTTACATGTGCACACCTATGTTCATTGCAGCACTATTCATAATAGCCAAGACATGGAAGCAACCCAAGTGCCCATTGACTGGTGATTGGATAAAGAAGGTGTGGTATATATGTATACAATGGAACACTACTCAGCCATAAAAAAGGCAAATCCATCCCATTTGCAGTAACATGGAAAGACCTGGAGGGAATTATGCTTAGAGAAATAAGCCAGACTGAGAAAGACAAGCACCAGATGGTTTCACTCATATGTGGAATATAAACAAGCAGTGGACAAAGAAAAGAGTTCAGTGGTTACCAGGGGAAGGGGAGTTGCAGGGGGCGGCCAGGGGGTGAAGGGGAGCACTTATGTGGTGACAGACAAGAATTAAGGTACAACAGAGATCTCACATTGATGTAAACTACTATAAACTCAAAAAAAAAAAAGAAAGTGACATCGCATCTGCTTGGCCATATGCTAATGGTTAGAAGCAAGTCACAGCTTCTGAACACGTTCAAGGGGACGAGATTATGAAGGACATCAATATCGGTACACAAGGATAATTGCGGCCTTTGTAGAGTCTGACAAAAGCCTGGAATTGTGTCACCAATCATGTCAGCCTCCCTGAATGTGTTAAAATCTCCAGTGTGGGAAGACAAGTATCTTCACCAATCCTCGAGCTTCCCATTAGTGAGATACAAACCCCTATCTGAGATTTATATAAAGAGACCTCCCCTCTCAGCCCTCTCTTGAGCTGCCCACAAACTCCTTGAAGGCATGACCTGTGTCCATCTTGTTCATGGATGTGCTCCCAGCAACCAGAGCATGGCTACTACCCAACAGGTAGCAGGAGCATAATAGAAACATGTTGAATGAATGGGCGAATGGGTCCTGCAGGTTCCTGCCTGAGGAGTCTTCCTTCTGCTTCCCAAACATATTTCTCCTCTGTTCAAAATTCCTATATGGATCCCACAGACAAGCTGTGTGCAAAATTGATACCCATCCTTGGGCTCCAAGCCCTGCAAGCCAGCTCCAGGATGCACTGGGAAGCGTGAACACTATCTACCCCTCCTAGATTGGCTCTGGCCACCACACCGTCACAGCTAGGATGACATCAAAGAGCCTGTCTAGAGGGTTCAGCATCCAGGGGCTCTGAGAAATGTTCACAGTCCTCACTCGGCTCCTCAGGGCTTTGCTTCACCTTCCAACTTCATCACTCCCACCACTCAACAGAATAATGATAAGCCCTCATGTACCCATTCCCAGCACAAGACACTAATGACCTTTGAAGACCCTGAGGACCCCCCCAGCATATGCCCCTCCTTGCCTCCCACGCAGTGGTGGCCTGGAGACAGGGTCTCAATCTAGTGCTCCCAGGATTTAAGCATACGTTTTCAGGACCATCAGCTCATCCACAGAGGAGTTGAGATCAACCCAAACCTGAGAGGGTAGATCAAGGAGAAATGCTCAAGGGAAAGGGAAAAAAAGAGGAGAGGAAGCAGGCACCAAAAGACGTGCAGGTGGAAAATACAGAGCAAGATCCAGGTTTGGGGCAAAAAGATGTTTATCAGGTGAGTTTGAAATACAAATGTGCTTTGTACTGGCCACCACTGGTCCTGAACTTGATCCACACTGCCCACCACTCCATGCTCAGCCAGAGCACCGGGGGAAACTTGGAGCTTTTATAGAATCTGTGTCACCTGATGTTGGAAAAGCGAGGGATGGCCCGGGGAATCTGATATCAGAGCAAGACCTGCAGATATGGCTGGCTACCTCCTGGTGACCTCCCTCCCACCGATCCCCCACCTCCACAATTCCTCAATCAGTTTTAAATCCACTTTCTTCACTGAATGCACTCCGTAAGTAGAGAATCCATTGGCTTGCTAAGCATCTTCTTTCAAGAAGACAACCTTTCTAAGTCATTCACCCACTCGTGTGAATTTGCCCCAATTGCTTTGCTCCATTGCAGCTGATCCAGCCAAGTTTTAAACGTGGGGCTCCTGGGAGAGTCAGACCCAGCTGGGGTCTCAAAGGTGGAGGCTTCCAGCCACCTGAGAGCATGGGAGAGGAGCAGTAGGAAGAGAACGGGTGCAGAAAGTAAGGAGCACAGATTCCAAAGACAAAACTGGCCTCTTTCAAGTGTGCTTCCTCCAGGAAAGGAAGGAGCCTTCTTCTACTTGCTTCATTCCCTACTCTTCCTCTCTACTGCATGCAGCACTGTCCCAAGACTCGGCCCAATTGCCAAGAGCACAATGTTATGCAAGAGCATAATAAGTCCTATAGGCTAGTTACACACCCAACATCCCACAAAATGACGTTTCTGTGGGGAAATGCATCCAGAGTCCAAAACCACAGACCCTTGAATGTCCTCTGGGTTAGCTGGTAAAGGAACATAGGCCATTGGTAAGTGGGGAGCTGCTCTCCAAGAACCCCAGCATCTGTCCCACCAGGACAAATCGGGGTACACTGAGCTCCTTTGACACCTGTTCTGTGTTAAGTGCATGTTAGACCAACATTGTCAACTATTCTGCTTGTCAAGTCTTAACCCAGGCCATGTTTGTCATATGAGAAATAAGCCACCCCTCCATTACTCATTCTCTGCAGGTGCATCCTAATCGTGAGATGTGGTTACCATGGAAAGCTGCCCAACTGGAAACTTCTCAGAACATGGCGCAGGAATGCAGACAATCTTATCGGTAACCTTCCTGTTTGGAGTTAGGATAATGGGTGACACTTGGAGGCTGATAAGGTAGGTTCCTTGTGCTGTATATAAGGAGCAGCTCCGGCCTCTGCTGCACACCTTCCACCCGTCTTCCCTTCTCTGGAGACTTGTGACCCAGGAAGAACCATGAAGTGGCTGCTGCTGCTCAGCTTGGTGGCGCTCTCTGAGTGCCTTATCTACAAGTGAGTCTGGGGGACACAGGCACGAAGAACAGCTTCCAAGGGGCTGCTTCCCTTCACTGCCTGTCATGCTGTCTTCCTTTCCTCCCCAACTTTTTCTTCTTACCTTCTTCTTTCATACAACTCCTCACTCTCTTCCACCATCTTGAGTCTCCTTTCCAGTCTCTCTCTGTCGTTTTGTGGAGGCTGCACTGCCGATTTGATGAACAGCCCTGGTCCTCAAGTCCAGTCCAGCTTTGGTTCCCAGCTCCACCACTGGGCCAGGCAACTTCAGGCAACCACTGAAACTCTTTGCAATAGGGTAGAAAAAATGGGAGCGTCTTCCCTAATGACTTCCTTCCTTCTTCCTCTCTTGGACCAGCTTCCTTTACCTTCGGGGCCTTCCAGAGCACCCCGTAAGGGGACTTCTTCCCCAATTACACTTCCTCCTCCAAACCATCCTGCTTGCACATGCTCTGCCACAGGGTTCCGCTTGTCAGAAAGAAGTCCTTGAGGCAGAACCTGATCGAGCATGGCCTGCTGGAGGACTTCTTGAAGAAGCATACCCCCAACCCAGCCAGCAAGTTCTTCCCCAAGGAGGCTGCCACCTTGGTGGACTCAGAGCCCCTGGAGAACTACCTGGATGTGAGTGCATGGGCAGGCAGGGTGGTGGGGGCAGCACTAAGGACTTTGCCCAGAGGAGAGAGGGGTCCCAAGGATTCTTGGAGGATGAACCAGGGCTCTGAGCCCCCAGGAAGTAACCCAGGGGTCTGCTCCCTGGATCTCAGAGGCACAGGAAAGGCAGGAAGACTCACAGTCAGAGATGCTGCTCTCATTCATTGATTCATTCAGGGTTTATATATGAAGAGCACCTCCTTATGTGCCAGGCACTGTGCTTCACCCAGGGAAGCAGCAGGGAACAAAACCAGGCACAGCCCCTGCCCTCATGGGGCTCACAGTCTAGTAGACAGAGACAATCATCATTGAGCCTCACCAACAATGAAAAGTACAGACAGACCGAGCGCTATGCAGTATAGATAACAATGTGAGAGGGACGTAGATGGCAGACAGGGACAACCCGCAGGGTCAAAGGAGGAGAAGTGGGGGTTGGAGAGGACAGGAAAGAGTCCCAGAGAGCAGAACTGCTTGTGTCAGACCCTGGGACAGCAGGGAGCAGAGTGCATTTGAGGAAAGGAGGCCAGCGTTCAGAGAGAGCAGAGAGGGAGGAAGGGAGGTGCAGAGTGAGGACTGTGGGGTTGGTGGGTGGAGCCAGATCAGAGTCTCTGATGAGGGTCTTTGTCCTCATTGTCACTGAATCATCTTAACCAGGGGAGTTGACAGGATCAGTATGGAGTTTCAGGAAGATGGCTCACTGTTACACTTGGGACCCAATGGCAATGCCCTGCCCTTCGGTAGATATTGTGTGTCCCCTGTGTGAGGGCACAGAGCCAATGATAGGAAGCAACGTGGCCTGTTGTTAAGAGCTTAGCCTGTGAAATCTGCCTGACCTAGTGCAAATCTGTTCTTTAATGGCTCCGAGCCACGTGACCTTCGGCAAGTCATTTCAACTCTCAGAGCGAGCCTCAGTTTCCTTGTCTGTCAAGCAGGACCACGAATATCTACCATCAGAGGGTTGTTGCAAGTAATTAGTGCAATAACTTTTTTTGGAGGCTTAGGACAGGGCCTGGCTCTTGGTAAGAGCTTGGTAAAGTCAGTCCATTTATTCACTTAACAAATATCTATGAAGCATCTCCTACATGCCAGAGGCTCTGTGCACGGAGCTGAGGAAACAGTGATGAAGAAACAAAGTTCCTGGAGCTTTTATTCTAGAGGAGAAGGCAAATAATACACAAATAAATAAGCATGCAAGATAATTCCATGTAATGAAAAGTGATGAAAAGGGAACTTAATTAAATAGGGTAACAGGAAGAAGAAGAATGGAGGAAATTCGATGAAGTGGTCAGGGAGGGCCTCTTGGTAGAGGTGATCTTTGACTAGAGCTCTGAATGTTTGAGAAGGAGCAGATCAAGAAAAGATGCAGAAGAAACATTTTCCTAGCACAGGAATAGCAAGTGCAAAGGCCCTGAGATGGGAACAAGCTTGTCATCATCAAAGAAGAGCCAGACCAGTATGGCTAGAACTTCTGGCAAGGGAGACAGTGCTGCCACTAAGAATAAAAATCCTGACAATGCCCTTTCCCAAAACCCGCTATACACACCTCGATTTAGGCACAGGATACATCCAGGGGTTTCCATCTTTAGGTGACTTCATCTCCCAATCAGCAATTTACTGAATGAGCCTTTGAGCATTTACTCTGCTGGCTGCTATCAGGTTACCTACTGTCCTCTGAGACGGTGTATCCTCTAAGATGGCACAACTAAGACACTCAGGAGGAGAGCTGAAGAGGAGACAGCAGATTCTTATTAGCTGTTGATGGTGCTTAGAAGAGACAGTCAGAGGGAAACAAGGATGCAATCAGGCAAGACATCACAGAGGAGGGGAGGCCAGGCTGGGCCTCGAAGGATGGATGCATTGGACAGGGAGAGGAAGGCAGGGAGAGCAGTGAGGGTGGGGAGCTGAGGGGAAGCCCCACGAGGCCCTGCTCCCTGGGGGAGTCCCAGGATGAGGAGTGATCTGTGCTGTCCCCACCCCGCAGGAGGAGTACTTCGGCACCATCAGCATCGGAACTCCCCCTCAGGAGTTCACCGTCATCTTTGACACCGGCTCCTCCAACCTGTGGGTGCCCTCGACCTACTGCTCCAGTCTTGCCTGCTGTGAGTGCCTGGCCCTGCCCAGGACCCCAGCGCCCACTGACCTGGGAGCCCTGAACGCTCAGGGGCTTCAAATAGGTCCAATTTCAAGCCTGCTGGAGTCCCTCTGGGATTCTCTCAACAGGCATTTCCCAAGCACCCATGTGCCCAGCAAGGGCTTAGGAGCCCTGGGGACAGAGGGTGAATCACACATGGTCCCTGCCCCCAAGGCGTTCAGTCCAATGGCAGGGAGCAGGTCTCCTGAACAACCACAGCCAAGGAGAGCAAGGGGGGACCAAAGGGAGATGGAGTTAAAGGGCTAAGAGATAGCCATCTGGGACAAGAGCTTGACATGAGAAAGTGACTCAAAAGAATGACTGAGCTTAGCTATGATCTCGCTTATTCAAAAAATCATTGGTTTGCTAAGGAAGAGTTTGTCATTGGGAGTCATGGACAGCGTTTCCAGCTCCCTCCTCTTCCAGCATTTTCGCCTGACTTTTGATTCAGAGGAAGAGCCACTGGAATGCTCCTCTTCATAACCTGAATTGTAACATTGTAAGGCTGTGACCGTGACAGTGTAGCTGTGTTGTGGGCTGTTTACAGTGCTCTGTGCAGGGTCTCATCGCCATGGGCAGCCATGGGCCTGCTCTGCTCAGTGTTTGCCTGGGGAACTTGGGAGGACAGTGGGATTGGCTGGGGACCTTCCTTCAGGCAGATGGTCCCTCTTGGTCCAACCAGGCAGGAATGGAACGTGCAGATGCTTGGGCTCCAACATCTAGGGAAAAGGGCACCATTCTCCTCCAAAGCCCCACCCAGAACCAAGGCAGCCCACCCTAGAAAGACATCTCCAGCCATGATTCTTGCTTGAGTTTCGGAGGTTGACGATGTCACTTCTTACCATCACAGATGACCACAAGCGCTTCAACCCTGAGAAGTCCTCCACCTACCAGGCCACCAGCGAGTCGATCTCCATCACCTACGGCACCGGCAGCATGACAGGCATCCTCGGATACGACACTGTCAGGGTGAGCACCTGCTGACTCACCACCTCCTTCTGCCCATTCCTAGGGCCAGCTTCTGGGGACTGTGGGAGTCAAAGTGTACCCCCCATAATGAGCTCATTCAGGCAATACAGGTCTCAGTGATCACCAAAGTAACCTGATTTGGGGGAGAGGGATGCAGAAGTGGCAGAGATGTCACAGACATTTCTAAGTGGGGCAGTAGTGGGTAAGGGGTGGGATGCCTTGGTGCCATCAGCCAACCTCAGCCCCACCCAAGCTGAGTGCTATGGAGCTGGGGGGAGAAGGTTGGGAAAGGCCTATTTCTCTTTTAGTGCCTCCTCCTCTTTCTCTTCCCTTCACCTGCAGCCCCCATCAAGTCACAGAATCTCCACTTTCGTCCCCCAGATCCAGGGTGTGGCAGGGGTCAAGGGCTCTGATTTGCCTGGGGTCTGATTTGCATCCAATCATCAGAAACAGGAACACACAGGGCCCGGCTGTTCTGCAGCAAATTGTCACACCAACTTGCAGACTGTGGCCATCTGGAGATCAGCTGCAATGGTTAATCCAGCAGAATAACAAACATTCCCAGAGACCATCCCTCTCCCCTTCTTCCAGCCTGATACCCCAGAAGCCAAATCCTACATGAGATGAACCAGGGATACTCTGTGCCCAGGGCTGGTGTCCCGCAGTGCTCACTCAACACAAGCTGGTTGTGAACATCTTGGTTCCCCCACTCAGGTCGGAGGCATCGAGGACACCAACCAGATCTTCGGCCTGAGCGAGAAGGAACCTGGCTTCTTCCTTTTCTTGGCTCCCTTTGATGGCATCCTGGGTCTCGGCTACCCCAGCATCTCCGCCTCTGGGGCCACACCCGTCTTTGACAACATATGGGACCAGGGTCTGGTTTCCCAAGACCTCTTCTCTGTCTACCTGAGCTCGTAAGTCGGGCAGGGAGGTCATGGTCACCTGGCCCAGAGGAGGGCTATACGGTGCTGGGTGGGGAAAGAGGGTCTCAGCCAGCAAGGGATTTGAAAGGTCAGTGTATAAGGCTTGAGAGGTGTAGTTTGGGAGAGAATTGGGCCAAATCTCTCTCTGATGAACTGTGTTCATTCACCTTGTTTTACCAGAGTGAGTCTTTGTCACCTTGACTTATACAACTCAGATGTCATTAGCCGTTTGCTTTCGAACCCTAGTCCCCTTATCGTTGGCCCCAAAAGACCACCATTTAAAATGAGTACAATATAGACAGAGCCCAAACTTCCATAGCAATGAATAGAATATTTGACGGGACTTATATCTTAAACAATGAAACATCCAAACAAAGAAAGCAAGTTTATGTCATTCGTTAAAAAAATCTAGGTTCCAGTTGTGACTATGAGTTAACCCTAAGAATGGATAAAGAATATACCAGTTTGGTATTGGTTGAGTCGAGTTTATACAGGAATATCTGAGGGTGTCGTCAGTTTCCCGAGACTCTCAGCTTTTCTCTGAGGCTCTCATCCTTCTCTTTTTTTTTTTTTTAAAGATTTTACTTTTTTCCTTTTTTCTCCCCAAAGCCCCCCAGTACACAGTTGTATATTCTTCGTTGTGGGTCCTTCTAGTGGTGGCATGTGGGACGCTGCCTCAGTGTGGTTTGATGAGCAGTGCCATGTCCGTGCCCAGGACTCGAACCAACGAAACACTGGGCCGCCTGCAGCGGAGCATGCGAACTTAACCACTCAGCCACGGGGCCAGCCACCTCGTCCTTCTCTTTTGAAGCCATTGTCACTGTTGATATGTTTCTTTAGCTGTTCAGTCTTCTACTGTAAACTCGTTGTGTCACGTTGTACTTACCATCAGATGTTTACAGGAAAGTTGATGTGGGGGGAGGTGAGTGGGGACTATCATTCTCTGGCCTGTTCTTTGGTGATTAATTTCTTATCATCACAAAAATTTGCTTCCCTATCAAACCTGAAACTTCAGAGATTCAGAAAATGAATATTTTGGTAATGAGGAGGAAACTTCCAACAGAAGTAATTTACAAAAAGAGGGCCTATTTCTCTTCCTGGCCACTTAATATTCAAGTTGGCTCCTAAACATCCTCTGTCTTTATAGGACTTAGAGACTTCTTGGGACCATCTTCTCTCCCCAATTAGATCATGGTTTCTCAATCTCAGCACTATGGACATTTTGGACACACAATGCCTTGCTGTGGGAGGCTGTCCTGTGCATTGTAGGATGTTGAGCAGACTGCATGGCCTCTACGTACTAGACACCAGTGGCACTTCCTACCCCAACCCAATCATGACAACGAAAAATGTCCCCAGACCTTGGCAAATGTCCCCTGGGGGTAAAACTGCCCCTGGCTGAGAACCAGGCATCTATATTATCATGTCCTTAAGAGCAAACACTGTCCCACATTCACTTCTCTTGAGGTCCCCACATCAATAAGAATGAGGATGTGGTGGAACCACAACTCTGGAACCAGAAAGACCTGGGTTCTAATCTTGGTTCTGGCACCCCGTGTCTGTGTGACCTTGGGCATGTCACCTCACTTCTATGAGCCTGAGATTCCTCACTGCCTAGTGGAAATAAGAATAATAGCGTCCACTGTTTGGGTGTTGATGTGAGGATTAAAAGATACCCTGTCCACCACACTCAGCACGGCTCCTGGCACTGGCAAGAGCCCAGTCAAGGGGAGCTCTTAGGATGCACATAGCAGATGTTCAGCTGAATGAATGACTTCCTGTCTTTTCCCCTCACTTTCAACAGCGATGACGAGAGTGGCAGTGTGGTGATGTTCGGTGGCATCGATTCTTCCTACTACACTGGAAGCCTGCACTGGGTCCCTGTTACCACCGAGGGTTACTGGCAGATCGCCGTGGACAGGTGGGATCTCCATGGATGGGCACTGTCCTGGCATGGGCCCCAGATCTCATTTCTTTATAAACTGCTATTTAAATAAGCTTCCCAGAATCCCCCTAGAACAACCAGACAGGGAAATGCACCCCAGGAGGAGAAGGTGGGAGTTGGCCAACCCAGAGAGACCCCAAGAAAGGCCCCTCCCTGGAGGAGGAGAGCTTCCTGGGACCCCAGATGCTCTGCAAGGATGAGACAGCCACTTTCCTTCTGCTCATGGAGACGGGACACCAGCATCCCTGGGGAGAGCTGGGGACCCACCAATCCACACATCTTGGCAGTTAGGGGAACTAAGAACGGGCACACGCTCCTCCCACTCCAGGAAAAAAGTCACTTTCAGTCTAGAGAAAGGGCAAAATGCCTGAGAAGTTGTTACAGCACCTTCATTCCCCACTTCGCCTTCTGGGATACCCCTCCTCCATGCAGCCTCGTTCCCTCGCTGTTCCTCCCCCGGCCGACCTGCTAGGGTGACTCCAGGTTTGCCCAAGAGTGAGCAATTTCCTGGCATTCAAGACTTTCAGTTCTAAAACCAGGACAGTCCTGGGCAAAGCAGGACACTCAATCCGCTCAAGTCTGCCACAGCCATGCTAAAACTTCATCAGTTCCTCCCACTCTCACCCCTGCTCCTCCCATGTCCATCCTTCCTTGCATGCCTTCCCCTCTGCCTTGGACGTCCCCTTCCAGCTCTTCACCTCCTTGGCCACCTTGCGCTGTCTGCTTCCCCGGGAAGCCCACCCTGGTTGCTCCTCACCACCACCACCCTCACCCTGGATTCTTTCTGTTCCCCTGTCCTGTGCCCTATTCATGCGGCTCTTCCTTGGTCATAACTTATCTTTCCAGCTAGAGTGTGAGCTGCCTGCACTCAGAAACTGTGAGGCTGCCTCGTTTGGCATTTCATCTCAGGCCTAGCACAGAGTTGTCACTCAGTAAAGATTTGTTGAGTAAATGAATGCATGAATGAATGAGTGCATGAAGGAGAGAAGCTGAAATTTTATGGATTGGCCAATGGATGGGGAGGAGGGACCCTCTGAGGTCACTTGGTTCCTTCTTGGGGAAATGTACCCCCTGGGGGCTCCTGGGACCCTTACACGCATCTCACTTCCAGCATCACAATAAACGGAGAGTCCATCGCTTGCAGCGGGGGCTGCCAGGCCATTGTTGACACTGGCACCTCTCTGCTAGCTGGCCCAACCTCTGGCATCGACAATATCCAGAGCTACATTGGAGCCAGAAAGGACTTGCTCGGTGAGGTAAGTCCAGCCTTGACTGCCCCGTCCTAGACGGAGGTGGTGGGTCCGCCATGCAGAAGGAAGGCAACCCCTTCCAACCCTCACTCTTTCTAGGAGGTGATCAGCTGCTCAGCCATCGACAGCCTGCCCGACATTGTCTTCACCATGAATGGCGTCGAGTTCCCTCTGCCTCCTAGTGCCTACATCCTAAAGGTAAGGGGTCTCTGGGCCTCCCACCTACATGTGTCCCATAGAATGTGGCCAACCCTCCTTCTTTCACTAAGAAAAGAGCACTTCCAAAAGCTGAAGCTGACATCTGCTCTGGACAGCTGCCAGGGAAAACAATGCATTCAAAATAAACGCGTGAATGAGAATTTGGAAACAGCATACAAAGGGGAGAAGGGAGGCAAACACTGATGGCATGGGAAGAGGATTTCCAGTTGGACCCCTGAGTCCACACTCTGGGTCTCAATTACCGGCTCATTGATTCTGTGCCAATTGCAACCTCTCAGCCTCAGTTTTCTCATGTGATCTACGGCTTTCCCCAAGCTCAGCATGTGGTTAGGGTAGTCATGTGATATTGACCACATCAATGCTACAAAGATTTGGGTAAATGGTGACCCTAATTTCCACAGGGTCAAGGCTTATGACACCCCCACCGTCTCTACCAAGGGACGAATCTTTACAAACAAGTTAAACGAGCTACAGGCTAGCTCCTTCCTTCTATGATAACTTCAGGTGGAAAACTCGTTTTGCCCAGTGCTAGTCAGCAAGTGGTACTGACACCCAGCCACTCCCCCAATGATGCAGATTAATTAGTAGGGGGTCAGGCCCAACTAGTGTGGGTGGGTGCAAAGCTCCCCAGGAGATTCTAACATGCAGCCAATGTTGTGGGCCAGTGACCTAGTGAATGAAAAAAACTGACAGCTCGCCACCGGAAGGGATCAGAATAATGAGAAAAGGCTGTGTCACTGGGGCTTCCAAAGTCCTCCCAGAGGCTGAGTTCCCCTAAACCTCTTAGCTCTGATGCTGTCGCCAGGGTTTAAGCATCCACCAGAAACAGTGGACAATGTCCAGTGGTCCCTGGAACCAAGTGCAGTGATCAGCTCACACAGGCAGACCCCAGGCTAAGAAGAGCTGAGGCCCCACACACAAGCCAGGAAGCTCCTCCTTGCACGTACCTTGTAGCAGACTATGATTCTTGACCCTGATCCCCAGCGCCTGTCACCTCTGAGTCTATGTCACATCTCCGGTTTTATCCTCCTTTTCTCCAGGAGGATGACAGCTGCATCAGTGGCTTTGAGGGCGTGGACCTCGACACCAGCAGCGGAGAGCTCTGGATCCTGGGTGACGTCTTCATCCGCCAGTACTTTACCGTCTTCGACAGAGCCAACAACCAGGTCGGCCTGGCTCCCGTGGCCTAAGCCTGAGTCTTTCCTGCCACTTCGCAGGAAGATCTGGCCTCAGTTCTCCCCCTTGTAGATGTGTGTAATTCTCCTGATGGTTCTTCCTGTGGGACTGTGGAGGTGGGATCCTGGCCCTGTTCCCTCTCATACCAATAACGTAGACTAAAAGCATAATCTTCTGAAACACGTTTGTGGAGTTGCTTCTCTTTGTTGCTACTTCTTCCCATACCAGGGTCAGAACACAAGAGCAGGGGGCGGGGGGAGCAAAATGACCACTTGGACAGCACCAAACACAGAGACAGTTGCAGCACACACTTCATAGTAGAGCCAGCAAGACAAATGTTCCTCAGCAGGTCTGACTGTGAGCATCATGTGAAGACCTGTGGACCAGAAATGCCAGGCACGTTGCCTCCTGAAAGAATACGGCCCCTAAGGTCTTGGTTCAGGGAGTCCATTTCACATTTCTCCCAAAGCCAACAAGAGAAAATGAGAAAACAAAAGAGATTCAGGGGACGTGGCCACTGATGGTGACATTCCTAAGCAGGCCAGGCAGGCAGAATTTCCTGGAAGATGTAGGCCAGGGAGGTGACAGAATCTGACACCCCAAAATCTACCTGGCTGCTCTCTGTCATTACCTGGCTGATCCAGAGTAACACCTGAGACCCCTCAGTGCTCTGGTGCAAGACACTGAACTGACCCGTTTCCCCATCAGTAATTAGAGAGGATGGTTGTCCACTTCCTGAGCATTGTGAGATGTGAGGAACGAGCTGAGTGTGCCCATTAGCAAACAGGAACTATTTAGAGCAGCGTTCCTCAGAGTGAATTTGGTAGCAAAATGGTCAATGGAAAGTAGCGTTTCAAAATAAGCATGGAGCACGCTGTATTCTAGGCCCTTCTTCAAGGTTCACAAGGCTCCTTTCCAAGCAAAGCTCTGAGAAGTCCTGCCGCAAAGTGCTCTGGTTCACTGTAACTCAGCTTAGCTGGATCCCAGTTCCTCACTTGCTAGTAAACCCGTCACAGTCCTGCGCTCCTCGACACCCACAGTGAGAGAATTCCCATAGCTCCTGCCTCTGCCGACAGCTGGACCCCAGCCTGCCCTCTGGAGACACTGGCCTGAGGGCTGCAGCTGGGTCCCCCAGCTGAGAGGGAGTGAATTTGGGGTCTGCAGAACAAGATGGCTTTGGAAACCCTGTGACGGCATCCCCCAATTTATCAGAGGTCCAGAGAAACTGACACAGTGGAGGAGGCTTCCCCACACACTCCCCATCCTCCACTGCTTCTTAGACCCTAAATGTGGAGTCCTAAGTAGGGAAAATGCAGGGTGTATTCACTCAAGAACAAACACCCTACCAATTGTTGGAGCCCAGGTTTCCTAGACCCAGACCAGCTCATCTTGTTTGTTAACAGCACTATGTGCCCATCTGGGGTCTCGAAGGTGGTCCTCCAGCCTCCTGGAGGCGGCCCTGGGCAGGGGTTGTGCACAATGTGCCTTATTGTGAGAACATGTTCCTACCAAGTCAGATCCCACCGAGGCCTCCCAACGTGTCACAACAACACAGCATGCGCACAGCGGGAAGGAGGACAGCTCCCAGCCCCCAGGGGACCTGAGAAGTGACTGTGTTGGCCACAGTGTTAGGCAGTGGGAGCCCTGGTCCAGCAGGAGGTCCTCTGTAGACAGCTCCTGCCCCTCTTCCCCAGGCCTCCTGTGCCAGGGAGCGAGCAGACAGGACGCAGGTTGGAACCTTAATCCTGGAAAAACCCCAGCCCAGGAGCAAGAAAGGAGCAAGAGTGACGTCCTCAGGCCCTCAGGGGGACAATCCTGAGGCGTGTGCTATGTGGTCTCCCAGAGGGTCCACAGATTGACTGGGTGCCAATTTCCCCCAGCAGTGACCCGTTCCAAAAAGCAGCTCCATTGGTTTTCTTCACTTCTCTGTCTCACTTCCCCCTCCCTCAAGCTCCCAGGGACCACCTCCCAGGCCAGTGACTCCCACCTAGGTATTGATCTCCGGGTCTCCTCTTGGGGGAGCCCAAACGAAGATAAAGTGGTCACAGCGCCCACCATCAACTGTGGTTGTCAACTGTCTCTCTGAAACTCCAACAAGAAGAACCCAGCCAGGTGGGATGTGAAGGAAAAAGGCCAGAGTGGGAGTCAGAAAATGGGGCTCACCTCCCAGCTCAGTCCTCAGAGTCTGTGCAGCCTGAAGACACTCTCCTAACCTCTCTAGGCCTCTGTGGACTCAGGTGTAAATGGGGGAATGTCTCCAAGATAAGCCTATTTTTATCCTTGAACAAACTCCTTGAAAGTATTTACAGCTGTCCTCACATCATCCCCACCCAGCTTCTTTTAATGTTCACAGTGAATGCCATTCACTCAGTTCTGTGCAGAGGGGGAGACTAGTATTAAAACTCAAATCACATCCTTTACGACATAGAGGGACAGTGATGAGAAAATTGGCACTGACTTTCAGGCCCTAATGTGTTGACAGCTGGCTTGTTGAGAAGTTGCAATGTGGAGGCAGCCAATGTTCTGCACTTTCATCCTGAAACTAGATCCCAGGTGGATCGTGAAGCTGGGTGGGCAGCACAGGGTCACAGGCACAAACCACTGAGACGGATGGAGGCATGACCACATGCCATCGTCACAACTCCGTGAGGTAGGACTGTTATGATCCCATTATACTGATGAGGGAGCTGAAACTGAAGGTCGCATGGCTCATCACAGCTGAGTAGGGCTCAAACCTGCATTTCACCGCACCCCAGACCTCACACTGCACCGCCTCCCTTTGTGACTTACTGGACAAAATGGTCTCGAAGTCCGTTGCGTCTCTGAGGCCTTTGGTTTCCATGCTCCACACTCCACAGTCATTATTCCTTGCCAGCATTCTTGGATTACTATCCAATTACTACACTAATCTTGGCTGGGTACCCCAGATTGCCTTTGCAGCCAGGAACCACTGCAGACACTTCGCCCTGGGATATGGGGTGAGCAGCAGTTCAGAGAAGAGCCAAGAAGAGCATGGCCTAGTCAAATGTGAGTGAGTCTGTGCAGTGGGGACTGCAGAATGAACTGGGTTTCAGTGGCAGCAAGTTGGTGACCTGGTGACAGCAAAGCTCTATCTTCCATCCCCATCTCACTTCCCCCCATTAATGACAGCACCGACCTCTTTCCATCTGTCATGCAAACTGGGCTGCACACTCAGACACCTGCTTCAGGACTGATGAATTTATTCTCCCAGCATCTGGCAAGATTGTTGACTGACAACTCTTGGCCATCAGCCCTCAGAAGGAATTGCCTTGGCTGAAGGGAGCTGCTTTGCCCAAGGTCACACATCCCTTTCCTGGGGCAGCCCAGAGACAATGACTGGTCAACATGGAGGCACAAAGCCCCATCCCCTTGGCCAACTCAGGACGACGCCAAAAGGCCATCCCAGCCTCAGAGCTCCCATGGGGATTCCTGAGGCCCTGGGACTGCAGGGCAGCCTGACGTCTCCTCCTGCTTCCTTCCCTCTCTCTCGTCCTCAGGCACTAATGCTGAGCGCATCCCTAGACGCTGCCTGCCTGCTGTTCCAGCTCAGAGGTTCGTTCCCCAGAACCCAACCTGCACAGCCTACCAAATCAGTCTTTTCCCTTCTCTCTTGGAGTCTCCCAGCGTCAAAGGCCACCAGTGGCTTCCACAAGACCCCTCCCAACCCAGACTGTTCATGCAGGCTTTGCACCCAAGATGGAAGGTTGAAGTGGGACGCCAGTTTACCACCTGTGAGCTCAGAGTGAAGTTCTCCCACCTTTGCAAAGGTGAGAGTGAATGAGCAGGCAGCCTGGAGACACTGAGACAGCCTTCAATCAGGAAACCTCAGGGGAGGACACATGACAGCTGGTGTCACAATCCTGATGGAATCCCAGGGCCTCCCTGCTCTCCTCCTCCAGAGCAGGAGCTCAGTAGCCCCACGTTTCCCCAGAGACAAACCAGCTAGGCAGTCCAGGGAGGATGCTGCCCTTGGAGAAAGCATTTGCTGCATTCTCACAGCACATTCCAAATCGCTCTTGGGAATAAGGCTAGATTTGGCCCTGGGGGTATCCGTTCCCCCCTCCAGGAGCCCTGCAGGAGTGAGCCTCCAGCGTCAGCAGCCTCACTGGCTCTCAGAGCCTCCCTCCAGCTCCCAGGACCACTGGCAGAAGGTCCTCTGTCCGCCGTCTCTCGGGCACGACCCTGAAGAGCAGGTCTGCTCACCCAGTGGACTCCTCCTATCTAGAAGTCCTCATTGTGGGCTACTGGGGGCCGGGGTTGGTGGAGTCTCAAGGGCTGCAGAGAATCTAGAGGTGATTGGAGAGAGTTTGAGAGGCCTCAGGAGGGTGATGGGGGTCTGTGAGGCACTGGGCCCCATCATGGAAAAAGCTGGAGCTTTGGTCTGGATGGCAAGCAGCAGAGAAGACTGTCTGGATGTGGTGTGAGCCTCAGAAGCTGAGGACGAGGGCTCTGGAGTAACAGGAGGTGGCCCAGGAGCCCCAGGAGAGGCTGGAAGTAGAGTGGAGGCTCCTGGAGGCATCGAAGGCCCTGGGGAGGCCGAGGCTCCCCTGGGAAATTGCCCCCTGGCCCCAAAGAGAGTGAAGGTGTGGCCTGGGCTCCCAAGGGACTCATGGGTAAAGTCTGTGTGTTAAACACATTCATTCTTAAGATGAGCTGCAGGAAATGGAGCACTGGCTTCTGAGGAAACACTGATGGAAGCCCCGGGCAGGAGCTACAGTTGACAGGGGCCTTGGTGCCTCCACGGGGACTGCGAGCTGCTTTGCTGAACTCCACGTCTCCATGAGGGGAGAGCGCCCACCTTTCTCCTAGGAAATCTAGAGAGAGGTGGGGAAACAAGATGCACAGCGGTTCTCCCCGATGGCTCAGCAGCTCTGGGACGAGTTGCACTGGGGACACCTGCCCAAGCTCGTCCTCTGAGGGGCCTCGCACACCTGGCGAGGACAAGGTGGCTCCTGCCTCCAGGGAGAGAAGACCCAAAGGAACCATGAACAGAGGGTAATAGTCACCAAAGTGGCTCTGCTTGGCATTGGCTGTGTGAGTACTGTCTCTCAGCTTGCAGAGGAGTTTGTGGAGATTAAAGTGGAGTAGATCTGCAAAGCTCTCAGCAGTTTCCAACACAGCAGCCACATAGGCTCAGGATGTTTCAGCCCCACCAGTCCTGACAGCAGTGATCCATCCACAGATCTGAGGAGCTGCCCTCAATAGACAACAACCTCTTCAAAGGGTCAAATGGGTTAATAGATATTTGACACAAGAGGAAATCCAGGCCACAAATAAGTGGAAACGTTCATCATCTTGCTGGAATTTTAAAAAACCAAAAATAGCCACATTTAAGGTACTTTATGAACATTTGTTAAGTTGGAAAAATTAAATTTAATTTAATTTAATTAATTAATTTTTATTAATTTTAATTAATTAATTAGTTAAATTTAAAACATATAGTGTAGAGTTGATGAGAACAGGACCCCCTCTGGTAAAGTGCTGTCATGTTGTTACCAAACAAGAGTTACCAAACCACTCATTCACTCCACCTATTGACTGCAAGTTCTGAACACAAGTCACAAAATTTGAAAAAAGTTATCTGACCAAAGACTTTTCATAGTAGGTCCATTACGGACAGGAAAAAAAAGAAAGAAATCACTTAAAATATCACCCAAAAACAGGGATTAAGCAAACCAGAATATTCGGGAGCTTTTTAACATGGCTGGCAGTGGGCCACTTCAATACTTTGAAAATGTGTGTTACAGTAGGTTGTCCATGCCTTCTTTATACCTCAGCAAAAAGGTCCATATGGACAAACATGACAGAGAAAGACCAACAGGTGAGAATAATTTTCAGGAGTCAATGCAGCATAACAGCTAAAAGCATGGAGTCTGGGCTCAAATCCTAGCCCTACTGCCCATCAGCTGTGTGACCTTGAGTACCTCTCTGTGCCTAGTTAGCTCACCTGGAAAATGGAGATGATAATAGTACCTATCTCAAAGAGTTACAGTGAAAAGGGAATGAAATAAGACATATGAAGACACACAGATGCATGACAGGTCCATGAAAAGGTGCTTAACATCACTCATCATCAGGGAAATGCAAATTAAAACCATGATAAGACATCACCTCACACGCGTTAGAATGGCTATTATCAAAAAGACAAGAAATAAGAATTGTTGGTGAGGAGATGGAGAAAATGGCACTATGGAGGTTCCTCAAAACATTACAAATTTTTTTTTGTAACTACCATAAGATCCAGCAATCCCACTTCTAGGAGTTTCTCTGAAGAAAATGAAAACACTAACTCAAAAGGCATCTGCACTCCGTGTTCATTACAGTATTATTTACAATAGCTAAGAAATGGAAACAACCTAAGTGTCCATTGAAGGATGAATGGATAAAGAAAATGTGATACACATACACACACACACACACACACACACACACAGGAATATTATTCAGCCACGAAAAAGAATGAACTCTTGCCATTTTCAACAACATGGATGGACCTTGAGGGTCTTATGCTAAGTGAAATAAATCAGAGAGAGAAATACAAATACCATATGCTCTCACTTATATGTGGAATCTCAAAAAAACACAAGAACCAAAAAACACTGAGCTCATAGATACAGATTACAGATTGGAGGTTGCCAGAGGTGGCAGGGGTGGGGGTGGGTGAAAATTGTGAAGAGGGTCAAAAGTTACAAACCTCCAACTATATAATAAAGAAGTCGTGGGGATACAGGGAGGTAGAGCACAGCTTGGTGATTGGAGTTAATAATACTGTATTGTATATTGGAAAGTTGCTAAGAGAGTGGATCTTAAAAGTTCTCTTCACAAGAAAAATAGATCTTGGAGTGATGTCAGCATCATGGTGGAGTGAGCTGTTCCTTTAGACACTTGCTCTTAAGATACAACAAAAAGGACATTGACTAACCAAAGGAGGGTACCCACACAGCACAAGAGGACATCTGAGAGATCCACGAGGCCATATGTCTGAAGATGGGGGTACTGGATCCCCAGGGAGGAGTAGAAGGAGGTGATCAGATTTCCTCCCTCACACCAGCAGCAGTGATCTAGGTCATGGGTCCATATTCAGTAGCCAGCATGCAACACTGGGATGAGGCAGGAGAGAGGGAAGGGGCTCCATGCAAATGCTTTTGCTTTTGGGGTTGTGGCACAGCCTGTGGGGATGTTCAATACTGAGGCAACTTGGTCACCTCATGGACAACACCACAAAGCCCAGAAGCCCAGGTGGGCTCTGGTGAGTGCAGAGGTGGCTTGCATGTGCAAATGAGAGTACCCCTCCCATCCCCTCACACCTGGCACACCAGCTGGGCCAGTTGGCCAAGGCAGTAGATGTGCACCAGAACACTTGCGCCTGTGTGAATGACCTGCCAAGGAGTGGTGAGCAGCAGAGGGACACAGACAGACCATCTCCACACAGCTTCCAACAGACAGGCACAACTTTCAGCGGATGTGGTGTGTTGAGAAAACACAGCTCCTGCCCACACCAGTGGTCACAGGTGGAATCAGTGACCAGATACTATGAATATGCACTAGCAAAGGTCCGCCTCATTTAACTCCATGAAGAAATACATGAACACCCAGATCAGATGGAAAACGACAAGTCTCCAGAAACGAATCCTGAAGCCTCAGAAATTTACATCTAAATGACAGCAAATTCAAAATAGTTATTATGAAGACACTCAACGAGTTACAAGAAAACTCAGAAAGACAGTTAAATGAACTCAGGAATAATATTAATGAACAAAAGGAATTCTTCACAAAAGAGATTGAAATTCTAAAAACACAGTAAAAGAAATACTGGAGATGAAGAATACAATGAGTGAGATAAAGAACAAATTAGAAGCCTTAAGAAACAGAGCTGAATTTAGGGAGGAAAGAATTAGTAATTTAGATGACAGAAATATAGAAATGCTTCAGATGGAGGAGGAGAGAGAACTACAACTTAAAAAACATGAACAAATTCTTCAAAAAATATGTGACTCAAGTAGGAAATGCAACATAAAGGTTATAGGTATTCCAGAGGGAGAAGGGAAGGAGAAAAGAGCAGAGAGCTTGTTCAAAGAAATAATAGCTGAGAACTTCCCAAACCTGGGTGAGGTGCTGCAATTACAAGGATAATAGAACTCGAAGCCAGTAGAACTCCTAATTACAACAATGCAAAAAGACTTTCTCCAAGGCACATATTACTAAAACTGGTAAAAGTCAATGACAAAGAAAAAATATTAGTAACAGAAAACCAGAAGAGAATAATCTACAAAAGAACCTGATCAGGCATTCAGCGGACTTCTCAGCAGAAAACTTACAAGCTAGGAGAGAGTGGAATGATATACTTAAAATACTGAAAGTCAAAGATTTTCATCCTAGCATAGTCTATCCAGTGAAAAAAGTCCTTCAGATACGATAATGAAATTAAAATTTTACCAGATAAACAAAAGCTGAAGGAGCTCATCACCATAAGGCCCCCTTACAAGTAATGATCAAGAATGACCTCACACCTGAAACAAGGAAAGTGTTTCCAAAACCTTGAGCAACAAGATAAATGGACAGACAAAATCAGGAAATTACACCTTTCTAGCAAAATAGGTTAGCAAACACTCAATTATAATAAATCTAGCAAAATGGGTTAGCAAATAAAACAATTACAATTTAAATATAATTAAAGATAAAGGGAAGGAAACTATCAAAAATAATGATAAACACTTCATTTTAATCACAAATTCATGACACAAAATGGAATAATTTGTAACAGCAGTAACTTAGATAGAGAAAAGGAAAGGGATGGAACCTGCTTAGACGAATGGAGATAAGACACAATCAGAAAATGGGCTATCTCATCTACAAGATCTTTCATACAAGTCTCATGATAACCACTGAACCAAAGATCAGAACAGAGACACAAATGATAAAATAAAGAGAAAATTCAGAAAACAATCATAGAAAATCACCAAGCTGAAATGGCAGTCAGAAATACATGGGAAGAGAAACAAGTGAAATAAAGAACAACCAGGAAAGCAAGAGATAAAATGGCAGTATTAAACCCTCATATATCAATAATCACTCTAGGAGAGACATCAGCAACATGGCAGAGATCTGTTCCCTTTGTCTCTCCCCCTTTTGAACTACAACTAAATGGACATTCACTGACCAATGGAGGAAGCCCACACAGCACAAGAGGATGCCTGAGAAATACATGCAGCTATACAGCTGAGGGTGGATGGCCTTGCACCCTGGGAAGTGGCAAAGATAGGTGAGCATGCCCTGCTCTCTACTGGTAGCCCTGTGCACCCACACAAATGCTTTCCAGCCAGGTGTACAAGTGCCTTGAAAGTGAGAACACACACTAGGGTGACCACAGGAGGAGGCAGTGGTAACCCTTACCTGCACTCGTGATGGTTCTCACTCTTCTGGTGAGGATCGGGAGCCCACCATGCCCCTGTGGCACCTAGGAGTGGCCCTAGCCTGGGTCCCAGTGAGGAAGCCCCACGCACCAAGCACAGCAGAACCACAGTCCATAAACAGAGACCACAGCAGATCTACATACTGGGGCAAGCACTCCCCAGGCCTTGAGGGAGCTAATGGCCAACAAAAGAAAGCAGGTGTTACTCATCAAGCCATGCTGAGGCGGCATCCCACATGCCACAACTAGAAGGACCCACAACCAAAAATATACAACTATGTACCAGGGGCTTTGGGGAGAAAATGGAAAAATAAAATCTTTTAAAAAAGAAAAAAAAGCAAGTCTTGCCATACTTTTTTCAGATAAAGCAGACTTCAAGTTTAAAAAGACAATGAGAAACAAAGAGGAGCAATATACAATGATAAAGAGGACATTCCACAAAGAGGACAGAACACTTATTAATATATATGCACCTAACACAGGGGCACCAAAGTACATAAAGCAATTGTTAACAGACCTAAAGGGAAAAATTAGCAGCAACACAATAATAGCAGGGAACTTTAACACAACACTCACGTCAATGGACAGATCATCCAGAGAAAAAGTCAACAAGGAAAGAGTAGATCTAAATGAAACACTTGATCTGATGGACTTAAGAGATGTATATAGAACATCCCATCCGAAAACAGCAGAATATACATTCTTCTCAAGTGCACATGGATCATTCTCAAAGATAGACCGTAGGTTGGGAAACAAGGCAAGTCTCAATGAGTGTAAGAAGGTAGAAGTCATATCAAGCATCTTTCTTCAACATAATGCTTTCAAATTAGAAATCAACTACAAGAAAAAAGCTGGGAAAGTCACAAGTATGTGCAGACTAACCAACGTGCTAATGAACAACTATTGGATCAATGAAGTCAAAGGACAAATCAAAAAAATCGAGACAAATAGAAATGAAAATACATCATACCAACTCTTATGAGATGCAGCAAAAGCAATTCTAAGAGGAAAATTAATAGCAATACAGGCCCACCTCAACAAACAAGAAAAATCTCAAATAAGTAATCTTAAACTACACCTAACAGAACTAGAAAAAGAACAATGTCGCAAATCAGAGAAGGATGGAAAAACTAAAAATTAGAGTGAAATTAAATGAATTAGAAACCAAAAAACGGTAGAAAAGATCAACAAAACTAAGAGCTGGTTCTCTGAGAAGATAAACAAAATTGACAAACCCTTCTGACAAAATCTGACAAACCCAAGATTCACTAAGAAAAAAAATAGAGAAGACTCAAAGAGATAAAATTAGAAATGAAAGAGGAGAAATTCAAATGGACAGCACAGAAGTACAAAGGATAAAAAGAGAATACTATGAAAAACTATCTGCCAACAAATTGGATAACCTAAAAGAAATGGGTAAATTCTTAGACTCATACAACCTCCCAAAACTGGATCAATAAGAAATAGAGAATCCAAATAGACCAATCAAAAGTAAAGAGATTGAAACAGTAATCAAAAACCTCCCAAAAAACAAAAGTCCAGAATGAGAGGGCTTCTCTGGAGAATTCTACCAAACATTCTAAGAAGATTTAATACCTCTTCCTCTCAAACTATTCCAAAAAATTGAGGCAGACTGAACACTTCCTAACTCATTCTGTGAGGGCAACATGACCCTGATCCCAAAATCAGACAAGGATAACACAAAGAACAACAATTACAGGCCAACATTGCTGATGAACATAGACGCAAAATCCTCAATAAAATATTAGCCAACCAAATACAGCAACACATTAAGAGTATCATACACCATGATGAAGTGGGATTTACACTGGGGATGCAAGGATGGTTCAACATCTGCAAATCAGTCAACGTGATACACCACAATAACAAAATGAGAAATAAAAATCACTTGATTATCTCAATAGATGGAGAGAAAGCATTTGACAAGATCCAACATCCATATTTGATTAAAAACTCTCAAGAAAATGGCTATGGAAGGAAAGCAACTCAACAAAACAAAGGCTGTATACAACCCACGCCTTAGCCAACATCATACTCAATGGGGAAAACCTGGAAGCCATCCCTCTGAGAACAGGAACAAGACAAGAGTGCATACTCTCACCGCTCTTATTTGATATAGTATTGGAGGTTTTGGCTAGAGCAATTAGGCCAGAAAAAGTAATAAAAAGTATCCAAATTGGAAAGGAAGAAGTGAAACTCTTGCTGTTTGCCAATGAAATGATTCATTATATAGAAAACCCTAAAGAATCCATCAGAAATCTATTAGAAAAAATCAAAAACTACAGCAAAGTTGAAGTGTTCAAAATCAACTTACAAAAATCGTTTACATTTCTATACTGTAATAACAAATTAGCAGAAAGAGAATACAGTCCATTTTACAATGGCAAAAAAAAGAAAATATCGAGGAATAAATTTAACCAAGGAGGCAAAAGACCTGTACACTGAAAACTAAAAGAATTTGCCTTTTTATAGCTAAGTAGCATTCCATTGTATATATATATATATATATAAACACCATACTTCTTTATCCATTCATCAGTTGATGGGCACTTGGGTTACTTCCATGTCTTAGCTGTGGTGAATAATGCTGCAATGAACATAGGACTGCAATAAGTCTCTTTGAATTGTTGATTCCAAGTTTACTGGATAAATACCCTATAGTAGAATAGCTGGTCATATGGTATTTCTATTTTAAAATTTTTGAGAAGTCTCCATGATGTTTTCCATAGTGGCTGCACCAGTTTGCACTCCCACCAGCAGCATAAGAGGGTTTCCTTTACTCCACACCCTCTCGAACATTTCTTATTTTTTGTGTTGGTAATTACAGCCATCCTAACATGTGTAAGGTGAGGTCGCATTGTAGTTGATTTGTATTTCCATAATGACTAGCAATGTTGAACATCTCTTCATGTGCCTGTTGGCCATCTGTAAATCTTTGTCGGAAAAATTTCTGCTCGCATTCTCTGCCCAATTTGTGATCGGGTTCTTTGACTTTTTCGTGTTGAGTTGTACAAGTTCTTTTGGAGATTAGCCTCTTGTTGGATTTAGGATTTGCAAATATTTTCTCCCAGTTGGTGAGTTGTCTTTTCATTTCATTCATGGTTTCCTTTGCCTTGGGGAAGTGTTTTATTCTCATGTAGTTCATTTGTTTATTTATTCTTTTATTTCCCATGCCCGAGGAGACATGCTATTCAAAAAGGTTCTTCTAAGACTGATGTCACAGAGTGTACTGTCTATATTTTCTTCTAGGAATTTTATGGTTTCAGGTCTCACCTTCAAGTCTTTAATCCATTCTGAGTTAATTTTTGTGTATGGTGCAAGACAATGGTCTACTTTCTTTCTTTTGCACATGGCTGCCCAGTTTTCCCAGCACCATTTATTGAAGAGACTTTCCTTGCTCCATTGTTTGTTCTTGGCTCCTTTGTCAAAAATTAGCTGTCCATGGATGTGTGGGGTTTTTTCGGGGCTTTCCTCTATTCCTCTGATCTGTGTGTCTGTTTTTGTGCCAGTAAATTGCTGTTTTGAATACTATAGCTTTGTAGTATATTTTCAAGTCAGAGGTTGTGATATGACCAGCCTTGTTCTTTTTTTCTCAGGATAGCTTTGTCTATTCGGAGTCTTTTGTTGTTCCATACAAATTTTAGAATTCTTTCTTATATTTCCATGAAGAACATTGTTGGGATTCTCATTGACATTGCAGTGAATCTGTAGATTACTTTAGGTAGTATGGACATGTTAACTCTATTTATTCTTCCAATCCATGTGCAGGGATATCTTTCCATTTCTGTATGTCATCATAGATTTCTTTCAATAATGTCTTACAGTTTTCCCTGTATCGGTCTTTCACCTCCTTGGTTAAATTTATTCCTAGACATTTTACTCTTCTTGTTGGGATTGTAAAAGGGATTGTATTCTTGAGATGACTTTCTGCTAGTTCGTTGTCAGAGTATAGAAATGTAACTGATTTTTTGTAAGTTAATTTTGTTCCCTGCAACTTTGTTGTAGTTGTTGATTATTTCTAACAGTTTTCTGGTGGATTCTTTAGGATTTACTATACAAGGAATCATGTCACCTGCAAACAGTGAGAGTTTCACTTCTTCCTTTCAAATTTTGATACTTTATATTTCTTTTTCTTGTCTAATTGCTCTGGCCAAAACCTCCAATACTATGTCGAATAAAAGTGGTGAGAGTGAGCACCCTTGTCCCGTTCTTGTTTTCAGAGGGGTGGCTTTCAGTTTTTCCCCTTTGATTATGATGTTCATTGTGAGTCTGCATATATGGCTTTTATTCTGTTGAAGTACTTTCCTACTATGCCCATTTTCTTGAGAGTTTTTATCATGAATGGAGGTTGGATCTTGTGAAATGTTGTCTCTGCATCTGTGGAGATGATCATGTGATTTTTTTCTTTTTGTTCATTTTTTAAAGTGGTGTATCATATTCATTGATTTGCAGATGTTGAACCATCCCTGCATCGCTGGTATGAATCCCACTTGGTCATGGTGTATGATCCATTTAATGTATTGCTTTATTTGATTGGTCAATATTTTGTTGAGGATTTTTACATCTATGTTCATCATCAATATTGATTTTGCAATTTTCTTTCTTTTTGTTGTCCTTGTCTGGCTTTGGCATCAGAGTGATACTAGCCTCATAAAATGTGTTAGGAAATGTTCCGTCTTCTTCAATTTTTTGGAGTCATTTGAGAAGAATGGATACTAAATCTTTTTTTTTTTTAAGTTTTTTTTTCCTTTTTCTCCCCAAAGCCCCCAGGTACATAGTTGCATATTCTCCGTTGTGGGTCCATCTAGTTGTGGCATGTGGGACGCTGCCTCAGCGTGGTTTGATGAGCAGTGCCATGTCCGTGCCCAGGATTCGAACCAACGAAACACTGAGCCACCAGTAGCAGAGCGCGCGAACTTAACCACTCGGCCACAGGGCCAGCCCCTGGATGGATACTAAATCTTATTTGAGTGTTTGGTAGAATTCTCCTGAGAAGCAATCTGGTCCTGTACTTTTATTTTGGGGGAGATTTTTTATTACTGTTTCAATCTCTTTACTTGTGATTGGTATATTCAGATTCTCTATTTTTTCTTGGTTTGGTTTTGGAAGAGTGTATACATCTAAGAATTTATCCATTCGTTCTAGATTGTCCAATTTCTGGCATATAGCTTTTCATAGTATTCTCTTATAATCCTTTGTATTTCTGTGGTATCTGTTGTAATTTCTCATCTTTCATTTCTGGTTTATTGAGGCTTCTCGTTTTTCATAGTGAGTCTAGCTAAGGGTTTGTGAATTGTGTTCATCTTCTCACTGAACTAGCTCTTAGTTTCTTTGATCCTTTCTACTTTTTATTTTGGTTTCCATTTCATTTATTTCTGCCCTAATTTTTATTATTTCCCTCCTTCTGCTAACTATAGGCTTTGTTTGTTTTTCTTTCCCGAGTTCTGTTAGGTGTCATTTAAGATTGCTTATTTGAGATTTTTCTTATTTGTTAAAGTGGGCCTGAATTGCTATGAATTTCCCTCTTAGGACTGCTTTTGCTGCATCCAGTATGAGTTGGTGTGGTGTATTCTCATTTTCAATTGTCTCCAGATATTTTTAAATTCATCCTTCAATCACTTCAATGATCCATTGGTTGTTCAGTAACCTGTTGTTTATTCTCCACATTTTTGCCACTTTCCCAGTTCTTTTCTTGCTGTTGATTTGTCATTTCCTAGCATTAAGGCTTTGAAAGATGCTTAATAAGATTTCAGTCTTCTTAAATTTATTGAGACTTGCCTTGTTTCCCAACATATGGTCTATGTTTGAGAATGTTCTATGTCACTTGAGAAGAATGTGATTTCTGCTGATTTTGAATGGAGGGTTCTATGCATATCTATTAAGTCTGTCTGGCCTAGTTTTTCATTTAATTCCACTATTTCCTTGTTGACTTTCTGTCTGGTTGATCTACATTTTGATGAAAGTGGGGTGTTAAGGTCTTCTGCTCTTACTGTGTTGCTGTTAATACCTCCTTTTAGGTCAATTAATAATTGCTCTATATACTTTGTGCTCCTGTGGTAGGTAGATATGTATTTATAAGTGTTATGTTCCCTCAGTGGAATTCCCTTTTATCGTATACTGCCCCTCTTTGTCTCTTATTGCCTTTTTTATCTTGAAGTCTACTTCATCTGATAGAAGTATGGCAACACTTGCTTTCTTTTGTCTGCCATTAGCTTGGAGTATCATCTTCCACCCCTTCATTCTAAGCCTGTGTTTGCATTTAGAGCTGAGATGTTTCCTGGAGGCAGCATATTGTTAGGTCTTGTTTTTTAATCCATCCCACCACTCTGTGTCTTTGGAGTGGGTAATTCAACATATTTACTTTTAGAGTGATTATTGATATTTCAAAGCTTAGTGCTGCCATTTTATCACTTGTTCTCCTGTTCTTCTATATTTCCTGTGTTTCTCATCCCATGTATTTCCGACTGCCAATTCAGTTTGGTGCCTCTCTATAATGGTTTTCTCCGTTTTCTCTTTCCTTGTCATTTGTGTCTCTGTTCTGATTTTTTGTTTAGTGGTTACCGGAAGGTTTGTGTAAAGGATCTTGTAGATGGGGTAGTCCATTTCCTGTTAGCCTCTTATTCCCTTAGTCTAAGGAGTTTCCATCCCTTTCCTCTTCCCAATCTAAGTTATTGTCATCACAACTTATCCCATTTTGTGAGATGAGTTTGTGGTTAAAATCAAGTGATTATATTTATTCTTCATGTTTTCCTTCCCCTTATCTCTAATGTTATAATTAACTGTTTGCTAATCTGTTCTGTTAGACAGCTGCTATTTTCTGATTTTGTCTGCCTATTTATCTCCTTGCTCGAGGCTTTGTAAACCCTTTGGGGGTTTTTTCAGGTATAAAGGCCTTCTTGATCATTTCTTGTAAGGTGGGTCTTGTGGCAATAAATTCCCTCAGCTTTTGTTTATCTTGGAAAGTTTTTATTTCTTCTTCATATCTAAAGGACAGTTTTGTCTCATAGAGTATTGTTGGCAGAAAGTTCTGTCTTTCGGAATTTTAAATATATCATTCCACTCTCTCCTAGCCTGTAAGGTTTCTGCTGAGAAGTGTGCTGAAAGCCTAATATGAATTCCTTTGTAGTTTATTTTCCTTTGCTTTGCTGCCCTTAATGTTTTTTCTTTGTCATTGACTTTTGTGAGTTTTACTAATATATGCCTTGGAGAAGGTCTTTTTGCATTTACGTAATTTTGAATTCTATTAGCTTCTTTTACTTGTAATTCCAGCTCCTTCCCCAGGTTTGGGAAGTTCTCAGTTATTTTTTCTTTGAACAAGCTCTCTGCTCCTTTCTCCCTCACTTCTCCCTCAGGAATACTGTAATCCTGATGTTACATTTCCTATTTTTTTTTGGATATTTCTCAGAGAATTTCTTCATTCCTTTTTAGTCTTAGTTCTCCCCCCTCCTGCATCAGTATCGTTTCAACATTCCTATCCTCTAAATCACTAATTCTTTCCTCCATAATATGACCTCTGTTATTTAAGCACTACAGATTTTTCTTTACCCCATTCACTGTGTTTTTCATCACCAACAATTCAGATCGGTTTCTCTTTATAATTTCAATCTCTTTTGGGAAGAATTCCCTTTGTTCACTAATTTTTTTCCTGATTTTATTGAACTGTCTTTCTGATTTCTCTAATAACTTTTTGAGTTTTTTTATGATAGTTATTTTGAATTCTCTGTGATTTAGATTGTCAGCTTCTCTATATTGGTCTTTGTCTTTTTCCTCCTGGTCTGGAGTATTAATGTACTTCTTCATATGATTTGATGGGGTGGATTTGTGCCTTTGCATAATGATAGTATCTAGTCACAAATTCCACCTTCTGCAACTGTGGGGGTCAGGAGCTGTGTATTTGAGCCCACCACAATCCTTGTCAGCTGTGTCTGTCCAAGCCTGAGACACCCCCTGGGACTGCGACGGCACTGTGGGCTCTCCCACCAGACAAGAAGTGATGATGCAGGTATTCAGTGCTGTTGCCATTTGATCCCACAGTCCCACCAAGACCCACTCTGCCCTTTGGGGCTGCAGTGGTTCAGTGGGCATTAGTGGCAGTCAGGAACTCATTTGCCTGGTCATGCAGATCAGCCACCATTTCTTCCTATGTGCTACCAGCCAATGTGTTTGGTGGGACAGATCTACACATGGGTCCAAGCCTAGGCTGCTCTCTGGGGGCCACGGGAGCTCTGTGGGATCTCCTGGACAGGAAGGCAATGATTTTGGGGCTCAAGCCTGCCACCACCTGTACCTGAAGTCATTCCAAGGCACGCTTGCAACCTCAGGGCCACAGCAGTAGTATGGGCACTTCAGGTAGGATAGCAGTGGTAAATATGCAGAGGGCTGCTGGAAGGCTGGAGAGGGCTCAGCCATCTCCACCATCTCCCCAGGGGTACTTCACTCACCTTCAGATGTATAGCTGTGTGGTCACTCAGGTATCCTTATATGCTGTGTGGGTGTCCTCCGCTGATCAACGGATGTACATTTAGTTGGAGGTTGAGGGGGAGAGACAAAGAGAGCATCTCACTATGCCAAGTTGCTGATGTGACTCTTGTTTTGTCTTTTTTTAACCTAACAATCTCTTCTCAAGATCTTCCCAGTCCAAGCACCTGGCAAGCATACTCATTTTTTCCCTTTTACAGCTGTGTAGCAGCTCCTCACAGGCACATACCAAAAGCTGTTTAACCATCCCCTGTGGGTAGATACTTGGGCCATTTCAGATCTTGCTCTTCTAAAAGATGCTACAAAGAATAACCTTGTGCTTACATCACTTGCACATGTGCAAGTCTATCTTTAAGAGAAATTCCCAGAGGTGAAGTTATTGGGCCAAAAAGTACACACGTTTCTAATTTTAATAGCTATTGCCAAATGATGCTCCCTAGGGATTGTACTGGTTTATGCTCCCACCAGCCATGTGTGAGAATCTGCAATTAGAGAGCCTTTCAAGATGAAAATAACACTCCTGGACAAGTTTGAATGGAAAGGATGGAGGAGCTGAGCTTAGACACTGAGGAATTGAGGAAATGGAGAAGGATGAATGGAGAAGAGGCCTGAGACTATAAAGGAGGAACATTAGTCCATCTTACCTTGTGGAGCAAAGCAGAAAGTGTCAGAGCAGATATGTTAGCACAGAGTTTTCTAATCTAAATGACCTGTTCCATGAGGAGGCTGTTTAGGTTCTGTCTGGATCCGGGAATCCCAGGGTGAGGGAGCAGAAGAGGGGCTGGGAAGGAGAGTCTGAGCTGCAGCTTCAGGTGGAGAAGGGGGAAGAAGGAAGAGTGTGGCCAAGACCAGGAGGACATGAAGGGTCCAGGAAGGCCTGTCTGCATCCCCAGGGCATCACACACTGCCTGGGGCACGAGAGGCACTCAGGAAATGTCAGGAACACAAACCCAGAAAAGGAGCCAGGACACCATGAAATTCCTTTCCAGAAACCTGAGAAGTCCACCTGTTTCTCCCAGGGCCAGATATGACTGGAACAAATGTCAGTGGGGGCAGGACAGACCCATCTGTTGTCTTAAGCATTGCTTCAGTCAAATCAGATCCACTCTCTCATCTTATCCCCATTTTTGGCTTTTAAAAAGTCATCCCCAATTCTCACTCAATCATCAAATATTTATTATGCAACTGCTATGTGACAGGCCTTGCTCTGTTGCAGGGGCTCCAGCAGTTAAATGATCACAGTCCCTGCCCTGGAGGATCTGAAACAACTGTTCCCATGAATGCATGATTACGAACGTACCAAGCGCCATAAAGGAAAAGAGAGCCAGGGTCTATGAGAGGGTGGTCACGGAAGTCTTTACAGGGAGGTAAAATTAAACTGAGATCTACAGGATGCTAGGCATTAGCAAGTCAAGAAAAAGGGAAATGCAATCCAAAGGGAACACCATGTGCAAATGTCTGGAGGTGGAGAACTGGGGTATTAGAGGAGGTGGAAGAAGGCCAGTGTGGTGGGAGTTCAGGATAAGAGAGATCAAGGTGAGGCAGGGAGGGCAGGTAGGGACCAGAACATGCAGGGCAGGGAAGCCACACCAAAGGTTGATTGTCTTATTCCAAGTGCCATGGGAAGGCATTAATTAAAGGTTTTAAGCAAGGGAGGGATGTGATCAAATTCATATTTCAAAAAGATTGTTCAGCTGGGGAAAATGGTCCATAGGGGATATGAGTGACACTGGGCAACCAGGGTCACGAGGTGGTGGAGCTCACCCAACCCTTATAAACCCCAAAATCTTATATTTTGTGAGTGATAAATGACAAATTGGGGGATGATGTCACAAGAGTTTCCAAAGCCATCTTGTTCTGAGCACCCCAAAGTCACTCCCTCTCAGCAGGGGGGCCCAGCTGCAGCCCTCAGGCCCGTGTCTCCAGAGGGAAATCTGGGATCCAGCTGTCTGCAGAGGCATGAGCTATGGGAATTGTCCCACTGAGGGTGTCGAGGAGCACAGGACTGTGATAGATTTACTAGCAAATGAGGAACTGGGATCCAGCTAAGCTGAGTTAGAGGGAAACAGATCACTTTGCGGCAGGACTTCTCAGAGCTTTGCTTGGAAAGGAGCCTTGTGAACCTTGAAGAAGGGTCTAGAATGTAGCGTGCTCCATGCTTATTTTGAAACTTTGTTTTCCATTGAACATTATGTTACCAAACTCACTCTGAGAAACTCTGCTCTAAATCCTTCCTGTTTGCTAATGGGCACCCTCAGTTCCTTCCTCACACCTCACAATGCTCAGGGACTGGAAAATCAGCCTATTTAATTACGGATGGGGAGACGGGTCAGTTCAGGGTTTTGCACCAGAGCAATGAGAGTCTCAGGTGTTAGTCTGGATCAACCAAGCAACCAGAGACCAATTGGGTAGATTTTGGGGTGTCAGCTTCTGTCACCTCCCTGGCCCATGTCTTCCAGAAAATTCCATCTGCCAGGCCTACTTAGGAATGTCACCATCAGTGGCCACGTGCCCTGACCTCTTTCCTTTTCTCATTTCTCTTATTGGTTTTGGGAGTAATAATAAGTCGCCTCCCTCAACCGAGAACTCATGGGCTCTATTCTATCAGGAGGCAACAGGCCTGGCGTTTCTAGTCCCCACATCTTCATTTGATGCTCAGTCAGACCTGCTGAGACCCATATGTCTTCCTGGCTGTATTATGAAGTGTGTGCTGCCACTGTCTCTGTGTTTGGTGCTGTCCAAGTGGTCATTTCTGCCCCCACGTCCTGGTGTTCTGACCCCTGTGATGTGAAGGAAAAATATCGACAAAGAGAAGCAAGTCCACAAACCTATTTCAGAAGGCTATGCTTTTATTCTGTTTATTGGTATGAGAGGGAACAGGGCCAAGATCCCACCTCCACGATCCCACAGGAAGAACGCTCAGGAGAATTACGCACATCTAGGTAGGGAGAACTGAGGCCAGATCTTCCTGCAAAGTGGCCTGAAAGACTCAGGCTTAGGCCACGGGAGCCAGGCCGACCTGGTTGTTGGCTCTGTCGAAGACGGTAAAGTACTGGCGGATGAAGACATCACCCAGGATCCAGAGCTCTCCGCTGCTGGCGTCCAGGTCCATGCCCTCGAAGCCACTGATGCAGCTGTCATCCTCCTGGAGAAAAGGAGGATAAAACCAGAGATGGGGCACAGACAGGTGCTGGGGGATCAGCGTCTATAACCCTAGTCTGCTGCATGGCACGTGCAGGAGGAGATTCCTGGCTCGTGTGTGGGGCTTCGGCTCTTCTTAGCCTGGAGTCTGCCTGTGTGAGCTGTTCACTGCACTTGGTTCCAGGGATGAGTAGACATTATCCAGTGTCTCTGGCAGATGCACAAACCCTGACGCCAGCATTGGAATGAGAGGGTTTAGGAGAACTCAGCTGCCAGGAGGATTTTGGGAGTGCCCGTGACACAGGCTTTTCTGATTATTCTCATCCCTTCCAGTGGTGAGCTGTCAGTTCTTTTCATTCGCTAGGTCACTGGCCCACAACCTTGGCTGAACATTAGAAGCCCTTGGGAAGCTTTGCACCCCACCCCACCAGACATACTGTTCAGACCTGACCCCCTACTAATTAATCAGCATCCCTCGGGCTGTGGCTGGGCATCAATACTTCTTGTTGAATAACGTGGACCCACTGGGCAAAATGAGTGTTCCACCTGCGTTATCATAGAAGGGAGGAGTTGGCCTGTGGCTCATTTGACAAAAGATGTTTCACTTGGTAGAGATAGTGGGGGCATCATAAGCTCTGACCCCATGGAAGTTATTACCGTCATTTGCCCAACCCTTTGTAGCATTGATGTGGTCAATATCACTTGACCACCCTAACCACATTCTGAGTGTGGGGAAAGCTGTAGATCAGACGAGGAAACTGCAGCTGAGAGAGGCTGCAAGTGACTCAGAATCAATGGGCTAGTAATTGAGATCCAGAGTGTGGACTCAGGGGTCGAACTAGAAATCCTCTTTCCATGCCATCAGTGTTTGCCTCCCTTTTCCCCTTTGAATGCTGTTTCCAAATTCTCATTCACGCATTGATTTTGAATGTATGCTTTTTCTGCAATGGCTTTCCAGAGCAGATGTCAGCTTCAGCTCGTAGAACTGCACTTTCTCCAGTGCCAATGGGGAGTATGTGGCCACATTCTATGGAGGCACGTGTAGGTGGGAGACACGGAGCCCCCTTACCTCTAGGATGTAGGCACTGGGACTCAGAGGGAACTCAACGCCATTGATAGTGAAGACGATGTCAGGCAGGCTGTAGATGGATGAGCAGCTGATCACCGCCTGGAAAGAGCGAGGGTTGGAAGGGATTGCCTTCCTTCTGCACGGCAGACCCACCACCTCAGTCAACAATGGGGCAGTCAAGTCCTGCCCTCCTCGCCAGAGGAGTCCTCACTGGCTCCAATGTAGCTCTGGATATTGTCAATGGCAGGGGTTGGGCCAGCCAGCAGAGGGGTGCCAGTGTCAACAATGGCCTGGCAACCCCCACTGCAAGCGATGGACTCTCCGTTCATGGTGATGCTGAAAGTGAGGTACAGTAAGCATCTTTCAGTTGAGTCCCTAGGTGGTGCATCTCCCAAGGAGGAGCCAAGTCACCCCAGAGGGTCCCTACTCCCCAACCATTGGCCAATACACAAAATTCCAGCTTCTCTCCTTCACGCCCTCATTCATTCTTGCATTCATTTACTCAACAAATCTTTAGTGAGCGCCTACTCTGTACTAGGCCTGGGAGATGAAATTCCAAATGAGGCAGCCTCACAGTTTCTGACTGCAGGCAGCTTATACTCTAGCTGGAAAGATAAGCTATGACCAAGGAAGAGCCAGATGAATAGGGCACAGGACAGGGGAACAGAAACATAATCCAGGGTGAGGTTGGTGGGGAATGGAGCAACCATGGAGGGTTTCCCAGGGAAGCAGACAGCCCGAGGTGGCCAAGGAGATGAAGAGCTGGAGGAGGACATCCCGGGCAGAGGGGAAGGCATGCAGGCAGCGATGGAGATGAGAGGAGCAGGGGCAGGAGTGGGAGGAACTGATGAAGGTTTAGCACGGTTGGGGCAGACTTAATGGGACAAAGTGTCCCAGTTTGCCCAGGACTCTCCTAGTTTTAGAACTGAAAGTCTTGAGTCCCGGGAAACTGCTGCCATCTGGGAAAATCTGGAGTCACCCTAGCAGGTCAGTCGGGGGAAGAACAGCTGGGACTGAGGCTGCATGATGGATGGGCGGGCCCATAGTGGAATGGGGAAGGAAAGCGTTGAAACAACTTCTCAGGCATTTTGCCCTGTCCCTAGACTAAAAATGACATTTTTCCTAGAGTAGGAGGGGCATGTGCCAGGTCACAGGTCCCATAAATGCCAAGATGTGTGGACTGGTGGGTCCTCCAGCTCTCCCCAGGGATGCTGATGTCCTGTCTCTGTGAGCAGAAGGAAAGTGGCTGCCTCATCTTTGCAGAGCATCTGGGGTCCCAGACAGCTCTGCTTTTCTAGTGAGATGATTTTCTCAGGGTCTCACTGCCTTAGCCAACTTCCACTTTCTCCTCCTGGAGCACATTTTCCTATGCTGGCTGTTCCAGGGAGATTCTGGAAAGCTCGTTAACTATTAGTCCATAGAGAAATGAGATCTGAGGTCTATCAGGCTAGTGTCCATCCATGGCGATGTGATCTCACCTGTCCACAGTGATCTGCCAGCGTAAGCCTCTTGAGAAACAGGCACCCAGTGCAGGCTTCCAGAAAGTAAGAGGAATCGATGCCACCGAACATCACCACGCTGCCACTCTCATCATCGCTGTTGAAAGTGGGAGAAAGACAGGAATTCACTCATTCAACTGAACATCTGCTGTGTGCATCCTAAGAGCTACCCTTGACTGGGCTCTTGCCTGTGCCGGAAGCTGTGCTGAGTGTGTGACAGACAGGGTTTCTCTCAATCCTCACACGAAGGCCCACATAGTGGTCACATTTAACAGTATTTCCGCTTTACAGGGAGAAAACTCAGTCTCAGAGAAATCGGATGACTTGCCCAAGGTCCCACAGCCCAGGAGTGCCAGAACCAAGATTAGAACCCAGGTTCTTCTGGTTCCAGAGTGTGTGGTTTCCACCAAATCCTCACTCTCACTGCTGTGGGGACCTCAAGAGAAGTGAATGTGTGACAGTGTTTGGTCTTCAGGACTTGATAGTATAGATGTCTGTTTCTCAACCAGGGGCACTTTTGCCCCCAGGGGACATTTGCCAATATCTGGGGACGTTTTTCGTTGTCATGATTAGATGGGAGTAGGAAGTGCCACTGGTGTCTAGTACGTAGAGGCCATGCAGCCTGCTCAACATCCTACAATGCATAGGACAACCCCCAACAGCAAGGAATTGTGTGTCCAAAATGTCCATAGTGCTGAGATTGAGAAACCCTGATCTAGTTGTGGTGATAAGATGGCCCCCCATCAAATCTCTAAGTTCCCATAAAGGCAAAGGATGTTTAGGAGCTGACTTGAATGTTAAGGGGCCAACAGGATAATAGGGCCCTCCTGTTGTAGATTACTCCTGTTGTAAGTTTCCTCCTCAGTACCAGAATATTCATTTTCTGAATCTCTGCAGTTTCAGCTTTGATAGAGGAGCAAATGTTTGTGACGATAAGAAATAATCACCAAAGAACTGACCACAGATATGACAGCCCTCACTCACCTCACCCCACATCAACTTTCCTGTAAACATCTGACGGTAAGTACAACGTGACACAAGGAGTTTACGGTAGAAGACTGAACAGCTAAAGAAAGATATCAACAATGACAATGGCTTCAAAAGAGAAGGATGAGAGCGTCAGAGGAAAGCTGAGAGTCTCGGGAAACTGATGACACCCTCAGCTATTCCTGCATGACCTCCACTCAACCAAAACCAAACTGGTTTATTCTTTATTCATTCTTAGGATTCACTGATAGTTACAACTGGAACATATATTTTATTAATAAATGACATAAACTTGCTTTCATCGTTTGGATGTTTCATTGTTTAAGATAGAAATACCCGTCAAATCTTCTTTTCATCACTATCTAATTTTTGCCCCCGTGTTTTTAGTGGATTCATTTTAAATGGTGGTCTTTTGGGAGCAAACAATGAGGGGACTGGGGCTGGAGAGCAAATGGCTAATGACATTTGAGTTTTATAAGTCAGGATGACAAAGACTCAGCTGGTAAATGAGATGAACGAAGACAGTTCATCAGAGAGAGATATGGCTCCATTCTCTCCAAAGCTACACCTCTCAAGACTTAGACACTGACCTTTCAAATCCCATGCTGGCTGAGACCCTCTCTCCTGACCCAGTGCTGTACAGCCCTCTGCTGGGCCACGTGACCGTGACCTCCCTGCCCGACTTACGAGCTCAGGTAGACGGAGAAGAGGTCTTGGGAAATCAGACCCTGGTCCCATATGTTGTCAAAGACGGGAGTGGCCCCAGAGGCAGAGATGCTGGGGTAGGCGAGACCCAGGATGCCATCAAAGGGAGCGTAGTACAGGAAGGAGCTGGGCTCCAACTCGTTCAGGCTGAAGATCTGGTTGGTGTCCTCAATGCCTCCAACCTGAGTTGGGGGAGCCAAGACATTCACAATCAGCTTGTGTTGTCTGAGCACTGCAGGGTGCCAGCCCTGGGTCCAGAGCATCCCTGGTTCATCTCATGTAGGACTCAGCTTCCAGGGCATCAGGCTGGAAGAAGGGGAGAGGGATGGTTATTCTGCTGTAAGTAACCATTGTGGCTGATCTCCAGATGGACACAGTCTGCAACTTGGTGTGAGAATTTCCTGCATAACAGACAGGCCCTGTGTGTCTGTTTCTGATGATAGGATGCAAGTCAGACCCCAGGAAAATATGAGCCTTTGACCCCTGCCACACCCTGGAACGTGAAGGTGCTTTTGAAGCTTCCGTGACAAGAGGTGGAGGCTGCAGGTGGAGGGTGGAGAAAGAGGAGGAGGTGATAAAAGATAACAGACCCTTTTCCTACCTTCTCTCCCACAATCCACAGCACTCAGCTTGGATGGTCTGAGCTTGCCTTATGGCTCCAGGCATCCCACCCCTTACCCACTACTGCCCCACCTGGAAATGTCTGTGACGTCTCTGCCACTTCTGCATCCCCCTCCCGAAATCTGGTAACTTGGGCGATCACTGAGACCCACATTGCTTGAATGAGCTGATTCTGGGGCTACCCTGTGGCCCCCAGGGTCCCCAGAAGCTGGCCCTAGGACTGGGTAGGATGAGGCAGTGGCGAAGCAGGTGCTCACCCTGACAGTGTCATATCTGAGGACGTCTGTCATGCTGCCAGTGCCATAGGTGATGGAGACCGACTCACTGGTAGCCTCGTAGGTGCAGGAATCTTCAGGGTTGAAGCGGTTGTGGTCGGCTATAAGTGCAAAAAGTGACATCATCAACCTCGAAACCCAAGCACAAATCATGCCTGGGGATTTCCTTCTGGGGGGTTGTTGCTTTGGTTGGGGTGGGGCTTTGGAGGAGAGAGGTGACCTTTCTCCAGACGTTGGAGCCCAAACATCCCCAGGTTCCATTCCTACCTGGTTGGACCAAGTGGGACCATCTGCCTGATGGAAGGTCCCCAGCCTACCCCACGGTCCTCCCAAGGACCCCCAGGCAAACACTGAGCAGAGCAGGCCCATGGCTTCCCATGGCGATGAGCCTCTTCACAGCGCACTGTGAAGAGCCCATGACACAGCTACAATGTCACGGTCACCTCGTTACAACAATACAGCTCAAGTTATGAAGGGGAGCATTCCAGAGGCTCCTCCTCTGAATTAAAAATCAGGTGAAAATGCTGGAAGAAGAAGGAGCTTGAAACACTGTCCATGACTCCCAATGACAAACTCTCTTTCGTTAGTTAATAGATGATTTTTTAGGTAAGATCACAGCTCAGCTCGTCATGCTTTTGAGCCACTATTACCTAACCCCCCTCTTGCTTTGGTCCCCCGTTGCTCCCCAGGGCTGTGGTTGTTCAGGAGAGGTGCTCTCTGCTATTGAACTGAATTCCTGGGGGCAGGGACCATGTGAGATTCACCCTCTATCACCAGGGCTCCTAAGCCCTTGCTGGACACATAGGTGCTCAGGAAATCCCTGTTGAGAGAATCCTGGGGGGACTCTAGCAGGCTTGAAATTGGACCTATTTGAAGCCCCTGAGCGTTCAGCCCTCCCAGGTCAGTGGGCGCTGGGGCCCCAGGCAGGGCCAGGCACTCACAACAGGCAAGACTGGAGCAGTAGATCGAGGGCACTCACAGGTTGGAGGAGCAGGTGTCAAAGATGACAGTGAACTCCTGAGGGGGAGTTCCGATGCTGATGGTGCCAAAGTACTCCTTCTGTGGGGTGGGGACAGTACAGGTCACTCCCCATCCTGGGACCCCCCAGGGAGCAGGGTCTCCTGGGGCTTCTCCTCAGCTCCCCACCCTCACTGCTCTCCTTGCCTTTCTCTCCCTGTCCAATGCATCCATCCTTCAAGGGCCTGCCTGGCCTCCCCTCCTCCTTGATGTCTTCCCTGACTGCATCCCTGTTTCCCTCTGACTGTCTCTTCTAAGCACCATCAACAGCTAATAAGAATCTGCTGTCCCCTCTTCAGCTCTTCTCCTGTATCTCTTAGTCGTGCCACCCTAGAGAACACACCATCTCAGAGGACAGTGGGTAACCTGATAGCAGCCAGCAGAATAAATGCTCAAAGCTGCATTCAGTAAATGGTCGATCAGGAGACAAAGACGTCACATAAGGATGGGAACCCCTGGAGATATCTTGTTCCTAAATCGAGGTGTACACAGTGGATTTTAAGGAAGGGTGTGGTCAGGATTTTTATTCTTAGTGGCAGCCCTGTCTCCCTTGCCAACAGTTCTAGCCACGCTGCTCTGGCTCTTCTTTGATGATGACAAGATTGTTCCCATCCCAGGGCCTTTGCACTTGCTATTCCTGTGCTAGGAAAATGTTTCTTCTGGACCTATCCTTGGTCTGCTCCTTCTCAAACATTCAGAACTCTAGTCAAAGATCACCTCCACCAAGAGGCCCTCCCTGACCACTTCATCTAAATTTGCCCTTCCCACATTCTTCTTCTTCCCATTATTCTAATTAATTAATTTTTCCTTTCATCACTTGTTACTATGTGACATTATCTTGTGCACTATTTATTTGTCACCTATTTGCCTTCTCCTCTGGAATAAAAGCTCCAGGAACTTGGCTTCTTCATCACAGTTTCCTCAGCTCCGTGCACAGAGCCTCTGGCACATAGTAGATGCTTCATAAATATTTTCTAAGTGAATAAATGGGCTGACTTTACCAAGCTCTTACCAAGAGCCCGGCCTTGTGAAAAGCCCTCCAAAAAATCATTATTGTGTTAATTACTTGTAATAACCCTCTGGTGGTACATATTCAGTTTGACAGACAAGGAAACTGAGGCTCGATCAGAGAATTTAAATGACTTGCCCAAGGTCACGTGGCTCAGAACCATTAGAGAACAGATATGCACCAGGTCTGGCAGATTTCACAGGCTAAGTTCTTAACAACAGGCAACGTTGCTTCCTACCATTGACCCTGTGCCATTCACACAGCGGACACACAGTATCTACTCATGGGCAGGGCTTGGCCATTGGGTCCCAAATAGAAGACTGAAGCATCTTCCTAAAGCTCCACAATGATCATGTCAACCCAATGGTTAAGATGATTTGTGGCAATGAGTACACCAATGCTCATCAGAGACTCCGGTCTGGCTGCACCCACCAACCCCACAGTCCTCACTCTGTGCCTCCCTCCCTCCCTCTCTGTTCTCCCTGAACACTGGCCTCCTTTCCTCAATTGCACTCTGCTCCCTACTGCCCCAGAGTCTTGGACAAGCTGCCCTGCTCTCTGGGACCATCTCTTATACTCCCCAACTCACGCTTCTCCTTCATTGCCCAAGAGAAGTGTCCCTGGCTGCCATCTGCCTCCATCTCACAGTGTCACCTACATTGCATAGCCCTCAGTCTGGTGTCCTTTTCATAGATGGTGAAGCTCAATGATTATGGTCTCTGTCTACTAGACTTGAGCCCCATGAGGGCAGGGGATGTGCCTGGTTTTGTTCCCTGCTGCCTCCCCCAGGCCCAAGACAGTGCCAGGCACATAAGGAGATGTTCTGCATATATAAACACTGAATGAATGAATGAATGAATGAACTAATGAATGAGAGAAACATCTCTGATGTGAGTTTTCCTGCTTTGTCTGTGCCTCTGAGATCCAAGGAGCAGACACCTGGGTTACTGCCTCAGGGCTCAGAACCCTGCTCCACCTTCCAAGACCCCTGAAAACCCCTCTTTCCTCCAGGTGAAGTCCTCAGTGCCAGGTCCCACCGCCCTGCATGGCCCTGCACTCACATCCATGTAGTTCTCCAGGCCCTCTGTGGCTGCCAAAGTGGCAGCCTCCTTGGGGAAGTACTTGCTGGCTGGGTTGCGGGGATGCTGCTTGAGGAAGTCGGCCAGCAGGCCATTCTCACGCAGGTTCTGCCTCAAGGACTTCTTTTTGACAAGAGGAACCCTGTGGCAGAGCGTTTGCAAATGGGATGGTTTGGAGGAGGAAGTGTAATTGGGGAAGGAGTCCGCTCATGGCGTGCTGTGGAAGTCAGGGAAGGTCAAGGAAGCTGGTCCAAGAGAGGAAGAAGGAAGGAAGTCAAGAGAGGAGATCCTCGCATTTTTTCTACACAACTGAAAAGAAGTTCACTGGTTGCCCAAAGTCGCCTGTCCCAGTGATGGAGCTGGGAACCAAAGCTGAGCTGGACTTGAGGGCCAGGGCTGTTAACCACGTCTGCAGTGCAGCCTCCAAAAAAGGACAGCGAGAGAGACAAGAAAGGAGACTCAAGATGGTGGAAGAGAGTTGTATGAAGGAAGAAGGGAAGAAGAAAAAGTTAGGGGTGAAAGAAAGACCGTGTGACAGGCAGTGAAGGGAGGCAACCCCTTGGAAGCTGTTCTTCATGCTGCGTGTCCCCCAGACTCAGTTGTAGATATGGCACTTAGAGAGCGCCACCAAGCTGAACAGCAGCAGCCACTTCATGGTTCTTCCTGGATCCCAAGTCTCCAGAGAAGGGAAGAAGGGCAGAGGCAGGAGTTGCTCCTTATATACAGCACAAATCCTCAGGATCCTGCCTTACCAGCCTCCAAATGTCACCTATTATCCTAACCCCAAACAGAAAGTGTACGATAAGATTGTGCCACTCCTGCACCATATTCTGAGAAGTTTTCAGTTGGGCAGCTTTCCATTGTAACCACATCCCACGATTAGGATGCACCTGTAGAGAACAAGCCATGGAGTGAAGCTTATTTCTCAAAAAGCGAAAAGGGCTTGCATCAAAATATGACAAGCAGAATATTTTGACAAACTTCGTCTAATATGCACTTAACATTGAAAGGTGTCAAAGGAGCTCAGTGTACCCCAATCTGTCTCAGTGGGACTGATGCTGGGGTTCTTGGAGAGCAGCTCCCCACTTAGCAATGGGTCACGTTCATGTAGCTGCCAAACTATAGCACATTTGTAGGTTGGTGGTTTGGGCTCAAGACACATTTCCCCACAGAAATGTCATTTTGTGGGTTGTTGGGTGTCTAACTAGCCTATGGGCCTTATTATGCTCTTGCATAATATTGTTCTCATGGCAATGGGGCCGAGTCTTGGGACAGTGATGTGTGCAGTACAGAGGAAGAGGAGGGAGTGAAGCAAGTGGAGGAATGCTGCCTTCCTTTCCCGGAGGAAGCACACTTGAAAGAGGCTGGGTTTGTCCTTGGAATCTATGCTCCTCACTTTTGCACCCCTTCTCTTCCTACTGGTCCTCTCCCACGCTCTCAGGTTGCTGTAAGCCTTCACCTTAGAGATCCCACCTAGGTACGACTGTCCCAGGTGCTCCATGTTTAAAACTTGGTGGAATCAACTACAATCGAGCATAACAATTTAGGCAAATTCACACGAGTGGGTGAACGACTTAGAAAGGTTGTCCTCTTAAAAGAAGATGCTTACCAAGCCAATGGATTTTATACATCGTGGGATTTATTCAGTGGATGCAGTGGAATGAAAACTGATTGAGGAATTCCGGAGGAGGAGGATAGGTAGGAGGGAGGTCACCAGTTGGTAGCCAACTGTATCTGCGGGTGTTGCTGTGAAATCAGATTCCCTGGGTCACCCCTGGTTTTTCCAGCATCAGGAGACACAGATTCTATAAAACTTCCAAATTTGCCCCAGTGTCTCTGGATAAGCATGGAGGGGTGGGCAATGCAACGTCGTTCGTCTGTTTCGCTTCCTTGGCAGTTACAGGAGACAGCTTAGATTTATTGACCTCTGACTCTGAGCTCATTCTGGTAAGTAATATTATTACCTCCATTTTAGCATGAGGAATCTGAGGCACAGAGATATTGTGCCACTTGGCTGAGGTGACACAGGTAAGAAGTGACTGAGCGAGGGCTCGAATCCAGGTCTCTATTATTCCCCATGCCTTCTCCCTTACTCCACCGCCTGGGGTTTACTGGGGGCCGAGGAAGAATCTTATAAAGAGCTCTGGCTCCCGAGTCTGGGTTTGAATCCCAGCCCTGTCTCTGAACAGCTGTAAGAACTGGGACTAGTGATCCAGCCTCTGTGAGACTCAGTTTCCTCATCTGTGAAATGGATGTAAAAGTACCACTAGTTTCACAGGATGCTTGAGTATTAAATATAGAATGTTAACCAGCCATACACAAAGCAGCTAAAATGAAAACAACTGTCAACACCAAGTGCTGACGAGGATGCTGAGCACGTGTGGCTGCAGTGCAGGTGGGAGGGGAGAGGGCACAGTCACTTTGGAAAACAGCTGAGCAGTTTCTTATAAACATGCACTTACCATTTGGGTATTTACTGAAAAGAAATGATAAACGTGTCTGCACAGAGACCTGCACACAAATGTTTATAACAGCTTTTTCATAATAGCCAAAAACACGAAACAACTCAACTGTCCTTCAGCTTGTCCCTGGATGAACAAGCGGTGGTGCAGCCACACGGGGGACAAGCCGTCAGCAGTAGAGACGGAGGAGCTGCCGGGTGAATCTCACGAGCGTTGTGCTGAGTGAAGGAGACCAAACCCCAAAGGCGACACTTGTAAGAGTCTGTTTACATGGCATCTGGGAAAGGAACATAGTGAGAATGGAAAACAGGTCAGAGGCCAGGGGCAGATGCTGACTGCCAAGGTCTACAGAGGAACTTTTTTGGGTGATGGAAAGATTCTATCTCTAGAATGTACACTTGAAAAGGCAAATTTTACTCTGTGACAAGAGACCTGATGCCCCTGACTTCACAGCAGGTGACAGGCTCAACCAGTGACGGCCACACAGTGAGGTGAAGGGAATGGATACCAGGCTCTGCCTGTGGAGGCTCCTTGGAGGGGACACATGGGTTCATTTCAAGTGAAATGCTGTGATGGCATCAAAGGAAATGAAGAAGAAGGGAACACCACTCATCATCCCTGCTCCCATTTTGGTCCCTTGGATCCAGGAGTAAAATCTGTCTGTGGTCTGCTGTTCTCTTCCAGATGGAGTAGTTGGAGTAATGAAGTTGGTAGGTGAAGCGAAGCTCCGAGGAGCCAAGTGAGGACTGTGAACATTTCTCAGGTCCCCCGGGTGCTGGGCCCTCCAGATGGGTGCCGCATGTCATCTTAAGGGTGAGGCTGGGGTGGGCAGAGACCATCTAGGACGGGTAGGTAGTGTCCACACTCCACTGTGCATCCTGGAGCTGGCTTGCAGGGCTTGGAGCCCAAGGATGGGCATCAATTTTGGGGGACAGCTTGTCTGTGGGATCCACATAGGAAATTGAATAGATGAGAAATATGTTTGGGAATCAATATATTCCTCAGGCAGCAACCTGCGGGACCCACTAGGACCTTCATTCAACATATTTATTATGCACCTTCTACCTGCTGGTTAGTAGGCGTGTTCTGGTTGCTGGGAGCACATCCACGAGAAAGATGGACACAGGCCACACCTTCAAGGAGTTTGCAGTCAGCTCAAAAGGGGGCAGAGAGGGGAGGGCTCTCTCCTTCCCACTCAAATGGTTCTTCAGGTCACACTAAAGGGAACCTCTTAGATTGGTGACGTAATTAAGTCTTCCCCCATAGAGATTTTAACACACTTGGAGAGACCGATGTGCATGGTGGCACCCATTCTAGGTGTATGGCCAACTCTAGAATGGCCCCCAACTATCCTTTACTCCTAATATCCATGCCCCTTGTAATTTCTTCCCCTTGAACATGTGCGGGACCTGTGACTTGCTTCTTCTTTTTTCTCTTTTCAGAATTGGGCTGAGTTTATTATGAGCCAGAGTGAGGATTCTAACCCCAGAAGGCCTTAGAAGGTGTTCCCTGCGACCTGTTTCTAACTAATAGGATATGGCAAAGCAGATGGGATGTCACCTTTGTGATTAAATTACATGAGATTGCTACTTCTGACTTAACAGCAGACTCCTTGTATGGACTATCGCTCTCGCTGGCTCTGATGAAGCGAGCGACCCCATAGAGAGGCCCACATGGCAAGCAACAGAGAATGATCTCTGACCAATAGCCAGCAAGGAACTGAGGTCCCCACCGTCACAATCTGCAAGGAACTGAATGCTGCCAACAGCCATGTGAACTTGGAAGCAGACCCTCCTCCAGTCGAGCCTCAGATGAGACCATGTCTCTGGATGACACCTCGACAGCAGCCTTGTGAGAGGTCCTGAAACAGAGAACCCAGCCAAGGTGGAGTCCGGACCCACAAAACCCTGAAAAAATACATGTGAGTTGTTTTAAGTTGCTAAATGTATGTTATCTTGTCACCAGCAGTAGAAAACCAATACAGGGCTAGAAACTTCTAGAAAACTCCACAAAGATCCACCTAGATGCCTCCCACTCTCCTCCATTTGGGACCTGTTTCAGTTCCCTTGAAGGTAGCTTTCTGTTCAGGCCATGTGAGTGATCTGAGAAGGAGGGTGTTGACTTCACTGCTTCTCTGCAAACCTCCCTCCACACAAGGATTGCATTTCCCTGGTTCTTCGTGCTTTTCTGAGTGCTTTGAGATATATGATCTCTTAAAAACATATTATTCCTGCATTAACTCCATTAACACAGTTCAGAAGAGTTAAGTGGTCAGCTCGGGTTCACATAACTACATAGTGACACGGGAAGGACTAGAAACTGGGTCCCAGAAGGCTCTGGTTTGGAGGCTCTTGTCCTGGGCCAGGCTCTCTTCTCACACATGTCCACCTGGTTTCTCTCCATTGATTAGAGTGTGAGGTAGACATTTCATTATGGCCACAGCCTCCATCACAGAGGGACTCAGAGAAGCCATTCTACCCTGTCCCCAGAGGACCTCTCGGGAGGGAAAGTGGTGTCCTGACTCCAGGGCCACGTGTTCTCCATGAGGTCTGATAGTCAGCCAGGGACGACCCATGACTGCCAGCAGGGAAGCCACGTAATCTTATCGTGCTTGACTGGCCTGGCAGAAAGATTAGACAACAACATTTACTTTGCCATTACCCTTGCCTGGCATCAGGCTTTGAGGGGCGCTAGGAAAAGAATCGCTAATGCAGGGCACCCACTGCCAAGAGCACAGGTGTTCTGAAATGTTCCATGAACGTATCAAGTCAAGCAATGGAATGAAGCCTAAAGAACCCAATCATGGCAAGATCAAGATAGAACACTTCAGCACGATAAGTGTTCTCAAGCTGTTCTGAGAGACCTTGGGACGGCCTCTGGGTCCTGGAGTTTCACCACCATCTTCTTCCACTTTGCTCTTCTCCCCAGAAACATAGAACTCGTGAAGGACAGGATGTGAGAAACCCAGGCTGAGAGGGAAAGAACATGGCTGCCTACGTTCAAGAGCCAGCATGTGGCGAGCTCAAGCCCATGCGTGGCTTGCTGACCCTCCTCAGTGCTCCTTATGCCACACTGCACTGTGCCATCAGACGAGAGTGTTTTCCGTTCCTTTTTTCTTGTTCGTTACCTCCTTCCTGAATCTCTTCATCTGCTTTATTCCATTTTTAAAAATTGGAATTTAGGATCTGAATTAACTTTGCAGAAGACTAATTGTTATTATGTATTGAGAACTTGTATGCCTAGGAACATCATATAGTTGATTTCTTTTTTTAATAAGGTATAATTTGGATATAGCATTATACGAGTTCAGGTGTACAACGTGATTCAGTATTTATACACTGCAAAGGGATCACCATAATGTCTAGTTAACATCCATCACCATTCATAGTTGCAAAATCTATTTTTCTTTTTTCTTATTGTGGTAATATTTGTTTATAACATTGTACAAATTTTAAGTGTACATACTAGATTTTGATTTCTGTGTAGGTTACATCATGTTCACCACAAAAAGACTACTTACAATCCATCACCACGTACATGTGCCTAATCACCCCTTTTGTCTTCCTCCCTCCCTCTTCCCCTCTGGTAACTACCAATCCAATCTCTGTCTCCATGTGTTCATTTATTGTTGTTTTTATCTTCTACTTATGAGTGAGATCATATAGTATTTGACTTTCTCCCTCTGACTTATTTCACTTAGCATAATACCCTCAAGGTCCATCCATGTTGTCACAAATGTCAAGATTTCATCTATTTTTATGGCTGGGTAGTATTCCATTGTGTATATATATCATACCTTCTTTATCCATTCATCCCTTGATGGGCACTTAGGTTGCTTCCAAGTCTTGGCTATTGTGAATAATGCTGCAATGAACATAGGGATGCATATATATTTATGCATTTGCGTTTTCATGTTCTTTGGATAAAAACTCAGCAGTGGAATAGATGGACCATATGGTAGTTCTATTGTTAATTTTTGAGGAATCTCAATACTGTTTCCCTATGGCTGCACCAGTTTGCACTCCACCAGAAGTGTATGACCGTTCTCTTTTCTCGAGATCCTCTCCAACGGTTGTTATTTCCAGTGTTGTTAATTATAGCCATTCTGATGGGTGCGAGGTGATATCTCATTGTACTTTTGATTTGCTTTCCCTGATAATTAGTGATGTCGAGCATCTTCTCCTGTATCTGTTGGCCTTCTGTGTATCTTCTTTGGAGAAATGTCTGTTCAGATATTTTGCCCATTTTTTCATTGGATTGTTAGTTTTTTGTTGTTGAGACGTATGAGTTCTTTGTGTATTTTGGATATTAACCCCTTCTCATATGTAAGGTTTGCAAATATCTTCTCCCAATTGTTGGGTTGTCTTTTCATTTTGTTGATGGTATTACATTCAAGTCTTTAATCCATGTGGAGTTAATTTTGTAAACGGTATAAGATAACAGTCTACTTTCACTCTTTTGCATGTGGCTGTCCAGTTTTCCCAACACCATTTATTGAAGAGACTCCTTTATCCATTGTATGTTCTTGGCTCCCTTGTCGAAAATTAGTTGTCCATAGACGTTATGGGTTTATTTCCTGGCTATCGATTCTGTTCCATTGATCTGTGTGTATTTGGCACGTTGTTTGTGTGCCATCCTTTGCTATTTTGATTACTATAATTTTGTAGTATATTTTGAAATCACGGAGTGTGATACCTCCAGCTTTGTTCTTTTCTCTCACGATTTCTTTGGCTATTCGGAGCTTTTGTTGCTCTATATGAATTTTAGGATTCTTTGTTCTGTTTCTGTGAAAGATGTCATTGGAACTTTGATATGGATTGCACTGAATCTGTAGATTGCTTTAGGAAGTATGAACATTTTAACTGAGTTAATTCTTCCAATCCAAGAGCACAGACTATCTTTCCGTTTCTTCGTGTCTTCTTCCATTTCATTAAACAATATTTATAGTTTTCAGTGTACAGATCTTTCACCTCTTTGGTTAAATTTATTCCTAGGTATTTTCATATTTTTGTTGCAATTGTAAATGGGATAGTATTCTTAATTTCTCTTTCTGCTACTTCGTTGTTAGTGTATAGAAGTGCAAATGATTTTTATATGTTGGTTTTGTATCCTGGATTCTTTAGGGTTTTCTATATATTAAGCCATGTCAACTGCAAATAGTGACAGTTTCACTTCTTCCTGTCCAGTTTGGATCCCTTTTATTTCTTTTCCTTGCCTGACATCTCTGGCTAGGACTTCCAATACTATGTTTAATAAGAATGGTGACAGTGGGCATCTTTGTCTGGTTCCTGTTCTTAGAGGGATAGCTTTCAGTTTTTCTCCATTGAGAATGATATTAGCTGTGGGTTTGTCATATACGGCTTTTATTATGTTGAGGAATTTTCCTTCTCTACCCATTTTATTCAGAGTTTTTGTCTTAAAGGGATACCTTATCTTGTCAAATGCTTACTCTGCATCTATTGATGTGATCATGTGTTTTTTATTCTTCATTTTGTTAATGTGGTGTATCACGTTGCTTGATTTGCTGATGTTGAACCATCCCTGCATTCCTGGAATAAATCCCACTTGATCATGGCGTATGATCTTTTTAATATATTGTTGTATTTGATTTGCTAGTTTTTTGCTGAGGATTTTTGCATTCGTTCATCAGTGATATTGGCCTGTAATTTTCTTTTTTGTGTGTTGTCCTTGTCTGGTTTTGGTATCAGGGTAATGTTAGCATCAGAGAATGATTTAGGAAGCCTCCTCTCCTCTTCAAGTTTTTGGAAGAGTTTGAGAAGGGTAGGTATCAAGTCTTCTTTGAATGTTTGCTAGAATTCACCAGGGAAGCTGTCTGGTCTTGGGCTTTTATTTTCTGGGATATTTTTGGTTACTGTTTCAATCTCCTTAGTGGTGATTGGTCTATTCAAATTCTCGATTTCTTCTTGATTGAGTTTTGGAAGGCTGTGTGATTCTAAGAATTTATCCAATTTTCCTAGATTATCCAGTTTGTTGGTGTACAGATTTTTGTAGTATACTCTTTCGTATTTCTGAAGTGTCTATTGTGACTCCTCTTTCCTTTATAATTTTATTTATTTGGGCCTTCTCTCTTTTTTTCTTGGTGAGTCTAGCTAAAGGTTTGTCAACTTTATTTATCTTTTCAAAGAACCAGCTCTTAGTTTCATTGATTTTTTTCTATTGGTTTTTTTTATGTGTATGTGAGGAAGATTGGCCCTGAGCTAACATCTGTGCCAACCTTCCTCCATTTTGTTTGTGGCATACCTCCACAGTATGGCTAATGAGTGGAGTAGGTCCACACTCAGGATCCAAACCTGTGAACCCGGGCTGCTAAACCCGGGAGAATGGTTTTTTAAAACTGCAGAGTTCGCAGAATTTTAACCACTTGGATGGGGTTGGCACGCAGTTTTGTTTTGTTTTGATAATTTCCTTATTCCTATTTGTGATCTTCTCTTTTGCCAATTAAATAAGTCCCTTTAGCATTTCTTGTAAAGCTGGTTTCTTGGTGATAAACTACTTTAGTTTTTGCTTGTCTGGGAAACTCTTTTTCTCTCCTTCTATTCTGAATGACAACCTTGCTGGGTAGAGTATTCTTGGCTGTAGATTTCCTTTCAGTACTTTAAATATATTGTTCCCCTCCCTTCTAGCTTGTAAGGTTTCTGTTGAGAAGGCAGCTGACAGCCTTATGGGGTTCCTTTGTATGTAACTTTTTGCCTTTCTTTTGCAGTTTTTAGGATTCTCTCTTTATCTTGAATACTTGACATTTTAATTATAATCTGTCTTGGTGTAGGCCTCTTTGGGTTTATCTTGTTTGGTGGTCTCTGTGCTTCCTGTACTTGGATGTTTGTTTCCTTCTTTAGGTTAAGAAAGTTTTCAGCTATTATTTCTTCAAATAGATTCTCTGCCATTTTGTCTCTCTTTTCTCCTTGTAGGACACCTATAATATGGATATTAGTGTGCTTGATATTGTCCCAGAGTTCCCTTAGACTGTCCTTGTTCTTTTTAATTCTTTTTTCTCTTATCTGTTCAGCTTGGGTGATTTCCTCTAGTCTTTCATCCAGCTAACTGAGCCGTTCTTCCATATCATCTACTCTGCTATTGAGTCCCTCTAGTGAATTCTTCATTTCCAGTATTGTACTCTTCATTTCTGATTGGTTCTTTATTATATTTTCCCCTTCTTTGTTGAAGTTCTCACTGAGTTCATCCATTCTTCTCCCAAGATCAGTGAGCATCCTTATGACTATTAGTTTGTATTCTTTGTCAGGTAGATTGTTTATCTCTGTTTTGTTTCATTCTTGGGGTTTTGTCCTGTTCCCTTACTTGGAATGTATTCCTTTGTGGCCTCATTTTGCCTCTTTCTCTGTGCTTATGTCTATGTTGTAGGTAAGTCAGCTATGTCTCCTGATCTTGGAGAGGTGGCCTTGTATAAGAGATGCCTCATGAGGCCCAGCAGTGTGCGTCTCTCTGGGCACCAGGTCTAAATGTTCCAGGAGTGACCCCTGTGTGGGCTACATGTACTTCTCTTCTGGCAGGGTTGCTCTTGCTTCAGGTGCCCGGGGAGGCTAGGCTGTCCCCCTGGTCGGCTGGTTGTAATGCTCAGCTGTGTGTGGCTACTGTCCCTTCAGTCACTTTATTGGGCCCGAGGAGCCCCAGCACAGTTGGCTGCAAGGTATAATAGCATATTCCTCTTGCAGTTTTTCTAAGTGAGTAGATCCCCAATGTGGCTAGTTGATAGGCTCAGGGACTTACAATTGTTGTAGACCTCTCATCTGCAAGGCTGTTGTCAGCACTCTCAGTATTTCAGCTCTCTGTTGCTCGCCCCTGGCATGGGAGCACCCAATCATTTCAGGCTATGGAAGGTGGGGTAGATCTCCTATGTAGCTGTTTGAGAAACACAAGTCTGCCTCAACTGACAAGCCCCACACACACACCCCGTTGACACAGTCCTGCACCGGGCATGTACCTCAATCCACTGAAGCAGACCTAGTCACCCTCCTGCAGAGGTTCCATACACTCCATCAATGCAGGCCCACACCTTATTCACGTCCTGCCCTGCAGAGGTGGACCCACTCACCTGGCTGCAGAGGTTCCAGGCAACTCGCTTATGTGGGCCTACAAGTTGCCCAAGGGCTTGCTTTTGGGTGAGGCCAGTCCCAAGGGTGGGCTGCTTGCCCTGGTTGAGCTGGATTAAATCTGTGCTCTAGTGCTAACAAGCCAGGGGAATGACTGCAAGGGCATCTGCCAGCATCTGGCTTTTTTCCCCTTATGTTCAATAGCTTATCTGGGAGTATTCCCCGTTGTTGTTAATAGCCAGGAAAGCCAGGTATTATGGCACTTATCTCAGTTGTGCTGAATCCAAAATCTGCTTATTGCAGTAATGCTCCCCCGCTCAGATCCCCGACCTCTCCAGTGAAGGCTTCATACCTTAGGATTGCTCCCAGCTGGCTCTGAAGTGCTGTAGCTAGAAAGTGGCTTTTTTCTCTTCAGAAAGGAATCTCTGCCTCTTCCACCTCAGTCAGCACTGTCCCTTGTTGTGGGGTTCTTTGTATCCAGTTTTCAGTTCTGTCTCAGGGTAATTGTTCCAAGAGTTCCAAAATAAACTTGTTTGTCCATGGAAGGAGGTGAGTTCAGAGTCTGCCTATGCCGCCATCTTGACACTGGATCCCTGTTTTTTCTTTTTAAATTATTTTAGTGATGTCATAATGGTTTATAACATTGTGAAGTTTCAGGTGTACATTATTATTTATCAGTTTCTGTATAGACTGCATTGTGCTCACCAGCAATAGTCTAACTTTTATCTGTCACCATATATATGTGCCTCTTTATCCCTTTCGCCTACCCTGCAACTTTCTTCCCCTCTGGTAACGACTAATCTGTTCTCTTTGTCTGTGTGTTTGCTATCTTCCACATATGAGTGAAATCATGTGGTGTTTGTCTTTCTCTGTCTGGCTTATTTTGCTTAACATCATATCCTACAGGTCCATCCATGTTGTTGCCAAGGGGACAATTTTGTCTCTTTTTATGGCAGAGTAATATTCCATTATATATATATATGTATGTATATGTGTATATATATGTATACACACACACACACACACACACACACACACACATGCACACACACGCACACACACACACCACATCTTCTTTATCCATTTGTCAGTTGATAGTGCCTATCAATGTTGCTTCAATGTCTTGGCTACTGTGAATAATGCTGCACTAAACATAGGGCTTTGCAACTCTCTTTCAATTGTTAGTTTATATTTCATTGGATAAATCCCTAGTAGTGGGATAGCTGGGTGATATGGTATTTCTATTTTTAAGTTTTTGAGACATCTCCATACTGTTTTCCATTGTGGCTGCACTAGTTTGCACTCCCACCAGCAGCGTGAGAGAGTTCCCTTTTTTCCACATCCCCTACAATATTTCTTATTTTTTGTCTTGGTAATTATAGCTATTCTAACAGATTTAAGGTGATATCTCATTGTAGTTTAATTTATATTTCCCTAATGATCAGTGATGTTGAACATCTTTTCATGTACCTGTCTGCCATCTGTATATCTTCTTTGGAAAATTGTCTGTTCATATCCTCTGCCCATTGTTTGATTGGGTTGTTTGTTGTTTAGTTGTATGAGTTCTTTATATATTTTGGAGATTGACCCTTTGTTGGATATATGATTTGCAACTGTTTTCTCTCAGTTCATGGGTTGTCTTTTCGTTTTGTTCCTGGTTTCCTTTGCCTAGCAGAAGCTTTTTAGTCTAACATATTCCCATTAGTTTATTTTTTCTTTTGTTTCTTATGCCTGAGTAGACATGGCATTCAAAAAGATGCTGCTAAGACCGATGTCAAAGAGTGTACTGCCTGATTTTCTTCTAAGAGCTTTAAGGACTGATCTTACATTCAGTCTTTAATCCATTTGGAGTTAATCTTTGTGTATGGTGCAAGATCATGGTCTACTTTCATTCTTTTGCATGTGGCTGTCTAGTTTTCCCAACACCATTTATTAAAGAGACTTTCCTTTCTCCATTGTGTTCTTGGCTCATTTGTTGAAGATGAGCTGTCCATAGACGTGTAGGTTTATTTCTGGGCTCTCAGTTCTGTTCCATTGATCTTTGTGTCCCTTTTTGTGCCTGTACAATGATGTTTTCATTACTACAGTTTTGCAGTATATTTTGAAGACAGGGATTGTGATTCATCCATATTTGTTCTTTTTCTCAGGATTGCTTTGGTTATTTGGAGTCTTTTGTCTATATAAATTTTAGGATTCTTTATTCTATTTCCGTGAAGAGCGTCGTCGGGATTCTGATTGCGATAGCACAGAATCTGTAGATTGCTTTACTTAATATGGACATTTTAACTACATCTATGCTTCCAATCCATATGCATGGAATATCTCTCTATTTTTAAAATCTTGTCTTCGATTTCTTTCAACAATGTCTTATAGTTTTCATTGTATAGGTTTTTCACTTACTTGGTTAAATTTATTCCTAGATATTTTATTCTTTTTGTTGTGATTGCTAAAAGGGTTGTATTCTTGAGTTCTCTTTCTGCTAGTTCATTATTACTGTCTAGAAATGCAGCTGATTTTTGTAAGTTGATTTTGTACCCTGCAACTTTGCTGTAATTGTTGATTACAATAGTTTTTCTGATGGATTCTTTAGGGTTTTCTGTATATAGAATCACATCATGTGCAAACTGCAAGACTTTCACGTCTTCATTTCTCATTTGGATACTGTTTATTTCTTTTTCTTGCCTAATTGCTCTGGCCAAAACCTCCAGTACTATGTTGAATAAGAGTGGCAAGAGTTGGCACTCCTGTCTTGTTTCTGTTCTCAGAGGGATGGCTTTTGGGTTTTCTCCATTGAGTATGATGTTAGCTTTGGGTTTGTCATGAATAGTCTTTATTATGTTGAGGTACTTTCCTTCTGTACCCATTTTATTGAGAGGGTTTTTTATATCAAAAATGGATATTGGATCTTGTCAAATGCTTACTCTGCAACTATTGAGATGTTTGTGTGATTTTATTCTTCATTTTGTTAATGCTGTGTATCACATTTATTTATTTTCAAATGTTGAACCATCTCTGTGTCCCTGGTATAAACCCCAATGATCGTGGTGTATGATCCTTTTAATGTATTGTTGTGTTTGGTTTGACAATAGTTTTTTGAGGATTTTTGCATCAATGTTCATTAGCACTATGGGGCTGTAATTTTCCTTCTTTGTGTTGTCCTTGTCTGGTTTGGGGGTAAAGGTGATGTTGATCTCATAAAATGACTTAGGAAGCCTTCCATCTTCCTCAAGTTTTTGGAATCATTTGAGAAGGATAGGTATTGAATCTTCTTTGAACGTTTGGTAGAATTCTCCAGAGAAGCCATCTGGTCCTGGACTTGTATTTTTGGGAAGGTTTTTGATTACTGTTTCAATCACTTTACTTGTGATTGATCTATTCTGATTCTCTCTTTCTTCTTGATTCAGTTTTGGGAGGTTGTATGAATCTGAGAATTTTTCCATTTCTTCTAGTTTATCCTATTTGTTGGCATATAGTCTCTCATAATACTTTCTTCTACTCGTGTTTCTGTGCTATCCCTCGTAATTTCTTCTTCCATTTCTTATATTTATTTGAGCCTTCTCTCTTTTTCTCAGTGAGTCTAGTTTTTTCAATTTTGTTTATCCTCTCAAAGAACCAGCTGTTAATTTCATTGATCCTTTCTACTGCTCTTTTGGTGTCTATGTCATTTATTTCTGCTCTAATTTTTATTATTTTCCTCCTTCTGCTGACTTTGGGCTTTGCTTATTCTCCTTTCTCAAGTTCTGTTAGGTGTAGTTTAAGATGACTTATTTGAGATTGTTCTTGTTTGTTGAGGTGGACCTGTATTGCTATGAATTTCCCTCTTAGAACCACTTTTGCTGCATCCCATGAATTGGTACGATGTATTTTCATTTTCATTTGTCTTCAGATATTTTTTGATTTGTCCTTTGATTTCTTCATTGATCCAATGATTGTTCAGTACCATGTGTTTAGTCTCCACGTACTTGTGGTTTTCCCAGCTTTTTTCTTGTAATTGTTTTCTAGTTTCATAGCATTATGATCAGCAAAGATGCTTGATATGACTTCAATCTTCTTAAATTCATTGAGTCTTGCCTTGTTTCCCAACCTATGGTCTATCTTTTGGAATGTTTCATGTGCCCTTGAGAAGAATGTGTACTCTGCTGATTTTGTATGGCGTGTTCTATATATATCTCTTCAGTCCATCTTGTCTGGTTTTTCATTTAATTCGACTATTTCCTTGTTGACTTTCTGTCTGGATGATCTATCAGTGTTGTAAGTGGGATGTTGAGGTCCACTACTATTATGTATTGCTGTTAATTTCTCCTCTTAAGTCTGTTAATAGTTGCTTTATATACTTCAGTGCTCCTCTCTTGGGTGCATATATATTTATAATTGTTATGTCTTCTTGACGGAGTGTCTCTTTTATCATTATACTGCCCCTCTTTGTCTCTCATGCCTTTTTTATCTTGAAGCCTGATATGTTGATACAAGCATGGCAACACCTGCTTTCTTTTGTTTTCCGTTTGCTTGGAGTATCGGCTTCCATCCCTTCACTCTGAACTTGTGTTTGTCTTCAGAGCTGAGATGTGTTTCTTGGAGACAGCATATTGTTAGGCCTTGTTTTTTAATCCATCCAGCCACTCTCTGTCTTTTGACTGGAGACTTCAATCCATTTACATTTAGTGTGATGATTGATATATGAGGGTTTAATACTGAAATTTTATCTTTTATTTTCAGTTGTTCTTTTTTCCCCTTATTTCTCTCGCTGTGCATTTCTGACTGCCATTTCAGTTTTATGATATTCTGTTATGTTTTTCTTGGTTTTCTGTTTATTTATCATTTGAGTCACTGCTCTGATTTTTTGTATAGTAGCTACTGTGAAGTTTGTATAAGAGATCTCATAGATGAGATAGTCCATTTTCTGATAGCCTCTTACCTCCATCAGCATAAGATGGTTCCATCCCTTTTCTCTTCCCTGTGTATGTTATTGCTGTCTCAAACTATTCCATTTTGCATTGTGAGTTTGTGATTAAAATGAAGTGTTTATAGTTACTTTTGATACTTTCTTTACCTTTATCTCGAATGTTATAATTGAGTGTTTGCTAACTTGTTCTGATAGAGAGATGTAATTTTCTGATTTTGTCTGTCTATTTATCTCCTTGCTCAAGGCTTTGTAAACCTTTTCCTTTTTGTTTCAGTTTTGAGGAAATTCTTGATCACTTCCTGTTGGGGGTGGGGCTTGTGGCTATGAGCTCCCTCAGCTTTTGTTTATCTGAGAAAGTTTTTATTTCTCCATTGTATCTGAAGTGTAGTTTCACCAGACAGAGTATTCTTGACTGAAAGTTTTTTGTCTTTCAGTGTTTTGAATATATCATTCCACTCTCTCCCAGCCTATAAAGTTTCTGCTGAGAAGTGTGCTGGCAGCATGTTGGGGTTCCTTTGTAGATTATTCTCTTCCATCTCGCTGCTCTTAATATTTTTCTTTGTCATTGACTTTTCCCAGTTTTACTAATACATGTCTTGGAGAAGGTCTTTTGCTTTGATGTAATTAGGAGTTCTACTGACTTCTTGTGCTTGTAATTTCATTTCATTCCCAAGGTTTGAGGAGTTCTCAGCTTTTATTTCTTTGAACCAACTCTGCTCCTTTCTCCCTCCCTTCTCCCCATGGAATACCTATAGTCCTTATGTTGGATTTCCTAATTGAGTGGAATATTTCTTGGAGAATTTCTTCATTTCTTTTTAGTCTTAGTTCTCTTTCCTTCCACATCTGAAGCATTTCTATAGTCCTATCCTCTAGATTCCTAGTTGTATCCTCCATAATATCAGCAGTGTTATTTAAGGACTGTATTTTTTCTTAGTCTCATCCACTGTGTTTTTCATCTCCAACATTCCTGATGGGTTTTTCTTTATAGTGTGAATCTCTTTTGTGGAGAGGAATTTCCTCTGTTCACTAATTTTGTTCCTAATTTCATTGAACTGTCTTCCTGAGTTCTTTTGTAACTCATTGAGTTTGTTTTTTCTGTGAGGCTGATTGGCCCTGTGCTAACATCTGTTGCTAATCTCCCTCTTTGTGCTTGAGGAAGATAGTCACTGAGCTAACATCTGTGCCAATCTTTCTATATTTTATGTGGGATGCTGCCATAGAGTGACTTGACAGGTGGTTCTTGCAGGTCCGGGCTCTGAACCTGCAAACTCCATGCCACAGGCACAGAGTGTGCAAACTTAACCACTACACCAAGGGGCTGGACCCCTGTTGAGGTTTTTCATGACAGCTATTTTGAATTCTCTTTCATTTAGATTGTAGATTTCTGTGACTTCAGGATAGATTTCTGTGTGTTTGTCTTTTCCTCCTGGGCTAGAGTATTAACATATTTCTTCATACTACTTGATGGAGTGGATTTGTCCCATTGCATAGTGATAGTGTCTGATCGAAGGTTCCACCTGCCACCACTGGAGGGGGACAGGAGCGTTGTATTCTGAGCCTGGTGTGAGCCCTGTCAACTGTGTTGGTGTGAGCCTGTGCCACTCGCTGGCTCCCTACTGACCCTGTGGACTCTCCTACCAAAGGGTAAAACAGTCATGTGGGGATTCAGAGATACTGTCACTTGTTCTCACAGTTGTGCCAAGTCATGCACCCCCCTTGGGGCTACAGTGGTGCTATGAGCACTCTGGCCAGGAAAGCAGTCTCATGCATGTAACGGGCTGCCTTGGGTCCAGAGAGTGCTCACCTATCTCCACCACCTCCCCAGGGCTACTCCATCCACCTTCAGATGAATAGCTGTGCAGGTCTCTAAGGCATCCTGATGTGCTGTGTGGGTATCCTTCATTGATCAATGAATGTCCATTTAGTTGTGTTCAAAGGGGAAGGGACAAAGGGAACAGCTTACTCCACCATGTTGCTGACTTCACCCTTCTGAGATGTTTTTTGAAATGAAACAACAAAGATAAGATGAGAGAGAGGATCTGATTTGACTAAGGCCATGCTTAAGACAAGAGATGGGTCCACTCCAACCCCCACCAACATTCTCTTCTTGTCATATCTGGTCCTGGGAAAACCAGTTGGACTTCTCAGATTTCTGGGGTGGAATTTCATGGTGTCCTGGCTCCTCTGCTGGGTTTGTGATTCTGATATTTCCTGAGCACCCCCTAGGCCCCAGGCAGTGTGTAAAGGCCCTGGGGATGAAGACAGTTCTTCCCGAACCCTTCTTGTCCTCCTGGTCCTGGCCACACCCTTCCTTCCTCCCCCTTCTCAGGACTGCAGATGCAGCTCAGACTCTCTCTCTCAGCCCCTGTTCTGTTCCCTCATCCTGGGATTCCTGGATCCAGAAAGAATCTAAAAAGGCTCTGCATTCAACAGGTCATTTGGACTCCAAAACCCTGTGCTAATATATCTGCTCTGATGCTTCCTGCTTTGCTCCACAAGGTAAGATGGGTTCACTTTCCCCTTCTACAGTCTCAGGCCTCCTCTCCATCCATCTTTCTCTATTTCCTCATTCCTCAGGGTCTAAGCTCAGCTCCCCTATACTTTCCATTCACACTTGTCTAGGAGTGTTATTTTCATCTCACAGTTCTCTGCTCCACTCTATGGAAACCAGACTCTCCCTAAATGCAGATTCTTGCACATTGTTGGTGTGATTGTAAACTGGTACAACCTCTCAGGAGCACCATTTGGCAATATCTATCAAAATTAGAAACATGTATGCTTTTTGGCCCAATAACTTCACCTCTGGGAATTTGTCCTAAAGATACACTTGGACAGGTGCAAGCGATGTAAGTATGAGGTTACTCTTTGTAGTGTCTTTTATAACAGCAAGATTTAAAATGACCCAAAAGTCCACCCATAGGGAATGGTTAAACAGCTTATGGTGCATGCATGTGAGGAAGAACTATGAGCTGTAAAAGGGGAAAAATGAGTATACTTGCAAGTTGCTTGAGATGGAAAGATCTTGGGAAGATATTGTTCATCGAAAACAAAAAACAAGCCAAAAAACAGGTGACAAGAGCCAGACCTGATGACCTAGTGGTTAAAATGTGGCTCCCACCATTTTCACAGTCTGGGTTCACTTCCTGGTTCCAGAGCCACACCACCTGTCTGTCAGTTGCCATGTCATGGTGGTGGTTCACATAGAAGAACTAGAATGACTTACAACTAGAATGTACAACTATTCACTTGGGCTTTGGGGAGGAAAACAAAAACAAAAAGAAGTGACAACAGGGCCTATACTATGCTATCTTTGGATTAGAAAGGAAGAAAATAAGATGTGCCTGCATACGCATAAAGGAGCTAAGAAAGGACACCCAAGAACCAGAGATTGTAGAGAAAGAAGGGAGACTGGATAGACGTGGGATGGGGGAAATGTCTCACTGAATACAATTTTACATGTTTTTATTTCTAATGATGTGGACAGATGTACTACACATTCCAAATAAGTTACTGAAAAGTACTTTTAAACATCTGAAAGTTCGTCCTAATTAGAAACTTACTGTGGTTTGTCTTCAGTCCTGTCCATCTAATACCCCCCAAAATCAGGTCTCTGGAGCCGGGTCTGATGGTTTGGCCCTTGGGCAACTTCCCAGGTCCAGGGAAATTGACACCATAGAATGGCTTCCCCACACCCTCCCCATCGTCCACTGCTTCTCAGACCCTAAATGTGGAGCCCTAGGTTGGGAAAATGCAGGATGTATTCACTCAAGAACAAACACCTACCGCTTGTCGGAGCCCAGGCTGCCTAGAATCAAACCAGCTTATGTTGTTTGCTAAAAGCACTACGTGTCTATCTGGGGTCTTGAAGGTGGTCCTCCAGCCTCCAGGAGCCAGCCCTGGGCAGGGGATGTGCACAATGTGCCTTATTGTGGGGAGAACATGTTCTTACCAAGTTGGATCCCACTGGGGCCCCCCAACATGTCTTTGCCTGCCCACAGGGGGAAGGAGGACAGCTCCGAGCCCCCAGGGTCCTGAGAAGGGACTGTGTTGGCCACAGTGTGAGGCAGTGGGAGCCCTGGTCCAGCAGGAGGTCCTCTGTAGACAGTTCCTGTGCCTCTTCCCCTGGGCCTTCATGTGCCAGGGAGCGAGCAGACAGGACATAGGCTAGATCCTTAATCCTGGAAAACCAACAGCCCAGGAGCAAGAGAGGAGCAAGAGAGACATCCTCAGGTCCTTGGGGGGACAATTTTGAGGCATGTGCTACATGGTTTCCCGGAGGGTCTGCGAAAGAACTGGGTGCCATTAGCCCACAGCGGTCATCCACTCTTAAATGCACCTTGATTGAATTTCTTCCTTTCTCTGTTTCACTTCCCTGTCCCTCACTGTGCTCCCTGGGACCACCTCTCAGGTCATTGACTCTCACCCAGATGTTTATCTCTGGGTCTTCTCCTGGGGGAGCTCAAACTAAGATAAGATGTTCATAGTGTCCACCATAAACTGTGGGCATAAAACTCTCTCTCTCTGAAACTCCAACAGAAGAACCCAACTAGGTGGGCTGTGAAGGAAGAAAGGCCAGAGAGGCCACTGGAAGAATGGGGCTCACCTCCCAGCGCACCCTTCATAATCTGTGCAACTTTAAGACACTCTCCAAACCTCTTTTGTCCTCTGTGGTCTCAGCTGTAAATGGTGGGGTGGGTCCAAGATAATAAGCCTGTTTTTAAACTTGGTCCAACTTGAGGAAAATGTGTACAGCCATTCTCCCATTCTCTCCACTCAGCTTTTTAAAATATTCACAGCGAATGCCATTTACTCAAGTTCTAGGGAGAGGGGAGACTAGTGCTACAACTTGGATTGCGTCCTCACTGCACAGAGGGACAATGATGAGAAAATTGGCACTGACTTTCAGGCACTACCGTGTTGACAGCTGGCTTGTTGAGAAGTTGCAATGTGAAGGCAGCCAATGTTCTGCACTTTCATCCTGAAACTAGATCCCAGGTGGATCGTGAAGCTGGGCAGGCTGCACAGGGTCACAGGCACAAAACACCGAGACAGATGGAGGCATCACCACATGCCATTGTCACAACTCCTTGAGATGGGACCCTTATGACCTCATTATTCAGATGAGGTCACTGAGACCTCAGTTCACACGGCTTGTCACAGCTGGGTAGGGCTCAGACCTGGGTTTCACAGCACTCCAGACCTCACAATTTACCCACCTCACTTTGTGGCTTACTGGACAAAGTGGTGTTCAAGCCTTTTGATCTCTGAAGTCATTGGTTTCCATGCTCCTTACTCCACATTCATTATTCCTGCCACCATACACAGATTCGGACCCCATTACTGCACTAACCTCTGGGCTGGGTTCTCCAGATGGCATTTGCAGCAAGTAACCACTGCAGACACTTCACCCAGGGATATGTGGTGAGCAGCATTTCAGAGAAGAGTCAAGAGGAGCATGGCCTGAGCAATTGTTGGTGGGTTCTGTGCAGTAGGGGCTGCAGCATGAACTGGTTTTCAGTAGTAACAAGTTGGTGACCTGGTGACAGCATAGCTCTGTCTTCCATCCTCATCTCACTTTCCCCCTTTAATGACAGCACTGTGCTCTTTCCATCTGTCATGCAAACTGACTGCCCCAATCACATCCCCGTTCAGGACTGATGTATGTATTCTCCCAGCTGCTGGGAAGGTTGTTGGCTGACAGCTCCTGGCCATCATCCCTCAGAAGGAATTGACTTGGCTGAAGGGAGCCCCTTGCCCAAGGTCACGCCCCTTTCCTGGGGCAGCCCAGACAGAATTACTGGTCTACATCTGGTCACAAAGCCCCGTCTCCTTGCCCCAACTCAGGACAACTCTGAAAGGCCATCCCAGCCTCAGAGCTCCCACAGGGGGGTTGGCTGAGGCCTTGGGACTGCAGGGTAGCCTGACTTTTCCTCCTGCTTCCCTCTCTCCCACCCTCAGGTGCTAATGCTGAGCACATCCCTAGACGCTGCCTGCTGTTCCAGCTCAGAGGGTCCCTGCTCAGAACCCAACCTGCAGAACCCGCTCCGTCGATTTTTTCCCTTCTCACTGGGAAGTCACCCAGCATCAAAGGCCACCAGGTGCTTCCACAAGACCCCTCCCAACCCAGCCTGTTGGTTCAGGCTTTGCTCCCAAGCTGGGGTGTTGAGGTGGGATGTCCGTTTACCACCTGTGGCCTAGGAGTGAAGTTCTCCAACCTTTCCAAAGGTGAGAGTGAATGAGCAGGCAGCCTGGGGGACGGAGACAGCCTTTAATTAGGAAAGCTCAGGGAAGGACACATGACACCTGGTGGCACAATCCTGCTGGAATCCCAGGGCCTCCCTGTTCTCCTGCTCCAGAGCAGGAGCTCAGCAGCCCCACGATTCTCCAGACACAAGTCGGCCAGGCCGTCCAGGGAGGATGCTGCCCACGGAGAACGCATTTGCTCCATTCTCACAGCACATTCCAAATCACTGTTGGGAACAAGGCTACATCCGGTTCTGGGGGTCTTCCATCCCCTCCAGGAGCCCTGCAGGAGTGAGCCTCCAGCATCATCAGCCTCACTGGCCCCTGGAGTCTCCATAGAAGTCCCAGGGCCACTGGCAGAGGGTCCTCTGTCTGCCGTCTCTCAGGCATGGCCCTGAAGTGGAGGCCTGCTCACCCAGTGGACTCCTTGTCCTTATAAGGCCCCATTTGGGGCTGCTGGGGGCCGGGGCTGGTGGAGTCTGTAAGGGCTACAGAGAGTCTGGAGGTGGTGGGAGAGAGACTGCAAGGCCTGAGGAGAGTGTTGGGGGTCTCTGAGCTCTGGTGCCATCATGGAAGAGGCTGAAGCTGCACTCAGGACAGTGGCCTGCAGAGAATGCCCTCTGGACACTGTGTGAGCCCCAGAGGCTGAGGATGAAGGCTCTGGAGTAACAGGAGGTGGCTCAGCAGCCCCAGGATAGGCTGGAGGTAGAGTGGAGGCTCCTGGAGGGATAAAAGGCCCTGGGGAGGGCCGAGGGGGCTGGGAGGCCCCCAGGCTCCCCTGGGAACGTGCCCCCTGGCCCCAAAGTGAGGGAGAGTGAGGCCTGGGCTCCCAAAGGGCTCATGGGTAAAGTCTGTGTGTTAGACAGGTTCCTTCTTAAGAGGAGCCGGAGGAGGTGGAGCGCTGGCCTCTGAGGCAACACTGCTGAGGGCCCTGGGCAGGAGCTAAGGTTGACAGGAGCCTCAGTGTTTCCATGGGGTCTGGGAGCAACTTTGCTGAACTCCACGACTCCATGAGGGAGGAGTCCCTGTCTTTCTCCCAGGGAATCTAGAGAGATGTGGGGGAAACAAGATGCACAGTGATTCTCCCCGATGCCTCAGCAGTTCTGGGACGAGTTGCACTGGGGACACATGCCCAAGCTCATCCTTTGAGGGGCCTCGCACACCTGTTGAGGACCAACGGGCTCCTGCCTCCAGGGAGAGATGACCCAAAAGGAGCTACCAGCAGAGGGTGATAGTCAGCAAAGTGGCTCTGCTGGGCATTGGCTATGTGACCTTGAGTGAGGCACATAACTCCCCTGGGTCTCTGTTTCCTCATCCGTAAAATGGGCTTATTAATAATGACCCCCCAGGGACACTCTGAGGATGGAATGAAGCCAGGCATGGGAAGCCTCAGCCTAAACCCAAATGTCAACTGTGGACTTCAGGTGATAATGGTGTGTCAGTGTAGTTTCGTCAATTGTGACAAATGCATCCTCCAGTGCCGGATGGTGATAGTGGGGGAGACTGTGCTTTTGGTGGGGGAAGGAAGTATATGGACACTCTCTGCATCTTCCATTCAATTTCACTGTGAACCTACAACTGCTCCAAAAAAATAAAGTCTACTGAAATAAGACTTTTTTTAAAAAAAGTCTCAGCCTGAATCCCTGCATGGCATGTCCTAAGTCCTTAATAGGTGGAGGAGAACAGGAAAGGGAGGCAGAAGGCAGGAAAGAGAACAGGCGTGATCAGCAGGAGATGGATGTCATCAACACACAAAGAAACTGGAATGAATACACTTTAAAAATCAGCAAAAGGACAGTTGCACAACTCTATGAATATACCTAAAGCCATTGAATTGTGTACTTGGAGTGTGTGAATCCTACGGTATGTGTATTATATTTTAATAAAGCTGTTAAATTCTCCAAAGGAAATCATACTGTATTGCAATAAAAAGTGATTTCTCCTTAAAAGGAGCTCTCGTTATGAAGACTCAGGCATGAACACAGCTGAGGTAGTGTGTTCCAGTAAGAGCCTGGCTCTGTACTTCACCTCTTTGGGCCTCAGTTTCCCCATCTGGAGTCAGGAGAGCAGAGGGAGAAGAGCAAGGGGTAAGGAACCAGAGAGACCTGGGCTTCAGTCCATCATCACCGACTAGAGCGTGGCCTTCCATTTCTCCATCTGCAAAATGGAGGTGATAACAGCAGGCACACTCGAAGATTCCAGGGAGCATTTAAATGCGGTAATACAGGTAAAATGCTCCGGACATTGCCTGGCACCTGAGCTGACGATGAGTCGAGACAGCAGGGGGAATACTGTCTCTCAGCTTGCAGAGGAGTTTGTGAAGGTTAAAGTGGAGTAGACCTGCAAAGCTCTCAGCAGTTCCCAAGACAGAGGCCACACAGGCTCAAGATGTTTCAGGCCCACCAGTCCTGACAGCAGTGATCCATCCACAGATCTGAGGAGCTGCCCTCAATAGACAACAACCTCTTCAAAGGGTCAAAGAAGTTAAACAGATATTTGACACAAGAGGAAATCCGGGCCACAAATCAGTGGAAAAATTAATTGCCTTCTTGGAAGTTTCAAAACCAAAAATAGCCCCATTCAAGGTACTTTATGGACATGTTAAATTGAAAAAATTAAATTTAAAACATATAGTGTAGAGTTGGTGGGAATATGAGGGACCAGCTGCATCACTGTAGTTTTCTCTTTCTCCAGGACCCCCGTCTGAGAATGTGCCATCATGTTGTAGGAGGTACCAAGCCACTCACTCACTCCACCTGTTGACCACGGGGTCTGGACACAAGTCACAAAATTTGAAAAAATTTGTCTTACCAAAGATTTTTCACGGTAGCTCCAATGCTTATGAAAAGAAAAAGAAATAAAGAAACCACTTAAATATCACCAAAAAGGCTGTGAGTAAGCAGACCAGAATATTTGAGAGCTCTTTCAAATGGCCAGTAGTTGGCCACTTCAATACTTTGAAACCACGTGTTACAGTTGGTTGTCTGTGTCCTCGTTATACCTCTTTCAAAAGGTTCATATGGACAAACACGACAGAGAAAGACCAACAGTTGAGAATAATTTTCAGGAGTCAATGCAGCATAGCAGGAAAAAGCATTGACTCTGGGCTCAAACCCTGGATCTACTGACAATCAGCTGTGTGACCTTGAGCACCCATCTTCGCCTCTCTGTGCCTCAGTTTTGTCACCTGGAAATTGTGGATGATAATAGTACCTATCTCAAAGAGTTGCTGTGAGAAGGGAACGAAATAAGACATATGAAGACATACAGAGGCCTGAGAGGTACATGGAAAGCGATTTAACATCACTAATCATCAGAGAAATGCAAATCAAAGCCATAAGATATGACCTTTCACTCGTTAGAATGGCTATTTTCAAGAGGAGAAAAAATAACAAGTGTTGGTGAGGAGGTGGAGAAAAGGGAACCATTGTGCACTGTTGGTGGGGTTGTAAATTGGTACAGTCACTAGGGCAAACACTATGGAGTTTCCTCAAAAAATTACAAATTTTTCTGTTACTATCATGATCCAGCAATCCCACTTCTGGGTGTTTATGTGAAGAAAATGAAAACACTGACTCCAAAGACATCTGCACTCCCATGTTCATTGCAGCATTATTTACAATAGCCAAGATATGGAAACAACCAAAGTGCCCATTGAAGGATGAATGGATAAAGACAACGTGATACACACACACACACACGTGTGTGGGTACACACACAATGGAATATTGCTCAGCCACAAAAAATAATGCAATCTTGCCATTTTTGATAACATGGATGGACCTTGAGGGACTCATGCAAAGTAAAATAAGTCAGACAGAGAAAGACAAATATCATATCTTCTCACTTATATGTAGAATCTGAGAAAAAGGAAAAACCCCTGAGCTCATAGATGCAGATTAAAGATTGGTGGTTGCCAGAGTTGGCAGGGTTGGGCATGGGCGAAATGAGTGAAGAGGGTCAAAAGGTACAAATCTCCAATTATAAAATAAAGAAGTCATGGGAATATGGGGATGTAGTGCAAAACTTGGTGATTGTGGTCAATATTGTATATTTGAAAGTTGCTAAGAGAGTAGATCATAAAAGTTCTCACAAGAAAAATAGATTTTGGAGTGACGTCAGCATCATGGTGCAGTGAGCTGTGCCCTTAGTCTTCCCCCCCACCCCGTAAGATACGACCAAAAGGACATTAATTAACCGACAGAGGATACAGACACAGCACAATAGGACATCTGAGAGATCCACCGCAGCTATGTGTCTGAAGATGGGAGTCCTGGATCCCCAGGGAGCAGTGGAAGGATGTGAGTAGATCTCCATGCCCTCCTCAGCAGCAGTGATCTGCGTTGCTGGTCCACACAGTGTGTGGCATGCATCTCTGGGAGGAGGCGTGGGAGCAGGTGGGACTCCATACAAATGCTGTTGCTTTTGGGGTTGCATCACAGGCTGCAGTGGTGCTCCATGGCATGGTGGTTCAACCATGGCTTGGGTGCCCCTACAAAGCCCAGAAACCCAAGGGGGCCACCAGCGAGTGCAGAGTGGGCTTGTGTGTGTGAATGAGGGCATCCTTCCACTCCCCTCTCGCCTGGTGCACCAGCTTGGCTGGTCAGCCAGGGCAGTGGACCTGCACCAGAGCACCAGCACTTGCATGCATGACATGCCAAGCAGTGGAGGCTGGTGGGCAGATGCAGACGGACTCTGTTGGTACAACTTCCAGAGGATAGGGACAACTTCCAGCCAACGTGGAGTTTTCAGAAAGCACAGCTCCTGACCACTGCAGTGATGGCAGTTGGAATCTGTGACCACATACTACCACTTCATGCTGGCAAAGGTGCACATCATCAAACTCCATGAAGAAATACATCAGCACTCCAGATCAGATGGAGAGTGACAAGTCCCTAGAAACCAATCCCAAAGTCACAGAAATTTAGAATCTAAATGACAGAGAATTGAAAATATTTATCGTAAAGAAACTCAATGAGTCATAAGAATACTCAGAAAGAAAGATCAATGAACTCAGAAATAAAATTAATGAGAGAAAGAATTCTTCACAGAAGATAATGAAACTCTAAAAAAAGCCAAACAGAAATGCTGGAGATGGAGAACACAATGAATGAGATAAGAAACAATCTAGAAGCCTTAAAAAACAGAGCTGACATTATGAGGATAGAATTAGTAATTTAGAGGACAGAAATATAGAAATGCTTCAGGTGGAGGAGGAGAGAGAACTGACGTAAAACAAATGAAGAAATTCTTCAAGAAATATCCAACTCAATTAGGAAATGCAACATGAAGAATATAGGTATTCCAGCGGGAGAAGAGGGGGAGAAAGGAGCAGAGAGCTTGTTTAAAGAAATAATAGCTGAGAACTTCCCAAACCTGAGGAAGGAACTGGAATTAGAAGTACATGAAGTCAATAGAACTCCTAACCACATCAGTGCAAAAAGACCTTCTCCAAGGCGTATATTAGTAAAACTGGCAAAAGTCAATGACAAAGAAAAACTATTAAGGGCAGCAAGGCAGAACAGAACAATCTACAAAGACTTTCGGTGCACTTCTCAGAAGAAACTTTTACAGGTTAGGAGAGAGTGGAATGATATATTCAAAATACTGAAAGACAAATACTTTCATCCAAGAATACTCTACGCTGTGAAACTATCCTTCTGATATGATGGAGAAATAAAAACTTTCCCAGATAAACAAAAGCTGAAGGAGCTCATTGCCACAAGACCACCCTACAAGGAATGATCAAGAATGACCTCACACCTGAAACAAAAAGGAGAAGGTTTACAAACCCTTGAACAAGGAGAAAAGTTGGCAAATATCAGAAAATAGCAGGTCTCTATCACAACAAGTTAGCAAACACTCAATTAAAACATTAAAGATAAAGGGAAGGAAAGCATCAAAAATAATGATAAACACTTCATTTTAATCAAAATTCACAACACAAAACAGAATAATTTGCGAAAGGGCAGAGAAAAGGGGTGGAAACCTGCTTAGGCTAATGGAGATAAGAGACTATCAGAAAATGAACTATCTCAGGAGACCTTTTTTAAAAACTTCATGATAACAACTAAACAAAAAATCAGAAGAGAGACACGAATGATAAATAAAGAGAAACTGAGAAAACCATTACCGAAAATCAGGAAAGTGAAATGGCAGTCAGGAATACATGGGAAGAGAAACAAGGGAATATAGAACAACCAGAAAACAATAGGTAAAATGGCAGTATTAAGCCCTGATATATGAATAACCACTCTAAATGTCAATGGATTGAATTCTCCAATCAAAAGACACAGTGTGGCTTCATGGATTCAAAAACACGACCCACCAATATACTGCCTCCAGGAAACACATCTCAGCTCTAAAGACAGACACAGGCTCAGAGAGAAGGGATGGAAGGTGATACTCCAAGCTAATGGAAAACATGGAAAGCAGATATTGCCATACTCCTATCAGACAAAGCTGACTTCAAGATAAAAAAGACAATGAGAGACAAAGAGGAGCAGCATATAATGATAAAAGGGATTTTACACCAATAGGACATAATATTTATGAATATATATGCACCTATCACAGGAGCACCAAAGTACATAAAGCAACTATTAAAAGACCTAAATGGAGAAATTAACAGCAACACAATAATAATAGAGGACCTCAGCACTGCACTTATATCAAGAGATAGATCTTCCAGACAGAAAGTCAACAAGGAAATAGTTAAATTACATGAAAAACTAGATCTTATGGATTTAATAGATATACAAAGAACATTCCATCCAAAACCAGCAGAATACACATTCTACTCAAGTGCACATGGAACATTCTCAAAGACAGACCATATGTTGGGAAATAAGGCAAGCCTCAATAAATTTATGAAGATTGAAATCATATCAAGCTTCTTCTCTGACCATAATGCTATGGAACTAGAAATCAAGTAGAAGAAAAAAGCTGGGAAATCAACAAGTACGTTGAAACCAAACAACATGATACTGAACAACCATTGGATCAATGAAGAAATCAAATGGCAAATCAAAAAATAACTAGAGACAAAGGAAAATGAAGCTACACCACACCAACTCATGGGATGCAGCAAAAGTGGTTGTAAGAGGGAAATTCATAGCGATACAAGCCCACCTCAACAAGCAAGAACAATCTCTAATAAGTAATTTTAAACTACCCCTAACAGAACCAGAAAAAGAGGAGCAAACAAAGCCCAAAGTCAGCAGAAGGATGGAAATAATAAACATTAGAGGAGAAATAAATGAAATGGACATCAAAAGCACAGTAGAAAGGATCAATGAAACTAAGAGCTGGTTCTTTGAAAGGATAAACAAAATTGACAAATCCTTAGCTCAATTCACTAAGAAAAAAAGAGAGAAGTCTCAAATAAATAAAATTAGAAGTGAAAGAGGAGAAATCAAAATGGATACCACAGAAATACAGAGGATTATAAGAGAATACTATGAAAAACTATATGCCAACAAATAGGATAACCTAGAAGGAACGGATAAATTCTTAGCCTCATAGAACCTCCCAAAACTGAATCAAGAGGAAATAGAGAAACTGAATAGACCAATGACAAGTAAAGAGATTGAAACAGTAATCAAAACCTCACAAAAAACAAAAGTCCAGGACCAGATGGCTTATCTGGAGAATTCTGCAAAACTTTCAATGAAGATTTAATACCTATGCTTCTCAAGCTATTCCAAAAAATTGAGACAGATGGAATGCTTCCTATAGCATTCTAGGAAGCCAACATCACCCTGATCCCAAAACCAGTCAAGCAGCATGCAAAAAGTACAATCAAAGGCTAACACTGCTGATAAACATAGATACAAAAATCCTCAACAAAATACTGGAAATCTGAATACAGCAATACGTTAAAAGGATCAAATACCTTCATCAAGTGGGATTTATACCAGAGATGCATGGATGGTTCAACATCCGCAAATCAATCAATGTGGTACACCACATTAAAAAATAAGGAATAAAAATCATATGATCATCTCAATAGATAAAGAGAAAACATTTGACAAGATCAAATAATCATTTATGAAAAAAACTCTCAAGAAAATAGTATGGAAGGAAAGTATCTCAACATAATAAAGGCCATATATGACAAGCCCACAGCCAACATCATACTCAATGTGGAAAAACTGAGAGTCATCCCTCTGAGAATAGGAACAAGACAAAGGTGCCCACTCTTGCCACTCTTGCTCAACATAGTACTAGAAGTTTTGGCATGAGCAATTAGGCAAGAAAAAGATATCTAAATAAAATATCTAAATTGGAAATGAAGTGAAACTCTTGCTATTTGCAGATGATGTGACTCTCTATACATAAAACACTAAAGAATTCATCAGAAAACTATTACAAATGATCAACTACAGCAAAATTGCAGGATACAAAATAAACTTACAAAAGTCAGTTGCATTTCTATATTCTAATAATGAACTAGCAGAAAGAGATCTCAAGAATACAATCCCACTTACAATCTCAAAAAAAAGAATAAAATATTTAGGCATAAACTTAAGCAAGGAGGTGATAGACCCATACACTGAAAACTATAAGACTTTATTGTAAGAAATCAACAATGACATAAAGAAATGGAAAGATATTCCATGCTCATGGATTGGAAGAATAAACATAGTTAAAATATCCATATTTCCTAAAGAAATCTACAGATTCAATGCAACCCCAATCAGAATCCTAATGACATTCTTCACAGAAATAGAACAAAGGCTCCTAAAATTTATATGGTACAACGAAAGACCCCAGATAGCCAAGGCAATCCTGAGAAAAAAGAACAAAGCTTGAGGCATCGCAATCCCTGACTTCAAAATATACTACAAAGCTTCAGTAATCAAAAGAGCATGGTAGTGGCACAAAAACAGACACACAGATCAATGGAACAGAAAAAAGCCCAGAAATAAAACCACACATCCATGGACAAGTGATCTTTGACAAAGGAGCCAAGAACATACCACGGACAAAGGAAAATGTCTTCAATAAATGATCCTGGGAAAACTGGAGAATCATGTGCAAAATAATACAAGTTGACCATCATCTTACATCATACAGAAAAAGTAACCCAAAGTGTATTAAAGATTTGAAGGTAAGGCCTGAAACCATAAAACTCCTAGAAGAAAACATAGGCAGTACACTCTTTGACATCAGTCTCAGCAGCATCTTTTCGAATACCATGTCTACTCAGGCATGGGAAACAAATGAAAAAATAAACAAATGGGACTACATCAGACTAAAAAGCTTCTACAAGGCAAGGGAAACCAGGAACAAAACGAAAGACAACCAATCAACTGGGAGAAAATATTTGCAAATTATACATCCGACAAGGGCTTAATTTCCAAAAGAACTCATAGAACTTAACAACAAAAAGACAATCTGATCAAAAAATGGGCAGAGGATACGAACAGACATTTTTCCAAAGAAGATATACAGATGGCTAACAGGCACATGAAAAGATATTGAACATCACTAATCATTAGGGAAATGCAAATCAAACTACAATAAGAGATCACCTTAAATCTGTTAGAATGGCTATAATTATCAAGACAAAAGATAAGAAATGTTGGAGAGGGTGTGAAGCAAAGGGAACCCTCTTACGCTGCTGGTGGGAGTGCAAACTGGTGCAGCCACTATGGAAAACACCATGGAGATTTCTCAAAAAATTAAAAAGAGTAATACCATATGATCCAGCTGTTCCACTACAGAGTATTTATCCAAATAACTTGAAATCCACAGTTCAAAGAGACTTATGCACCCCTACGTTCATTGCAGCATTATTCACAATAGCCAAGACGTGGAAGTAACCCAAGTGTCCATCTACTGATGAATGGGCAAAGAGGTGTGGTCTATATACAATGGAATACTACTCAGTCATAAAAAAGGCAAAATCTTATCGTTGGGAACAATGTGGGTGGACCTTGACAGGATGATGTTAAGCCAAATAAGGCAGACAAAGACAAACACCACATGATTTCGCTTGTATGTGGAAGATAAACAAACACACAAAGAGAACAGGTTAGTGGTTGCCAGAGAGGAAGGAGGTTGGCTGTGGGTAAAAGAGGTATAGGGGGCACATATATAGGGTGAGGGATAAAAATTAGACTATTGGTAGTGAGCATGATGCCGTCTATACAGAAACTGATAAATAATAATGTACACCTGAAATTTCACAATGTTACAAACCATTATGACCTCAATAAAATAATTGAAAAAACAGAAAAGTAGATTTTGTAACTATTCATGGTGACAGATGTTAAATGGACTTTCTGTGGTGATCATTTTGTAATATGTACAAATACAGAATCATTATGTAGTACACCTGAAATTAATAGAATATGTCAATTATGTCTCAAGAAAAAAAAGAAAGAAAATACATTCCCCGGCACATAGAAGTACTCAATACATACAAACGATTACTCTTCGGCAAAGTTGATTCAGTTTTTAAATTCTAATTTTTAACAATGGAAGAAAGGAAAGGAAGAGATTAAGGAAGGAGGTAATGAGGAAGAAAAAGGAACACAAACACTCTTGTCTGACAGCACAGCATGGTGGGTCATAAGGAGCACTGAGGAGGGTCAGCAAGCCCAGGCACGGGCGTGGGCTCTCCATGTGGTGGCTGTGTGACCAAGAGCAAGCCACATTCCATCTCTGAACCTGGGTTTCTCACATCCAGCCATTTACGAGTGCTGTTTCTGGGAAGATTTACTCTTCTTCCCAAACCCCAGGACCATGAGGCTGTTCCAAAATCTCTGAGACCAGCTTGAGAACACTTATCGTGCTTCAGTGTTCTATCTTGATCTTGCCAGGATTGGGTTCTTTAGGCTTCATTCCATTGCTTGATATGTTCATAGAACATTTCTGAACACCTGTGCTCTTGGTAGTGGGTGCCCAGCATTACCAAAGCAGTTCCCAGCACCCCTCAAAGCCTGGCGCTAGGCAGGGCTAATGGCAAAGTAAAGGATTTTATCTAATCTTTCTGCCAGGCCAGTCCCCACGATGAGATTATGTGGCTTCCCTGACGGCAGCCACGGGTCGGCGCTGGCTGAGGATCAGACCTCATGGAGAACACGTGACCCTGGAGTCAGGACTCCACTTTCCCTCCCAAGAGGTCCTCTGGGGACAGGATAGAATGGCTTCTCTGAGTTCTCCTGGATGGAGGCTGTGGCCATCATGAAATGTCCACCTCACACTCCAACCAATGGACAGAAACCAGGTGGAAGCGTGTGAGAACAGAGCCTGGCCCGGGACAAGAAGGTCTCAAGACCAGAGCCATCTGGGACCCAGCTTCTAGTCCCCAGTGTCACTACGTAATTGTGTGAACCTGAACTGATCACTTAACTCTTCTGAACTGTGTCAAGGCGGCCGGTGCAGGAATAATATTTTTTTTTAACTTTTTTGCTTTCTTTTTTTTTTGAGGAAGATTAGCCCTCAGCTAACTACTGCCAATCCTCCTCTTTTTGCTGAAGAAGACTGGCCCTGAGCTAACATCCATGCCCATCTTCCTCTACTTTAAACATGGGACGCCTACCACAGCATGGCTTTTGCCAAGCAGTGCCATGTCCACACCCAGGATCTGAACTGGCGAACCCCAGGCTGCCGAGAAGCGGAACGTGCGAACTTAACTGCTGCACCGCTGGGGAATAATATGTTTTTAAGACACCATGTGTCTCAGAGCACTCAGAAAAGTATGAAGAGCCGGGGAAATGCAATCCTTGTTGTGTGAGGGGAGGTCTGCAGAGAAGCAGAGCAGTGATGTCAACGCCCTCCTTCTCAGATCACTCACATGGCCTGAGCAGACAGCCGCCACGTAGGGCACGAAATGGACCACAAGCGGAGAAGAGCAGGAGGCATCTAGGTGGCATTTTGTAGAGTTTTCTAGAGGTTTCTAGCCCTGTATTCTTTATCTACTGCTAGTGACAAAAGAACATACATTTAGCAACTTAAAACAGCTCACATGTATTATCTCAGAGTTTTTGTGGGTCAGGAATCCAGTTTGGGTGGGTTTTCTGTTTCAAGACCACTCACAAGGCTGCAGTCAAGGCATCAGCCAGGGATGTGGTCTCATTTGAGGCTCGACTGGAGGAGGGTCTGCTTCCAAGCTCACGTGGTTGTTGAGAGGATTCAGGTCCTGGCAGATAGTCAGACTGGGGGCCCCAGTTCCTCACTGGCTGTTGGCTGGAGGCAACCCTCTGTTCATGCCATGTGGGCCTCTCTCTGGGGCAGCTTGCTTCATCAGAGCCAGCAAGAGAGACAGACTATACAAACAGTCTCCTGTTAAGACAGAAGTGACAATCTCAGGTAAAGTAATGACAAATATGACACCCCATCTGCTTTGCCATATCCTACTGGTTAGAAGCAATTCACAGGTCCCGTCCATGTTCAAGGGGAGGAGATTATGAGGGACATGAATATCAGCAGAGAAGGATAATTGGGGGTCATCGAAGAGTCTGAGAAAAGCCAGAATTGGTGTCACCAAGCACATCAGCCTCCCTGAGTGTGTTAAAACCTCCAAGGTGGGAAGACAATTATCGTCACTAATCCTTGAGCTTCCCATTAGTGAGATCCAAAGCCCTACTGAGTGGGAGGGAAAGAGACCTCCCCTCTCTGCCATCTCTTGAACTGACCACAAACTCCTTAAAGGCGTGGCCTATTTCCATCTTGCTCATGGATGAGCTCCCAGCAGCTATAACATGCCTACCACACAGCAGGGAGCAGGTGCATAATGAAAATGTGTTGGATAAATGTTCAAATGGGTCCTGCAGATTCCTCCCTGAGGAGTCTTCCTTCTCCTGCCCAAACATATTTCTCCTCTGTTCAAAATTCCCATGTGGATCCCACAGACAAGCCGTGCCCCCAGATTGATGCCCATCCTTGGACTCCAACCCTATAAGCAGCTCCAGGATGCACAGGGGAGAGTGGACACTACTTACCCCTGCTAGATGGACTCTGGCCACCCCACCTGCACCCTCAGGATGACATGAAACAGCCTGTCTGGAGGGCTCAGCACCCAGGGGTTCCAACAAATGTTCACAGTCGTCACTCAGCTCCTTGGAGCTTCGCTTCACCTCCCAACTGGGTCACTCCCATCTCTCAATGAGGAAGAGAAAAGCAAACCGTGGACAGATTTTACTCCTGGATCCAAAGGACCAAAATGGAAGCAGAGATGATGAGTGGGTGTTCTCTTCTTCTTTATTTCCTTTGATGCCATCACCACATTTCACTTGAAATGAACCCGTGTGTCCCCTCCAAGGAGCCTCCATAGGCAGAGCCTGGTATCCATTCCCTTCACCCCACCATGTGGCCGTCACTGGCTGAGCCCATCACCTGCTGTGAAGTCGGGGGCATCAGGTCTCTTGTCACAGAATAAAATTTGCCTTTTCAAGTGTACAGTCTAGAGACAGAATATTTCCGTCACCCAAAAAAGTTCCCGTGTGCCCCTTTGCAGTCAGCGTCTTCCCCTGGCCTCTGACCTATGTTCGGGTCTCACTATTTTCCTTTCCCTGATGCCACATAAACAGAATCTTACAAGTGTCGCCTTTTGAGCTTGGCTTCCTTCATGCAGCACTACGCTCTTGAGATTCACCCGGCAGCTCCTCTGTCTCTACTGCTGACGGCTCGACCCCCGTGTGGCTGCGCCACCACTTGCTCATCCAGGGACAAGCTGAAGGATATTCAAGTTGTTTTGCATTTTTGGCTATTATGAAAAAGCTGCTATAAACATTTGTATGCAGGCCTCTGTGGGGACACAGGTTTTTCATTTCTTTTCAGTAAAAACCCAGGAGCATGATGGCTGAGTGTAAGTGCACGTTTATAAGAAACTGCTCAGCTGTTTTCCAAAGTGGCTGTGCCATCTCCCCTCCCACCTGCACTGTAGGGAAGTCCCACGTGCTCAGCATCCTCGTCGGCACTTGGTGTTGACAGTTGTTTTCATTTTAGCTGCTTTGTGTGTGGCTGATTAACACTCTATATTTAATCCTCAAGCATCCTATGAAATTGGTGGTACTATTATTCCCATTTCACAGATGAGAAAACTGAGTCTCAGAGAGGCTGGATCACCAGTCCTGGGTCTTACAGCTGTTCAGAGACAGGGCTGGGATTCAAGCCCAGACTCGGGAGCCAGAGCTCTTCATAAGATTCTTCCTCGGCCCCCAGTAAACCCCAGGCAGTGGAGTCAGGGAGAAGGCACAGGGAGTAACAGAGACCTGGACTCGAGCCCCCACTCAGTCACTTCTTACCTGTGTCACCTCAGGCAAGTGGCACAATGTCTCTGTGCCTCAGTTTCCTCATCTGTAAAATGGTGAGAGTAACATTACACACCAGAATGAACTCAGAGTCAGAGGTCAATAAATATAAGCTGTGTCCCTAACTGCCAAGGAAGAGAAACACACAAAGGATGTTGCCCTGTGTAAGTTACCAGAACGGCTGGCAAATGGCAAGAACGACTAATTATGGAATTGTGACCCTACTCTGAGCCACATTCCCAAGCTGCTCTTAACTAAGGCAAGCCTACATGGCATTAATTAAACACTGTGTTGAACACTTCCATGCACCATACAATTCATGGAGGGAGACAAAAGATGAAGGCCACCCACATCATGTTCTTCATGGTTCACGCCCCACATCTCATCCTGAGGGCCCCTGACTCACCCTATGCCCCCAACAAGACTTCCCTTCATTTCCAACTTGAAAGCTACACACAAAAGACTCTGTCCTTCTTTCTTTCTATAAAAAATTCTTATGAGTGGTTTAAGACATGTAGAACATATACATACACTGAAGAAAATAATGATGAGCACCCACGTACCCACGCCCAGCGTAAGGCACCAATGACCTTTGAAGACCCTGACGCCCACCCCCCAGCAGATGTCCCTCCTTACCACCGATGCAGTGGTGGCCTGGAGACAGGGGTCTCAATCTACTGCTTCTGGACTTAAGCAGAAGTTTTCAGGACCATCAGCTCATCCATAGAGGAGTTGAGATCAACCCAAAGCTGAGAGTGTAGATCAAGGAGAAATGCTCAAGGAGGAAGAAAAGAAAGTAAAGAAGCAGGCACCAAAAGATGTGAAGGTGGAAAATACAGGGCAAGATCCAGGTTTGGGGCAAAAGGATGCTTTATCAGGTGAGTTTGAAATACAAATGTGCTTCGTACTGACCACCACTGGTCCTGAACTTGATCCACACTGCCCACCCTTCCATGCTCACCCAGAGCGCTGGGGGAAATTTGAAACTTTTATAGAATCTGTGTCTCCTGATGTTGGAAAAACCAGGGACGGCCCACGGAATCTGATTTCAGAACAAGACCTGCAGATACGGCTGGCTGTCTCCTGGTGACCTCCTGCCCACCTATCCCCCTCCTCCACAATTCCTCAATCAGTTTTCACTCCACTTTGTTCACTGAATGCACTCCATAAAGTAGAGAATCCATTGGCTTGGTAAGCATCTTCTTTTAAGAAGACAACCTTTCTAAGTCATTCACCCACTCATCTGAATTTGCCCAGATTGCTTTGCTCCATTGCAGTTGATGCAGCCAAGTTTTAAACATGGAGCCCCTGGGAGATTCAGACCCAGCTGGGGTCTCAAAGGTGGAGGCTTCTAGATACCTGAGAGTGTGGGAGAGGGGCAGTAGGAAGAGAAGGGATGCAGAAAGTGAGGGGCACAGATTCCAAGGACAAAACCAGCCTCTTTCAAGTGTGCTTCCTCCAGGAAAGGAAGGCAGCATTCTTCTGCTTTCTTCGCTCCCTCCTCTTCCTCTGTACTGCATGCACCACTGTCCCAAGACTCGGCCCATTGTAATGAGCACAATGTTATGCAAGAGCATAATAAGGCCTATAGGCTAGTTACACACCCAACAACCCACAAAATGATATTTCTGTGGGAAAATGCTTTCTGAGTACCAAACCACTGACCCATATATGTCCTCTGGGTTAGCAGCTACAGGAACACGGCCCATGGCTAAGTGGGGAGCTGCTCTCCAAGAACCCCAGCATCTGTCCCACCAGGACAAATCGGGGTACACTGAGCTCCTTTGACACCCATTCTGTGTTAAGTGCACGTTAGACCAATTTTGTCAACTATTCTGCTTGTCAAGTTTTAACCCAGGCCGTGTTTGTGATTTGAGAAATAAGCCACAACTTCATGGCTTGTTCTCTATGCAGGTGCATCCTAATCGTGGGATGTGGTTACAATGGAAAGCTGCCCAAATGGAAACCTCTCAGAACATGGCACAGGGGTAGGGACAATCTTATCGGTAACCTTTATGTTTGGAGTTAGGATAATGGGTGACACTTGGAGGCTGATAAGGCAGGTTCCTGAGGACTTGTGCTGTATATAAGGAGCAGCTCCGGCCTCTGCTGTACGCCTTCCTCCGTCTTCCCTTCTCTGGAGACTTGGGACCCAGGAAGAACCATGAAGTGGCTGCTGCTGCTCAGCTTGGTGGCGCTCTCTGAGTGCCTTATCTACAAGTGAGTCTGGGGGACAAAAGGCGCGAAGAACAGCTTCCAAGGGGCTGCTTCCCTTCACTGCCTGTCATGCTGTCTTCCTTTCCTCCCCAACTTTTTCTTCTTACCTTCTTCTTTCATACAACTCCTCACTCTCTTCCACCATCTTGAGTCTCCTTTCCAGTCTCTCTCTGTCGTTTTGTGGAGGCTGCACTGCCAATTTGATGAACAGCCCTGGACCTCAATTCCAGCCTGCGTTCGGTACCCAGCTGCATCACTGGGCCAGGCAACTTCAGGCAACCACTGAACCTCTTTGAAATAGGGTAGAAAAAATGGGAGCGTTTTCCCTAATGACTTCCTTCCTTCTCCCTCTCTTGGACCAGCTTCCTTTACCTTCGGGGCCTTCCAGAGCACCCTGTGAGCAGACTCCTTTCCCAATTACACTTCCTCCTCCATGCCATGCCATTTGCTAATGCTCTGCCACAGGGTTCCGCTTGTCAGAAAGAAGTCCTTGAGGCAGAACCTGATCGAGCATGGCCTGCTGGAGGAATTCTTGAAGAAGCATACCCCCAACCCAGCCAGCAAGTTCTTCCCCAAGGAGGCCGCCACCCTGGTGGACTCAGAGCCCCTGGAGAACTACCTGGATGTGAGTGCATGGGCAGGCAGGGTGGTGGGGGCAGCACTAAGGACTTGGCCCAGAGGAGAGAGGGGTCCCAAGGATTCTTGGAGGATCCACCAGAGCTCTGAGCCCCCAGGAAGTAACCCAAGGGTCTGCTCTCTGGATCTCAGAGGCACAGGAAAGGCAGTAAAACTCACAGTCAGAGATGTTGCTCTCATTGATTCATTCAGGGTTTATATATGCAGAGCACCTCCTTATGTGCCAGGCACTGTGCTTCACCCAGGCAAAGCAGCTGGGAACAAAACCAGGCACAGCCCCTGCCCTCATGGGGCTCACAGTCTAGTAGGGAGAGACCATCACCACTGAGCCTCATCATCAATGAAAAGTACAGCCAGGCCAAGGGCTACGCAGTGAAGGTGACACTGTGAGAGGGATGTATGTGGTGGACAGGGACGACTCCCCAGGGCAAAGAAGGAGAAGTGGGGGTTGGAGAGGACAGGAAAGAGTCCCGGAGAGAAAGATGGCTTCTGCCAGACCCTGGGACAGCAGGGAGCAGAGTGCATTTGAGGAAAGGAGGCCAGCGTTCAGAGAGAGCAGAGAGGGAGGAAGGGAGGTGCAGAGTGAGGACTGTGGGGTTGGTGGGTGGAGCCAGATCAGAGTCTCTGATGAGGGTCTTTGTCCTCATTGTCACTGAATCGTCTTAACCAGGGGGGTTGACATGATCAGTGTGGAGTTTCAGGAAGACGACTCACTGTTCTATTTGGGACCCAACAGCAACGCCCTGCCTTTCAGTAGATATTGTGTGTCCCCTGTGTGAGGGCACAGAGCCCACGGTAGGAAGCAATGTTGCCTGTCGTTAAGAGCTTAGCCTGTGAAATCTGCCAGACCGGGTGCAAATCTGTTCTCTAATAGTTCCAAGCTACGTGACTTTGGGCAAGTCATTTCAATTCTCAGAGCAAGCCTCAGTTTCCTTGTCGGTCAAGCAGGACCACGAACGTCTACCATCAGAGGCCTGTTGCGAGTAATTAATGCAATAATGTTTTTTTGGAGGCTTAGCACAGGGCCTGGGTCTTGGTAACAGTTTGGTAAAGTCAGTCCGTTTATTCACTTAGCAAATATTTAGGAAGCATCTACTATGTGCCAGAGGGTCTGTGCACGAAGCTGAGAAAACAGTGATGAAGAAACAAAGTTCCTGGAGCTTTATTCTAGAGGAGAAGGCAAATAAGACACAAATAAATAAGTATGCAAGATAACGCCATGTAACGAAAAGTGATGAAAAGGAAACTTAATTAAATAGAGTAACAGGAAGAAGAATGGAGGAAGCACAAATTTAGATGAAGTGGTCAGGGAGGGCCTCTTGGTGGAGGTGATCTTTGACTAGAGCTCTGAATGTTTGAGAAGGAGCAGATCAAGAAAAGATGCAGAAGAAACATTTTCCTAGCACAGGAATAGCAAGTGCAAAGCCCCTGAGATGAGAACAAGCTTGTCATCATCAAAGAAGAGCCAGACCAGCGTGGCTAGAACTGCTGGCAAGGGAGACAGGGCTGCCACTAAGAATAAAAATCCTGACCACGCCCCTCCTCAAAACACCTTGTACACACCTCGATTTAGGAACAGGATATATCCAGGGGTTTCCATCTTTGGGTGACTTCTTTATCTCCTGATCGACAATTTACTGATTGAGCCTTTGAGCATTTACTCTGCTGGCTGCTATCAGGTTACCCACTGTCGTCTGAGATGGTGTGTTCTCCAGGGTGGCACGACTAAGACATTAAGAGGAGAGCTGAAGAGGGGACAGCAGATTATTAGGCGTTAATGGTGCTTAGAAGAAACAGACAGAGGGTAACAGGGACGCAATCAGGGAAGACATCAAGGAGGAGGGGAGGCCAGGTGGAGCCTTGAAGGATGGCTGCATTGGACAGGGAGAGAAAGGCAAGGAGAGCAGTGAGGGTGAGGAGCTGAGGAGAAGCCCCACAAGGCCCTGCTCCCTGGGGGGCTCCCAGGATGGGGAGTGACCTGTGCTGTCCCCACCCCACAGGAGGAGTACTTCGGCACCATCAGCATCGGAACTCCCCCTCAGGAGTTCACCGTCATCTTTGACACCGGCTCCTCCAACCTGTGGGTGCCCTCGACCTACTGCTCCAGTCTCGCCTGCTGTGAGTGCCTGGCCCTGCCCGGGACCCCAGCGCCCACTGACCTGGGAGGCCTGAACGCTCAGGGGCTTCAAATAGGTCCAATTTCAAGCCTGCTGGAGTCACTCAGGGATTCCCTCAACAGACATTTCCCAAGCACCTATGTGTCCACCAAGGGTTAGGAGCCCTGGGGACAGAGGGAGAATCACACATGGTCCCTGCCACCAAGGGGTTCAGTCCAATGGCAGAGAGCAGGTCTCCTGAACAACCACAGCCTAGGGGAGTAAGGGGGGCCCAAGGGGAGATGGGGTTAAAGGGCTAAGAGATAGCCATCTGGGACAAGAGCTTGACATGAGAAAGTGACTCATAAGAATGAGCTGAGTTGTGATCTCGCTTATTTAAAAAAATCATTGGTTTGCTAAGGAAGAGAGTTTGTCATTGGGAGTCATGGACGCGTTTCAAGTTCCTTCCTCTTCCAGCATGTTAACTTGACTTTTAATTCAGAGGAGGAGCCCCTGGAATCCTCCCCTTCATAATTTGAACTGTAACATTGTAGGGCTGTGACCGTGACAGTGTAGCTGTGTCATGGGCTGTTTACAGTGCTCTGTGAAGGGTCTCATCGCCATGGGCAGCCATGGGCCTGCTCTGCTCAGTGTTTGCCTGGGGTTCTTCGGAGGACGATGGGGTTGGCTGGGGACCTTCCATCAGGCAGATGGTCCCACCTGGTCCAACCAGGCAGGAATGGAACATGCAGATGCTTGGGCTCCAACATCTGGGGAAAGGTCACCTTTCTCTTCCAAAGCTCCACCCAGAACCATGGGAGCCCACCCTAGAAAGACATCTCCAGCCATGATTCTTGCTTGGGTTTTGGAGGTTGACGATGTCATTTCTTACCATCACAGATGACCACAAGCGCTTCAACCCTGAGAAGTCCTCCACCTACCAGGCCACCAGTGAGTCGATCTCCATCACCTACGGCACCGGCAGCATGACAGGCATCCTCGGATACGACACTGTCAGGGTGAGAACCTGCTGGCTCACCACCTCCTCCTGCCAGTCCTACGGCCAGTTTCTGGGGACTGTGGGAGCCAAAGTGTAACCCCCATAATGAGCTCATTCAGGCAATAGGGGTCTCAGTGATCGCCAAAGTAACTTGATTTGGGGGAGCAGGATGCGGAATTGGAAGAGATGTGACAGACATTTCTAGGTGGGACAGTAGCAGGTAAGGGGTGGGATGCCTGGAGCCAACAGCCAACCTCAGCCCCACCCAAGCTGAGTGCTATGCAGTTGGGGGAGAAGGTAGGAAAAGGCTCATTTCTCTTTTAGCACCTCCTCCTCTTTCTCTTCCCTCCACCTGCAGCCCCCATCAAGTCACAGAATCTCTACATTCGTCCCCCCTTCCAGGGTGTGGCAGGGGTCAAGGGCTCTGATTTACCTGGGTTCAGCTTTGCATCTGATCATCAGAAACAGGAACACACAGGGCCCGGCTGTTCTGCAGCAAATTCTCACACCAAGTTGCAGACTGTGGCCATCTGGAGATCAGCTGCAATGGTTAATCCAGCAGAATAACAAACATTCCCAGAGACCATCCCTCTCCCCTCCTTCCAGCCTGATGCCCAAGAAGCCAAGTCCTACATGAGATGAACCAGGGACACTCTGTGCCCAGGGCTGATGTCCCGCAGTGCTCAGTCAACACAAGCTGGTTGTGAACATCTTGGTTCCCCCACTCAGGTCGGAGGCATCGAGGACACCAACCAGATCTTCGGCCTGAGCGAGAAGGAGCCTGGCTTCTTCCTCTTCTTGGCTCCCTTTGACGGCATCCTGGGTCTCGGCTACCCCAGCATCTCCGCCTCTGGGGCCACACCCGTCTTTGACAACATATGGGACCAGGGTCTGGTTTCCCAAGACCTCTTCTCTGTCTACCTGAGCTCGTAAGTCGGGCAGGGAGGTCATGGTCACCTGGCCCAGCAGAGGGCTATACGGTGCTGGGTGGGGTAAAGAGGGTCTCAGCCAGCAAGGGATTTGAAGGGTCCGTGTCTAAGTCTTGAGAGGCGTGGCTTTGGAGAGAATGGTGTCACATCTCTCTGTGATGACCTGTCTTCGTCATCTCATTTACCAGCTGAGTCTTTGCCACCCTGACTTATACAAATCAAATGTCATTAGCCATTTGCTTTCTAACCCTAGTCCCTTCATCGTTGGCCCCAAAAGACCACCATTTAAAATGAATCCACTATAGATAAGGATTCCTAAGCAAAATTCCATAGCAATGAAAAGAATATTTGATGGTGACTTATATCTTAAACAATGGAACATCCAAACGACGAAAGATAGTTTAGGTCATTTGCTAACAAAATCTAGGTTCCAGTTGCGGCTATGAGTTAATCCTAAGAACAAATAAAGAATAAACCAGTGTTGGTTTTGGTTGAGTCGAGGTTACACAGGAGTTTCTGAGGGTGTCGTCAGTTTCCCGAGACTCTCAGCTCTGCCCACCAACCCCTCAGTCCTCCTTCTCTTTTGAAGCCATTGTCATTGTTGATCCGTTTCTTTAGTTGTTCATTCTTCTACTGTAAACTCATTGAGTCGCGTTGTACTTACTGTCAGGAAAACAGGAAAGTTGATGTGGGGTGAAGTGAGTGGGGACTATTGTATCTGCAGCCACTTCTTTGGTGATTAATTTATCATCATACACATTTGCTTCCCAATCTAACCTGAAACTGCAGAGATTCAGAAAAATGAATATTCTGGTAACAATGAGAAAATTTACAACAGGAGTAAATTACAAATAGAGGGCCCATTTCTCCTCTTGGTCACTTAATATTCAAGTCGGCTCCTAAACATCTCTGCCTTTATGGGACTTAGAGATTCCATGGGGCCATCTTACCTTCTCAACTAGATCAGGGTTTCTCAGTCTCAGCGCTATGGACATTTTGAACACACAATGCCTTGCTGTTGGGGGCTGTCCTGTGTATTGTAGGATGTTGAGCAGGCTGCATGGCCTCTATGTACTAGACACCAGTGGCACTTCCTACCCCAACCCAATCATGACAATGAAAAATGTCCCCAGACCTTGGCAAATGTCCCCTGGGGGCAAAGGTGCCCCTGGCTGAGAACCAGGGAACTCTACTGTCAAGTCCTCAAGAGCAAACACTGTCCCACATTCACTTCTCTTGCGGTCCCCACAGCAACAAGAGTGAGGATGTGGTGGAACCACAACTCTGGAACTAGAAAGACCTGGGTTCTAATCTTGGTTCTGGCACTCCCGGGCTGTGTGACCTTGGGCACATCGCCTCACTTCTATGAGCCTGAGATTCCTCACTGTCTAGCAGAAATAATAATAATAGTGACCACTGTTTGGGTGTTGATGTGAGGATTAAGAAACCCTGTCCGTCACACTCAGCACAGCTCCTGGCACTGGCAAGAGCCCAGTCAAGGGGAGCTCTTAGGATGCACATAGCAGATGTTCAGCTGAATGAGTGAATTCCTGTCTTTTCCCCCCACTTTCAACAGCGATGACGAGAGTGGCAGTGTGGTGATGTTCGGTGGCATAGATTCTTCCTACTACACTGGAAGCCTGCACTGGGTCCCTGTTACCACTGAGGGTTACTGGCAGATCGCCGTGGACAGGTGAGATCTCCATGGATGGGCACTGTCCTGGCGTGGGCCCCAGATCTCATTTCTTTATAGACTCTGAGTTGACTAAGCTTCCCAGAATCCCCCTGGAACAACCAGAGAGGGAAATGTACCCCAGGAGGAGAAGGTGGAAGTTGGCTAACCAAGAGAGACCCCAAGAAAGGCCCCTCCCTGGATGAGGAGAGCTGTCTGGGACCCCAGATGCTCTGCAAGAATGAGGCAGCCACTTTCCCTGTTCTCACAGAGACACGACACCAGCATCCCTGCAAAGAGCTGAGACCCACCAGTCCACACGTCTTGGCATTTAGGGGAACTAACAACAGGCACACACTCCTCCCACGCCAGAAAAAATGTCACTTTCAGTCTCTGGACAGGGCAAAATGGCTGAGAAGTTGTTTCAGCCCATTCTTTCCACACTTCCACTTATGGGCCCGCTCTTCCTCCATGCAGCCTCATTCCTCTGCTGTTCCTCCCCTGACTGACCTGCTAGGGTGACTCCAGGTTTGCCCCGGAGTGAGCAGTTTCCTGGCATTCAAGACTTTCAGTTCTAAAACCGGGACAGTCCTGGGCAAACCGGGATACTCTGTCCGCTCACATCTGCCCCAGCCGTGCTAAAACTTCATCGGTTCCTCCCACTCCCGCCCCTGCTCCTCTCATGTCCATCCCTCCTTGCCTGCCTTCCCCTCTGCCTGGGACGTCCTCCTCCAGCTCTTCATCTCCTTGGCCACCTCGGGCTGTCTGTTTCCCTGGGAAACCCACCCTGGTTGCTCCCCACCACCACCACCCTCACCCTGGATTGTTTCTGTTCCCCTGGCCTGTGCCCTATTCATGAGGCTCTTCCTCAGTCATAACTTATCTTTCCAGCTAGAGTGTAAACCGCCTGCAGTCAGAAACTGTGAGGCTGCCTCGTTTGGCATTTCATCTCCCAGGCCTAGCACAGAGTAGACACTCAATAAAGATTTGTTGAGTAAATGAATGCATGAATGAATGAGTGCATGAAGGAGAGAAGCTGAAATTTTGTGGATTGGCCAACGGATGGAGAGGAGGGACCCTCTGAGGTCACTTGGTTCCTTCTTGGGGAGATGTACCCCCTGGAGGCTCAGGGGACCCTTACACGCATCTCACTTCCAGCATCACCATAAATGGAGAGTCCATCGCTTGCAGCGGGGGCTGCCAGGCCATTGTTGACACTGGCACCTCTCTGCTGGCTGGCCCAACCTCTGGCATCAACAATATCCAGAGCTACATTGGAGCCAGAAAGGACTTGCTCGGTGAGGTAAGTCCAGCCTTGACTGCCCCGTCCTAGACAGAGGTGGTGGGTCCGCCATGCAGAAAGAAGGCAACCCTTCCAACCCTCACTCTTTCCAGGGGGTGATCAGCTGCTCAGCCATCGACAGCCTGCCCGACATAGTCTTCACCATGAATGGCGTCGAGTTCCCTCTGCCTCCTAGTGCCTACATCCTAAAGGTAAGTGGGCTCTTGGCCTCCCACCTACACGTGTCCCATAGAATGTGGCCAACACTCCTCCTCTCACTAAGAAAAGAGCACTTCCAAAAGCTGAAGCTGGCATCTGCTCTAGACAGCCACAAGAGAAAAACAATGCATTCAAAATAAATGCGTGAATGAGAATTTGGAAGCAGCATCCAAATGGGAGAAGGGAAGCAAACACTGATGGCATGGGAAGAGGATTTCAAGTTGGACCCCTGAGTCCACACTCTGGGTCTCAGTTACCAGCTCATTGATTCTGTGCCATTTGCAACCTCTCTCAGCTGCAGTTTCCTCGTCTGATCTATGGCTTTCCCCACACTCAGTGTGGTTAGGGTAGTCAGGTGATATCGACCACATCAATGCTACAAAGGGTTGGGCCAATGGCGATCCTAACTTCCATAGGGTCAAGGCTTATGATCCACCCCTGCCCCCACTGTCTCTACCAAGTGACAAGTCTTCACAAACAAGTCAAATGAGCCACAGACCAACTCCTTCCTTCTATGATAACTTCAAGTGGAAAACTCATTTTGCCCAGTGGGTCAATGTTACTCAGCAAGAAGGATGATGCCCAGCCACTCCCCCACAGATGCTGATAAATTAGTAGGGGGTCAGGCCTGACCAATGCGGGTGGGTGCAAATTCCCCAGGAGATTCTAATGTGCAGCCAAGGTTGTGGGCCAGTGACCTAGAGAATGAAAAGAACTGACAGCTCGCCACCAGAAAGGATCAGAATAATCAGAAAGGGCTGTGTCACTGGGGTTTCCAAAATCCTCCCAGAGGCTGAGTTCCCCTAAACCCCTTAGCTCTGATGCTGTCGCCAGGGTTTGAGAATCTGCCAGAAACACTGGACCATGTCTAGGGATCCCTGGAACCAAGTGCAGTGAACAGGTCATACAGGCAGATCCCAGGCTAAGAAGAGCCGAGGCCCCACACACAAGCCAGGAAGCTCCTCCTTGACGTGCCTTGCAGCAGACTAGAGTTATTGACGCTGATCTCCCAGCGCCTGTCACCTCTGAGTCTATGTCCCATCTCCTGTTTTATCCTCCTTTTCTCCAGGAGGATGACAGCTGCATCAGTGGCTTCGAGGGCGTGGACCTGGACACCAGCAGCGGAGAGCTCTGGATCCTGGGTGACGTCTTCATCCGCCAGTACTTTACCGTCTTCGACAGAGCCAACAACCAGGTCGGCCTGGCTCCCGTGGCCTAAGACTGAGTCTTTCCTGCCGCTTCGCAGGAAGATCTGGCCTCAGTTCTCCCCCTTGTAGATGTGCGTAATTCTCCTGATTGTTCTTCCTGTGGGATCGTGGAGGTGGGATCTTGGCCCTGTTCCCTCTCAGACCAATAATGTAGAATAAAAGCATAGCCTTCTGAAACACGTTTGTGGACTTGCTTCTCTGTCGATATTTCTCCTTCACATTACCAGGCTCAGAACACCAGGGCGGGGGTTGGGGGTGGGCAGAAACGACCGCTAGGACAGCACCACATAGCTCATAAGAGAGCCAGGAAGACGAATGGGCCTCAGCAGGTCTGGCTGTGAGCATCAGGGAAGATGTGGGGACCAGAAATGCCAGGCCCGTTGCCTCCTCATAGAATAGAGCCCCTGAGTTTCTAGTCGAGGGAGGCAACTTCTCATTTCTCCCAAAGCCAATAAGAGATCATGAGAAAAGAAAAGGGTTCAGGGAACATGGCCACTGATGGTGACATTCCTAAGTAAGCCAGACAGGCGGAATTTTCTGGAAGACATGGGCCAGTAGAGGTGACAGAAGCTGACACCCCAAAATCTACCCAGCTACTCTCTGTCACTACCTGGCTGATCCAGACTAACACCTGAGACCCCTCAACAATCTGGATTAAGACACTGAACTGACCCGTCTCCCCATCAGTAATTAAACAGTATGGTTTTCCAGTTCCTGAGCGTTGTGAGATGTGAGGAAGGAACTGAGTGTGCCCATTAGCAAACAGGAACGATTTAGAGCAGAGTTTCTCAGAGTGAGTTTGGTAGAAAACTTCAACGGAAAATAGAGTTTCAAAATAAGCCTGGAATACGCCACATTCTTCAAGGCTCACAAGGCTCCTTTCCAAGCAAATCTCTGAGAAGTCCTGCCGCAAATTGATCTGGTTCACCGTAACTCAGCTTGGCTGGATCCCAGTCCGTCACTTGCTAGTAAACCCATCACAGTCCTGCGCTCCTCGACACCCTCTGTGGGACAGTTCCTATAGCTCCTGCCTCTGCCGACAGCTGGATCCCAGACTGGCCTCTGGAGACACTGGCCTGAGGGCTGCAGCTGGGCCCCCCTGCTGAGAGGGAGTGACTTTGGGTTGCCCAGGACAAGATGGCTTTGGAAACCCTGTGACATCATCCCCCAATTTGTCATTTATCACTCACACAAAGTAAGATGTCAGGGCCTAGAAGGCTTGTGTGAACTCTACCATCCCATGTGCCAGGTCCCCCAGTGTCACTCGTGTCCCCTCTGGCCCATTTTCCCCAGCTGAACAATCTTTTTTTTGAAACATAAATTTGATTGCATCCTTCCCTTGCTTAAAATCTTTAATTAATGCCTTCCCATAGCACTTGGAATAAGACAATGAACCTTTGGTGTGGCTTCTCCATCCTGCATGCTCTGCTCCCTACCTGCCTTCCCTGCCTCACCTTGATCCCTCTTATCCTGAGCTCCCACCACACTGGCCTTCTTCCACCTCCTCAAATACCCAAATTTCTCCAACTCCAGACCTTTCACACACTTCTCCCTTTGGGTTGCTGTTCCCTTTTTCTACCATTCTGCAGATCTCAGCTTAAATGTCACCTCCCTGTGAGGCCTACCCAGACCACCCTCTCGCAGACCCCGGCCCTCATTTCCTTCATGGCACTGGGGGCATCGATAATCACGCATTCTTGGGAGCACTTGTTTCGGATCCTCCAGGGCAGGGACTGTGATCCTTGAACTGTTGGGGCCACAGGAACAGAGCAGGGCCTGCCACATAGCAGATGCACAATAAATATTTGTTGACTGAGTGATGAATTGGAGATGAATTTTTAAAAGGCAAAAACTGGGATAAGATGAGAGAGTGGATCTGATTCGACTGAGGTCATGCTTAAGACAACAGATGCCTCTGTTCCCACCCCCACTGGATTCTGTCCCAGTCATATTTGGCCCTGGGACAAACAGGTGCACTTCTCAGGTTTCTGGAGAGGAATTTCATGGTGTCCAGGCTCCTTTGCTGGGTTTGTGTTTCTGACATTTTCCAAGCGCCCACCATGCCCCAAGCAGGGGATGCAGGCACGTCTTCCCGGCCCCTTCCTGTCCTCCTGGTCCTGGCCACACCCTTCCTTCCTCCCCCACAGCTGCAGCTCAGACTCTCCCTCCCAGCCCCTCTCCTGCTACCTCACACCCTGGGATTCCTGGATCCAGACAGCACCTAAAGAGTCTCCCCACTCAACAGACCATTTGGACTGGAAAACCCTGTGCTAACATATCCGCTCTGACGTTTCCTGCTTTGCTCCACAAGGTAAGATGGACTCACCTCCCTCCTCTCCAGGCTCAGGCCTCCTCTCCATCCTTCTTTCTCCATTTCCTCAGAGCCTCAGGGTCTAAGCTCAGCTCATCCATCCTTTCATTCCCAGTTGTCCAGGAGTGTTATTTTCATCTCACAGTTCTCTGCTCCACTCATCCACGGAACCCAGACCCTCCCCGAATGCAGATTCTCTCAAAGCTCTGGTGGGAGCATAAACCAGTACAACCCCTAAGGAGCACCATTTGGCAATATCTATCTAAATTAGAATCATATATATTTTGGGCCCAATAACTTCACCTCTGGGATTTCCTCTTAAAGCTACACTTGCACACGTGCAAAATGATCTAAGTCCAAGCTTATTCTTTGTAGCGTCTTTTCCAAGAGCAAGATTTGAAACAACCCAAATGTCCACCCCCAGGAGATGGTTAAACATCTTACAGTGCATGCATGCGAGGAGCCACTACACAACTGTAAAAGGGAAAAAATGAGCATGCTTGCCAGGTGCTTGGGATGGAAAGATCTCCCGAAGAGACTGTTAGGTGAAGAAAAAACAAAAACAAAAAGAGGTGACACCAGGGCCTATGGTCTGCTATCTTTGCATTATAAAGAAAAGAATAAGATGTGCCTGCATATACATAAAGGAGCTAAGAGAGGATGATCAAGAACCAGCGATCATAGAACAGAGAAGGGGGACCGCATAGATGCGGCATGGGACAGACTTCTCAGTGAATACCCTTTTACATATTTTTAGTTCTAATGACGTGATGGATGTGCTACATGTTCAAAACAAGTTACTGAAAGGTGCTTTCAACCTCTGAAAGTTTATCCTAAGTAGAAACCCACGTGGTTTGTCTTCAGGCCCTTCAATCTAACAACCTTCAAAATCAGGTCTCTGGAGCCGGGTCTGATGGTCTGGTCCTTAGGGGACTTCCAAGGTCCAGAGAACCTGAGACGAGGGAACAGGCTTCCCCACACTCTCCCCATCCTCCACTGCTTCTCAGACCCTAAATGTGGAGTCTTAGGTAAGCGAAAGAACAAATACCCCTGCTTGTTGGAGCCCAGGTTGCCTAGACTCAGACCAGCTCACCTTGTTCATTAACAGCACTACGCGCCCATTTGGGGTCTCGAAGGGGGTCCTCCAGCCTCCAGGAGCCAGCCCTGGGCAGCAGCTGTGCATAGTGTGCCTTATTGTGGGGAGAACATGTTCCTACCAAGTTGGATCCCAGTGGGGCCTCCCACATGTCACAACGACACAGCATGCACTGGGGGAAGGAGGACAGCTCCGAGCCCCCAGGCGACCTGAGAAGGGACTGTGTTGGCCACAGTGTGAGGAAGTGGGAGCCCTGGTCCAGCAGGAGGGCCTCTGTAGACAGCTCCTGCACCTCTTCCCCTGGCCTCCTGTGCCAGGGAGCGAGCAGACAGGATGCAGGCTGGATCCTTAATCCTGGAAAACCAACAGCCCACGAGCAAGAGTGAGGTCCTCAGGCCCTTGAGGGGACAATTCTGAGGCGTGTGCTATGTGGTCTCCCAGAGGGTCCGAGGAAGGACTGGGTGCCAATTTCCCGCAGCAGTGTCCCGCTCCTAAAGGCACCGTGATTGGTTTTCTGTGCTTCTCTGTCTCACCTCCCCCTCCCTCAAGCTCCCAGGGACCACCTCCCAGGCCAGCGACTCTCACCTAGATATTGATCTCTGGGTCTCCTCTTGGGGGAGGACCAAACTAAGGTAAAGTGGTCATAGTGCCCACCATCAACTGTGGTTGTCAGTGGTCTCTCTGAAACTCCAACAAGAAGAACCCAACCAGGTGGGATGTGAAGGAAAAAGGCCTGAGTGGGAGTCAGAAAACGGAGCACACCTCCCAGCTCAGCCCTCAGAGTCTGTGCAGCCTGAGATCTAACCTCTCTGGGCCTGTGTGGTCTCAGCTGTAAAGAGCAGGTAGCTCACAAATAAGCCTGTTCTGAAACTTGGACCAACTTTGGGAAAACGTTTACTGCTGTCCTCCCATCCCCTCCACCGGCCGGCTTCTTTTAACAGTCACAGTGAATGTCATTTACTTCAGTTCTGTGCAGAGGGGAGAGTACTATTAAAACTTGAATCCCATCCTTTACACTACAGAGGGACAGCGATGAGAAAATTGGCACTGACTTTCAGGCACTACCCTGTTGACAGCTGGCTTGTTGAGAAGTTGCAACGTGGAGGCAGCCAATGTTCTGTACTTTCATCCTGAAACTAGATCTCAGGTGGATCGTGAAGCTGGGTGGGCAGCACAGGGTCACAGGCACAAACCATGGAGACTGATGGAGGCATGACCACATGCCTTGGGCACAACTCCATGAGGTAGGACAACTATGATCCCATTATACTCTTGAGGGACCTGAGAAGGAAGGTCCCACGGCTCATCACAGCTGAATATGGCTCAAAGCTGGGTTTCATGGCACCCCAGACCTCACACTTTAGAACCACCCTTTGTGGCTTACTGGGCAAAATGGTCTCGAAGCCCTTTGCATCTCTGAAGTCTTTGGTTTCCATCCTCCTAACTCCAAATTCATTATTCTAGCAACCACACTTGGATTAGGACCCAATTTCTACACTAACGTCTCGGCTGCATACCCCAGATGGCCTTTGCAGCCAGCAACCACTGCAGACACTTCACCCTAGGAGATGGGGTGAGCAGCAGGTCAGACAAGAGCCAAGAGGAACGTGGCCTGGGTGAATGTGGGTGAGTCTGTGCAGTGGGGGCTGCAGAATGAACTGGGTTTCAGTGGTAGCAAGTTGGTGACCTGGTGACAGCATAGCTCTGTTTCCCATCCCCATCTCACTTCCTCCCATTAATGACAGCACTGTCCACTTTCCATCTGTCATGCAAACTGGGCTCCCCCATCCAGATCCTCCTTCAGGACTGATGAATTTATCCCCACAGCATCTGGGAAGGTTGTTGGCTGACAGCTCTTGGCCATCAGTCCTCAGTAGGAATTGACTTGGCTGAAGGGAGCTCCTTGCCCAAGGTCATGCCCCTTTCCTGGAGCAGCCCAGACAGAATGACTGGTCAACATGGGGACACAATGCCCTGTCTCCTTGCCCCAACTCAGGAAAACTCTGAAGGGCCATCCCAGCCTCAGAGCTCCCACACGGGGTTGGCTGAGGCCTTGGGACCAGAGGGCAGCCCAACTTCTTCTCCTGCTTCCTTCCCTCTCGCCCTCAGGTACTAATGCTGAGCGCATCCCTAGACGCTGCCTGCCTGCTGTTCCAGCTCAGAGGTTCCCTCCCAGGAACCCAACCTGCAGAGCCTGCTCCATTGGTCTTTTCCCTTCTCACTTGGAGTCTCCCAGCATCAAAGCCACCAGGTGTTTCCATAAGACCTCTCCCAACCCAGCCTGTTGGTTCAGGCTTTGCTCCAAACCTGGGGAGTTGCCGTAGGGTGCCGGTTTACCCGCTGTGGGCTTGGAGTGAAGTTCTCCCACCTTTCCAACAGCGAGAGTGAATCAGGAGGCAGCCTAGGGGACTGAGACGTCCTTTAATCAGGAAATCTCAGGGAAGGATGCAGGACGGCTGATGGCACAATCCTGCTGGAATCCCAGGGCCTCCCTGCTCTCCTCCTCCAGAGCAGGAGCTCAGCAGCCCCACGTTTCTCCAGAGACAAGTCAGCCAGGTTGCCCAAGGAGGATGCTGCCCGTGGAGAACGCATTTGCTCCATTCTCACAGCACATTCCAAATGCTTCTTGAGAATAAGATTCCATCCAGCCGTGGGTATTTTCCATCCCCTCCAGGAGCCCTGTGGGAGTGAGCCTCCAGCATCAGCAGCCTCACTGGCCCCTGGAGTCTCCATGTAAAGTCCCAGGACCACTGGCAGAGGGTCCTCTGTTCACCGTCTCTTGGGCACGGCCCTGAAGTGGAGGCCTGCTCACCCAGTGGACTCCTCCTCCCTAGAAGTCCCCACTGTGGGCTGCTGGGGGCTGGAGCTGTCAGCCACGCCTGCAGAGAGTCTGGAGGAGGTGAGAGAGAGTCTGCGAGGCCTGAGGAGGGTGACTGGGGTCTTTGAGGGGCTGGGGCCTGTCATGGAAAGGGCTGAAGCTCCAGTCGGGATGGCAACCGGTGGAGAAGACTGTCTGGATGCAGTGTGGTCCCTGGAGGCTGAGGACAAGGGCTCTGGAGTAACAGGAGGTGGCCCAGGAGCCTTGGGAGAGGCTGGAGGTAGAGCGGAGGCTCCTGGAGGGATTGAAGGCTCTGGGGAGGGCCAAGGGGCATGGGAGGCCCTGGGTTCCCCTGTAAACATGCCCCTTGGCCCTGAAGGGAGTGAGGGCGAGGCCTGGGCTCCCAAGGGGCTCATGGGTAAAGTCTGTGTGTTAGACAGGTTCCTTCTTAAGAGGAGCTGGAGGAGGTGGAGCGCTGGCCTCCGAGGCAATACTGCTGGGGGCCCCGGGCAGGAGCTGCAGTTGACGGGGTCCTCGGTGTCTCCACGGGGTCTGCGAGCCGCTTTGCTGAATTCCACGTCTCCATGAGGTGAGAGACCCTGCCTTTCTCCCAGGGAATCTAGAGAGAGATGGGGAAACAAGATGCACAGCAGTTCTGCCTGATGGCTCAGCAGCTCTGGGACGAGTTGCACTGGGGACACATGCCCAAGCTCATCCTCTGAGGGCCCTCGCACACCTGGCAAGGACCAACAGGCTCCTGCCTCCAGGGAGAGAAGACCCAAAAGGAGCTACCAGCAGAGGGAGGTAGTCACCAAAGTGGATTTTCTGGGCATTGGCTGTGCAACCTTGTGTAAGGCACATACCTCCCCTGGGCCTCCATTTCCTCATCTGTAAAATGGGTATATTTATATTGACTGCACAGGGCCACTCTGAGGACTGAATGAAACCATGCGTGGGCAGTTTCAGCCTAAACCCAAATGTCAACTGTGGACTTTAAGTGATAATCATGTGCCCATTTAGGTTCATCAATTGTAATAAATTCACCCTCCAATGTGGGATGGTGATAGTAGGGGAGACAGGGTGGAGGGCTGGGGGCGGGAGGTTATGGAGGCTCTCTGTACCTTCCCCTCAATCTTTCTGTGAATGTATAACAGCTATAAGAAAATAACATCTACTGAAAAAAGTGTTTTTTAAAGTCTCAGCCCAAAGTCTGGCAAATCCTGAGGCCTTAATATACGGAGGAGAGCAAGGAAAGGCAGGAAGAAGGCAGCAAAGGGAGCAGGTGTGACTAGGGGGAGATGGATGATGTCAACACACAAAGAGACTGGAAGGGTTAGAGTGACATCAGCATCATGGCAGAGGGAGCTGTTCCCTTAGTCTGTCCCTGTAAGATCCAATGAAAAGGACATTCATTAACCAACAGAGGATTCCCACACAGCACAACAGGATGTCTGAGAGATCCATGCAGCCAGACATCATAAGGTGGGGGTACTGGAGCCCAGGGAAGCACTGGAAGGAGGTGATCAGGTACCCTCCCCCTCCCCAATGGCAGTGTCTAGGTCACAGATCCTCACATAGCAGCCAGCACCCAACAGTAAGAGGAGGCAGAGGAGCAGGCAGTCCTGCATGTGAATGCTTTCACTTTCGGGCTTGCAGTCTGGCCCACAGGATTGATGGCCACTCAGTGGCACAGCTCAGCCACCACGTGGCACCACCACCAGAGCAGCAGCCCAGGTGAACCCCCTGTGAGCACAGAGCAGGCCTTCACAGGAATGTGAAACAAGGCCCCCCCCACAATCCCAGTGCACCAGCTCGGCCATCCCCAGCCAAGGCAGTGGACCCACATCAGAGCCCTGCACATGCATGTGTGACTCAGCAAGTGGCTGCTGGCAGCGGGAAAATGCAAACAAGCCCTATAGGCACAACTTCCAGGATATGCAGCATGTTGAGAAAACACAGCTCTGGCCCCCTTGCCAGAGGTGGCAGGTGGAATCTGCGACCTGACACTACCACCATGTGCTGGGTAAGGTCCACCTCATCAAACACCATAAAGAACAACATTAACACTGCACAGCAGAAGGAAAATGGTAAGTCTCCAGGAACCAACACTGAACTCACAGAAATTTACAATCTCAATGACAGAGACTTCAAAATTGTTGCCATAAAGAAACTCAATGAGTTACAAGAAAACTCAGAAAGACTGTTCAACGAACTCAAGAATAAAATTAATGAGCAGAAGGAATTCTTCACAAAAGAGATTGAAACCGAAAAAAAGACTGGAAATGCTGGAGATGAAGAACACAATGAATGAGATTAAAAAAACATCTAGAAGCTTTAAAAAACAGAACTGACGTTATGGAGGACAGAATTCGTAATTTAGAGGATGGAAATATAGAAAGGCTTCAGGTGGAGGTGGAGAGGGAACTAAGGCTTAAAAAAAAAATGAAGAAATTCTTTGAGAAATACCTGACTCAATTAGGAAATGCAACATAAAGATTACAGGTATTCCAGAGGGAAAAGTGAGGGAGAAAGGGGCAGAGGGCCTCATCAAAGAAATAATAGCTGAGAACTTCCCAAACTTGGGGAAAGAACTGGACTTACAAATAAATGAAGCCATAGAACTCCTAATTACATTAATGCAAAAAGATCTTCTCCAAAGCATCTAGTAGTAAAACTGGCAAAAGCCAATGACAAAGAGAAAATATTAAGGGCAGCAATGCAGAAGAAAATAATCTACAAAGGAACTCCCATCAGGTTTTCAGCAGATTTGTCAGCAGAAACCTTCCAGGCTAGGAGAGAGTGGAATGATATATTCAAAATGTTGAAAGACAAAAACTTACAGCCAAGAATACTCTATCCAGCGAAAACATCCTTCAGATATGATGGAGAAATAAAATCTTTCCCAGACAAACAAAAGCTGAGAGAGTTCATTGCTACAAGACACCCCCCTACAAGAAATGATCAAGAAGTCCCTCATACCTGAAAAAAGAGAAAGGGTTTACAAAGCTTTGAGCAAGAAGATAAATAGACAAAGTCAGAAAACTGCATCTCTCTAGCAGAACAAGTTAGCAAAGACGTAATTACAACGTTAAAGATAAAGGGAAGGAAAGCATCAAAAATAAATATAATCACTTCATTTTAACCACAAACTGACAACACAAAATGGAATAAGTTGTGACAAAAAGAACTTAGTTGGGGAAGAGGAAAGGGATAGAACCTGCTTAGATTAAGGAAATAAGAGGATATGAGAAAACAGACGATGTCATCTATGAGCTCTTTTATACAAACCTCATGATAACCACTAAACAAAAAATCAGAAAAGAGACACGAATGATAAATAAAGAGAAAACCATCATAGAAAATCACCAAACTGAAGTGGCAGTCAGAAATACATGGGAAGAGAAACAAGGGAAATATAGAACAACCAGAAAACAAGGGACAAAATGGCAGCATTAAGCCCTCATATATCAATAATCACTCTAAATGTAAATGGATTGAATTCTCCAATCAAAAGAAATAGAGTGGCTGGATGATTAAAAAACAAGACCCAAGGGGCTGGCCCCATGGCCGAGTGGTTAAGTTTGTACACTCCGCTTTGGCAGCCCAGGGTTTTGCCGGTTCAGAGCCTGGGCGCGGACATGGCACCGCTCATCAGGCCATGCTGAGGTGGCATCCCACATGCCACAACTAGAAGGACCCACAACTAAAATATACAACTATGTACCAGGGGGAATTGAGGAGAAAAAGTAAAAAAAAAAAGAAGATTGGCAACAATTGTTTGGCAACAGCTACCAATCTTTAAAGAAAAATTTAAAAAAAAAAAAACACCAAGATGCAACGATACGCTGCATCCAGGAAACACAGCTCAGCTCTAAAGACAAACGCAGGCTCCGAGTGAAGGGATGGAAGATGATACTCCAAGCAAATGGCAAACAAAAGAAAGCAGGTGTTGCCATACGCCTATCAGACAAAATAGACTTCAAGATTGAAAAGATAACGAGAGACAAAGAGGGGCGGTATATAACAATAAAAGGGACACTCCACCAAGAAGATATAAGATTTATAAATATATATGCACCTAACACGGGAGCAGCAAAGTACATAAAGCAACTATTAATTGACCTAAAAGGAGATATTAATGGCAACACAAGAATAGTAGGGGACCACAGCACTCCACTTACATCAATAGACACATATCCAGACAGAAAGTCAACAACGAAATAATGAAATTAAATGAATAACTAGATCAGATGGACTTAATAGATATATAGAGAACAGTCCATCCAAATCAGAATACACACTCTTCTCAAGTGCACATGGAACATTCTCAAAGATAGACCATATATTGCAAAACAAGTCAAGCCTCAAAAGATTTAGGAAGACTGAAATCATATCAAGCATCTTTTCTGACCATAACGTGAGGAAATGAGAGATGAACTATAAGAAAAAAGCTAGGAACGTGACAAACATCTGGAGACTAAACAACATGCTACTGAACAACAAATGGATCATTGAAGAAAGTAAAGGAGAAATCAAAAAACATCTGGAGACAAATAAAAATGAAAATACACCATACCAACTCATATGGGAGGCACCAAAGGGGTCCTAAGAGGGAAATTCATAGCAATACAGGTCCACATGATCTAAAAAGAAAAATGTCAAATAAAGAATCTTAAACTACACCTGACAGAACTAGAAAAAGAAGAACAGGAAAAGCCCAAAGTCAGCAGAAGGAGGGAAATAATAATAATGAGAGCAGATATAAATGAAATAGAAACCAAAAAAACAGTAGAAAGCATCAATGAAACTAAGAGCTAGTTCTCTGAGAAGATAAACAAAATAGACAAACCCTTAACCAGACTCACCAAGAAAAAAAGAGAGAAGGCTCAAATAAATAAAATTAGAAATGAAAGAGGAGAAATTAAAATGGATAACACAGAAATACAAAAGATTACAAGAGAATACTATGAAAAACTATATGCCAACAAATTGGACAACCTAGAAGAAATGGATAAATTCTTCAACTCATACAACCTCTTCAAAACCGAATCAAGAAAAAATAGAGAATCTGAATAGATCAATCACAAGTAAAGAGATTGAAACAGTAATCAAAAACCTCCCAAAAAATAAAAGCCCAGAACCAGACGGCTTCTCTGGAGAATTCTACCAAACATTCAAAGAAGATTTATTACGTATCCTTCTCAAACTATTCCAAAAAATTGAGGAAGACAGAACACTTCCTAACACATTCTATGAGGCCAACATCACCCTGATACTAAAGCCAGACAAGGACAACACAAAGAAGGAAAATTACAGGCCAATATCATTGATGAAAATAGATGGAAAAATCCTCAACAAAATATTGTCAAACTGAATATAGCAATACATTAAAAAGATCATATACTATGATGAAGTGGGATTTATACCAGGGACACAGGGATCCACAAATCAATCAATGTGATACACCACATTGACAAAATGAGGTATAAAAACCACATGATAATCTTAATAGATGCAGAGAAAGCATTTGATAAAATCCAACATCCATTTATGATAAAAACTCTCAATAAAATGGGTATAAAAGGAAATTACCACAACATAATAAAAGCCATATATGAAAAACCCACAGCCAACACCATACTCAATGGGGAAAAACTGAAAGCCATACTTCTGAGAACAGGAACAAGACAAGGGTGCCCACTCTCACCACTCCTATTCAACATAGTACTGGAGGTTTTGGCCAGAGCAAGGAGGCAAGTAGAAGAAATAAAAGGAATCCAAATAGGCAATGAAGAAGTGAAACTCTTGCTGTTAGCAGACAACATGATTTTATATATAGAAAACCCTAAAGAATCCATTGGAAAACTATTAGAAATAATCAACAACTACAGCAAAGTTGCAGGGTATAATATCAACTTACAAAAATCAGCTGCATTTCTACACTCTAATAACGAGCTAACAGAAAGAGAAGTCAAGGATACAATCCCATTTACAATCACAACAAAAAGACTAAAATATCTAAGAATAAATTTAACCAAGGAGGTGAAAGACCTATACAATGAAAACTATAACACATTATTGAAAGAAATCAACGATGACAGAAAGAAATGGAAAGATAGTCCATGATCATGGATTGGAAGAATAAACATAGTTAAAATGTCCAAATTACCTAAAGCAATCTACAGATTCAATGCAATCGCAATCAGAATCCCAATGACATTCTTCACGGAAATAGAACAAAGAATCCTAAAATTCATATAGGGCAACAAAAGACCCCAAATAGCCAAAGCAATCCTGAGAAAAAAGAACAAAGCTAGAGGCACCACAATCCCTGACTTCAAAATATGCTAGAAAGCCATAGTAATCAGAAGAGCATGGTACTGGTACAAAAACAGACACACAGGTCATTGGAACAGAACTGAAAACCCAGAAACAAAACTACACATCTACAGACAGCTAATCTTTGACAAAGGAACCAAGAACATATAATGGAGAAAAGAAAGTCTCTTCAATAAATGGAGTTGGGAAAACTGGACAGCCACATGCAAAAGAATGAAATTAGGCCATTATCTTGCACCATAGACAAAAATTAACTCAAAATGGATTAAAGACTTGAAGGTAAGATGTGAAACCACAAAGCTCCTTCAAGAAAATATAGGGAGTACACTCTTTGACATCGGTCTTAGAAGGATCTTTTTGAATACCATGTCTACTCAGGTGAGAGGAAAAAAGAAGCAAGTAAACAAGTGGGACTTCATCAAACTAAAGAGCTTCTGCAAGACAAAGGAAACCAGGAATAAAACGAAAAGACAACCCACCAACTGGGGAAAAATATTTGCAAATCATATATCCAACAAGGGGTTAATCTCCATAATATATAAAGAACTCACACAACTCAACAACAAAAAAACAAACAATCCAATCAAAAAATTGGCAGAAGAGGAGACATGAACAGACATTTCTCCAAAGAAGATATACTGATGGCCAATAGGCACATGAAAAGATGCTCATCATCGCTGATCATCAGGGAAATGCAAATCAAAACTACACTAAGATATCACCTTACACCCGTTAGAATGACAAAAATATGTAAAACTAATAGCAACAAATGTTGGAGAGGTTGCGCAGAAAAAGGAACCCTCATACACTGCTGGTAGGAATGCAAACTGGTGCAGCCACTATGGAAAACAGTATGGAGATTCCTCAAAAACCTAAAAATAGAACTACCATACGATCCAGCCATCCCACTACTGGGTATTTATCCAAAGAGCCTGAAGTCAGCAATCCCAAAAGTCCTGTGCACCCCAATGTTTATTGCAGCACTGTTTACAATAGCCAAGACGTGGAAGCAACCTAAGTGCCCATCAACAGACAAATGGATAAAGAAGATGTGGTACATATATACAATGGAATACTACTCAGCTGCAAAACAGAACAAAATCATTCCATTTGCAATAACATGGATGGACCTTGAGAGAATTATGTTAAGTGAAATAAGCCAGCGAGAGAAAGATAATCTGTGTATGACTCCACTCATATGAGGAATTTAAAACTATGGACCAAGAACAGTTTAGTGGATACCAGGGGAAAGGTAGGGTGGGGGTTGGGCAGAAAGGGTGAAGTGGTGCACCTACAACATGACTGACAAACATTAACGTACAACTGAAATTTCACAAGATTGTAACCTGTCAATAACTCAATAAAAAAAAATAATAACAAAAAAAATAGGGAAGAGCAATGAATTTGTAAATATTTTTTGTGGGTTTTCCACCGCAACGAACTCTTACTCCAGTATCTTTTTCACCAACACTTTGTTAAGAAAGTTTGAAACACTCATTTTACTGCAAAAAAAAAAAAAAATGGCAGAAGATATGAACAGGTATTTTTCCAAAGAAGATATACAGATGGTCAATAGGCACATGAAAAGATGTTCAACATCACTAATTATTAGGGAAATGCAGATAAAAACTACAATGAGATATCACCTGACGCCTGTTAGAATGGCGATAATTACCAAGACAAAAAATAACAAATGTTGGAGAGGGTGTGGAGAAAAAGGAACCCTCATACAGTGCTGGTGGGAATGCAAACTGGTGCAGCCACTATGGAAAACATTATAGAGATTTCTCAAAAAATTAAAAAGAGAAATACCATATGACCCAGCTATCCCACTACTGGGTATTTATCCAAAGAACTTGAAATCAACAATTCAAAGAGGGGCCGGCCCCGTGGTCGAGTGGTTAAGTTCACATGCTTCACTTCGGCGGCCCAGGGTTTCGCTGGTTCAGATCCTGGGCGCAGACATGGTACGGCTCATCAAGCCACCCTGAGGCGGCATCCCATATGCCACAGCTAGAAGGACCCACAACTAAAACAAATATACAACTATGTACCGGGCGCGCTTTGGGGAGAAAAAGGAAAAATAAAATCTTTAAAAAAAAAAAAAAATACAAAGAGACTCATGCCCTATGTTCACTGCAGCATTATTCACAATAGCCAAGATGTGGAAGCAACCCAAGTACCCATAGACTGATGATTGGATAAAGAAGATGTGGGGTATATATATATATATATATATATACAATAGAATACTTTTCAGCCATAAAAAAAAGAGAAAATTGTCCCACTTGCAACAACATGGATAGACCTTAAGGGTTTTATGTTAAGTGAAATAAGCCAGGCAGAGAAAGACAAACACCGTATGATTTCAGTCACATGTGGAAGATAAACACATGGATAAAGACAACAGATTATTGGTTACCAGAGGGGTTGGAGATGGGCAAAAGGGTTAAAGGGGCACACTTCTATGGTGATGGATAAAAATTAGAGTATTGGTGGTGAGCACGATGCAGTCTATACAGAAACTGATATCTAATGATGTACACCTGATATTACACAATGCTAGAAACCATTATAACCTCAATGAAATAACTGAAAGGAAAAAAAAGAACAGGTGTGACCAGGGAGGAGACGGATGTCGTCAACACAAAGAAACTGGAATGATTACATCTTAAAAATCATCAAAAGGACAGTCGTACAACTCTGTGAATATACCTAAAACCACCAAATTGTATACTTGGAGTGTGCAAATCATATGGTATGTGAATTATCCCTCAAGAAAGCGTTATATTTTTTTAAATTATACAAAGGAAACAATTCATACTCTATTTCAATAAAAAGTGGTTTCTCCTTAAAAGGAGCTCTCGTTAGGAAGAGGTGCACGGTGAAGAGAGCTGAGGCAATGTGTTCCAGAAGGAGCCAGGCTCTGTATTCCCCTCTTGGGCCCTCAGTTTCCCCATCTGGAGGCAGGAGAGCACAGGGGGAAAGAGCGTGAGGTAAGGAACTAGAGAAACCTGGGCTTCAGTCCACCACCAACTAGAGCGAGACCTAACTTCTTTGAGCTTCCATTTCCCCATCTGCAAAATGGAGGTGATAACAGCAGGCACACTTGAAGATTCCAGGGAGCATTTAAATGCGGTAATACAGGTAAAATGCTCTGGACACTGCCTGGCACCTGAGCTCGATGATGAGTCTCGAGACAGCAGGGGGAATACTGTCTCTCAGCTTGCAGAGGAGTCTGTGGAGGTTAAAGTGGAGTAGACCTGCAAAGCTCTCAGCAGTTCCCAACACAGTGTCCGCACGGGCTCAGGATGTTTCAGCCCCACTAGTCCTGACAGCAGTGATCCATCCACAGATCTGAGGAGCTGCCCTCAACAGACAACGTCCTCTTCAAAACGTCAAGGGAGTTAAACAGATATTTGACACAAGACGAAAGCCAGGCCACAAATCAGTGGAAAAATTCACTGCCTTCCTGGAAGTTTAAAAAACCTTAAACGGCCACAGTGAAGGTACTTTATGAACATGTTAAACTGGAAAAATTGAATTGAAAACATGTAGTGTAGAGTTGGTGGGGATATGAGGAACCAGCTGCATCACTGTAGTTTCCTCTTTCTCCAGGTCTCCCGTCTGGTAAAGTGCCGTCACGTTGTAGGAGGTACTAAGCCACTCACTTACTCCACCTACTGACCACAGGGTCTGGAGACAAGTCACAAAATTTGAAAAGAATGTTGTCTGACCAACGATTTTTCACAGTAGGTCCATTATGGATAGGAAAAAAAAAAGAAAGAAAGAAACCACTTTAATATCACCCAAAAGGCAGGGGGTAAAAAAACCAGAATATTTGGGAGCTTTTTTAAATGGCCAGCAGTGGGCCACTTCAATACTTTGAAACTGTGTGACCACAGGTTGTCTGTTTCTTGTTTATACCTCTGCAAAAAGGTCATGGAAAAACATGATGGAGAAAGACAAACAGATGAGAATAATTTTCAGGAGTCAGTGCAGCATAACAGCTAAAAGCATGGACTCTGGGTTCAAATCCTGGCTCTACTGCCAATCAGCTGTGTGACCTTGAACACCTCTCTTCACCTCTCTGTGCCTCAGTTTCCTCACCTGGAAAATGGGGATGATAACAGTACCTATCTCAAAGAGTTGCTGTGAAAAGGGAACGAAATAAGACATGTAAAGACATACAGACGCATGACAGGAACACAGGAAGGTGCTTAATGTCACAAATCATCAGGGAAATGCAAAATCAAAACCACAATAAGATATCACTTCACACCTGTCAGAACGGCTATCATCAAAAAGACAAGTGATAACAAGTGTCGGTGAGGATGTGGAGAAAAGGAAAACTCGTGTGCACTGTTGGTAGGAATGCAAATTGGTACAGTCACTATGACCAACACTACGGAGCTTCCTCAAAAATTTACAAATTTTTTTGTAACTACCATATGATTCAGCACTTCTGGATGTTTATCCCGAGAAAATGAAAACACTAACTCGAAAAGACATCTGGATTCCCATGTTCATTGCAGCATGATTGTCAATAGCCAAGATACGGAAACAGCCTAACCTGGATGAAGAAGATGTGGTACATATACACAATAGAATGCTACTCAGCCATAAAAAGACAAAATTGTGCCATCTGCAACAACATGGATGGACTTGAAGGCATTGCGCTAAGTGAAAATCAGACAGAGAAAGACCAACACCGTATGATCTCACTTACATGCGGAATCCGAAAAACAAAAAACTCAGTTCACAGATACAGAGAAGAGAGTGGTGGTTGCCAGAGGCGGAGGAGGGGTGGGGGGGAAATGAGTGAAGAGGGTCAGATGGTACAAACTTCCAGTTATAAAATAAATAAGTCATGGAGATGTCGTGTACAGCGTGGTGACTACAGTTACTAATACTGTATTGTATATTTGAAAGTTACGATGAGAGTAGAGGAAATTCTCATCATAAGAAAAAATAACTTTGTAACTACTAGATTTATTGTGGTGATCATTTCGAAAGATACAAATTTGGAGTCATTACGTTGTACACCTGAAACTAATATCATGTTCTATGTCAATTATACCTCAATAAAAAAAAGAGCAAAAAAATAGATATATCACGTTCCCTGACACATGAAAGTACTCGATACATACTAACAATTACTCTTCTGCAAAGCTGACTCAGTTCCTAAATTCTAAGTCTTAAAAATGGAAGAAAGCAGAGAAAGAGATTAAGGAAGGAGGTAACGAGGAAGCAAAAGGAACAGTAAACACACTTGTCAGATGGCACATCGTGGTGTGGCATAAGGAGCACTGAGGAGGGTCAGCAAGCCCAGGCATGGGTGTGGGCTCAGCAAAGGCTGGCTGTGTGACAGTGAGCAAGGCACGTTCCCTCTCTGAGCCTGGGTTTCTCACATCCAGCCCTTTACAAGTTCTATGTTTCTGGAGAGAAGAGCAAAGCGGTAGAAGACGGTAGCGAAGCTCTAGGACCCAGACGCCCACTTACCCGAGCAAGAGGGGCAGCAGTCCCCGGGGGGCACGGAGGGGTCGGAGCAGGCCGGCTGGCAGGGGATCCTCTCACAGGTCACCTCTCCCAGCTGAGGAAGCAGAAGGACACACACGAGGAAGCCCAGGGCATCTCATCTGCCCAGAGCAGCCCCCGCAAGGGACCCACAGAAACATCCCAGAACAGTGGCTGCAGTGCCTCATGAAGCCAAACACAGCGGGGCCACCTTAAGGAAACCCCAAAGAGGGAGGGGACCGGCAAATCCACGGGTATGCCAGCAGGTGATAAAGTTGAAGAACCACAGAAGGAAGCTGGGCTTCCGTTGGCTAAGGGGCTCCGAGTTTTGCAAAGGGACGAGAGGCAAGAAGGAGCCTCTGGCCGCGCAGCTCCAGGTGTCCCAGAGCCAGCTCACCTGGCACGTGCACTGGGTACAGGGCTCATCGTCCAGGGTGAACACCTGCCCATTCACCACCTTCCTTCCCTCATAGTTGCAGTCTGCAGGGGCAGAGGACACAGGGGCGCGTGAGCGCCAAGGCCCACCCAGGGGCCTCGAAGGTGGGGCAGCCGGTCCCACTCACCTCGGCACACGGGGCAGCACTCGCCATCAGGGTGGAAAGGGTAGGTGCAGGTGACGGGACAGTCCACGGGCGAGCAGGCCACTGAGCCCAGCTGCAGGACACAGAAAACGCACAAGGCCCCTTCGTTATGGGCGGCTAATGGGACTCTCGGGAAAGACAGGTCACACAGCCATTGAGTGCCCTTCAGAGCCACATGGTCATCTCCCTGTGCCTCGGCTCCCACCTAGCAGATGGAGATGATGGTGGTACCCAAAGATAGGATTCTCGTGCTGATGGAGTTCATGCATCTGAGGGGCTGAAAGCAGGGACCGGCACAGTGAGAACTCGGTAATGTGAGTTTATTAAAGATGCCAGTACCAAGTCCTGGGCTTGCGTCCTTCACCTGCACCCCCAGGAAGAACCCCTGGGCCACACTGTACACCGTAAGGAGCCGGCCCCCAAGATGCCCCTGGTCACCCAGAAGCAGAGGATTTTTGCTGGCAGGGCAAAGATGCACCCTGGGCGGGGCTGGACAGAGCTGACTTTCACCATGACCCAGAAGTGACCTTTCTCTTGGAGGCCTCTGGATTTTGCCTCCAGGGTTCAGGAGCTGATGGCAGTCCCTAGGGAGTTTCCGCAGACAGGGTTCAGGTCTGAGTGGTCCGTACCAGGCAGATGCAGCTCAGACACGGGTCCAGCACAGACGGGAAAGTCTGGTTGTTGTAGAAGATTCTGCCTGTGTAGGTGCAGCCTGGCAGAGAGAGCACGAGGTGAGCGCCGGCCAGGGGATGGCCAGTGACCAGGCTCCCGCCAAGGCGAAGCTCCACAGCTTATCTGGGTAGCAAAGGTCAGGCTAACTGGCTCCCCAGGCAGGCACCCCAGGGTTGGGGAAGAGACACAACACACGTCTGGATTGGGTGCTGACTTTTTCCATGCTGGATTCAGCAAGGGGATCAAAGTGTCTTCATTTCAGGGTTCTCCCCACAGCAGCCTCAGGCCAGAGGAACTGGGAGACACTACTCGGGTGCCAGGCACCACGGCCATCCTCTCTGCTCCTCCCCGCTCAGCCAAACCCCAGACCTTCCAGAACCTTCCCCCATACCTCTCCCGTCTCTGCTTCTCATGCCACCTTGATGACATTTATCACATACGGGCCAGTATGGAAGCAGGTAATGGGAGAGTAGGGAAATATTTTATAAGAAAAAAAATATATATGTATTATATGTTAGATATAGATATCTGTTATAGATACAGATGTACAGATACAGACACATAGACATAGACATACAGATTTAGATACTGGTATATAACGAAAAGGGACTAGAGAGGCTGGCCCCATGGCTGAGTGGTTAAGATTGTGTGCTCCGCTTTGGCAGTCTGGGGTTGGCCAGTTCAGATCCTGGGCACAGACCTACACACCACTCATCAAGCCATGCTGTGGTGGCATCCCACATAGAAAAACTAGAATGACCTACAACTAGGCTATACAACCATGTACTGGGGCTTTGGGGAGAAAAAAAAAGAGGAAGATGGGCAACAGATGTTAGCTCAGGGCCAATCTTCTTTAAAAAAAAAAAAAGAATGAACTTCGCATCCTTCCTCCCCACCGAAAAAAAAGGGACTAGAAAGACAAAACTATGAGGTTAAAAGTGATCTGGGACCCTTTTTATTTTTTTTTTTTTGATTTCTGTATTTTCTAAATGTTCTATAATAAAATATTACTTTTGAAATCATGGAAAAGGCAAAAATTACCATTAAACATAAAGTGTAGGGGGCTGGCCTGGTAGCAGAGCAGTTAAGTTCACACGCTCCGCTTCAGTGGCCCAGGGTTCGTGGGTTCGGATTCAGGCATGGACCTACACACTGCTCATCAAGCCATGCTGTGGTGGAGTCCCACATACAAAATAGAGGAAGACTGGCACAGATGTTAGCTCAGGGACAGTCTTCCTCAAGCAAAAAGAGGAAGATTGGCAACAAATGTTAGCTCAGGGCCGATCTTCCTCATCAAAAAAATAAATAAAGTATCATTTTTATTCTGTCTCCCTGTTCTCTGACCACAAGTATGGTTCCTTTACCTTCCCCCACCCCCACATAGGCTGTGAGCTCTGCATATCTTCATAGCTGCTTCCAGCACCCAGACTGGGCCTGCCTTGGGCAAATGGACATCTCTGAGCCTCAGTTTTCTCACCTGTAAAATGGGGTTGCCCCTTGGGGTTGTTGTGAGGATGACCTGAGGTGAAGAATGTGTGGTGCTTTCCCCAGAGGAGCCTGGATGCGGGGGCTCCCCGAGAAGCCCTGCTTGTTGGACCACCCCCTCTCATCCCGGGACAGGGAATTACCTGCTGAACAGTCAGGGCAGCACTGTCCAGGGATCCGAATCGGGTGAGGGCAGGAGTCCACGCAGTCTGTCCTCCTGCAGCTCACTGAGCCATCTGCCTGGAGGAAGGAGGGCCTTCACCCAAACCCCACCTGTGACCCCAGACCCCGCCTCCCCACCCCGTTCCACACCCCCAGCCCCTACTAGAAAGGCAACGCTGCAAACAGGTCAAGGCTTGCCCTGAAGGGCGCCACGCTGCAGCTGGGAGGAGGGAGACCTCCCTGGAGAAGGACTAGCTTCTCGGGAAAGGGGGTGGGGGTGGGGGGTGAGCCTTCCAGAAAGGCTTCGATATCCAAGGAGAGGGAAGGTCAGGGCTGGGTTTGGTCTCCTCGGCTTCCTGTCCTCTCCAGCAGCAGCTAAGGCTGCACCATCACCCCCTCCAAATTCTTCTCTCAGCATTTCCCTGGAACCCTGGCTCACCCCAAACTTATGGAGTACAACAAAATCCTATTTTTATAGAAAACTATTCCACCGGAAGTGTCTATTTCAGCAGACGAAAGCACCATACACAGTTTCTTTTTTTTTTTTCCTAAGAATATCAATGTTTATGAAACTTTTGTGTTACTTTCTTGTAATACGAGTGCCCTCGATGAGTCATAAAGGAGAAAAAAAGGCCTCGAATGCACTTTCCTCCCAACTCTGATTCCAATGAAATGCTCCGAGTTTTGCAAGGTCTAAGGCACATCAAAGTACTTGAGAGCTGTGCTCCCACGCTAATGTGCGCACGAGTCACCGGGGGATTAAAATGCAGATTCTGAGTCTGGGCAGCCTTGAGATTCTGCACATCCCAGGCTCCCGGCTGACGCTGACGACACTGCTGGTGCAGGGACCTCATGTTGAGAAATAAAGCTCTAAGCTCTAAGAGAGTAAACGCTCTTTTAAAGTACAGCCATGCATCACTCAACGACGGGGATGCAACATGAGAAATGCATTCTTAGGCAATTTTGTCCTTGTGTGAACGTCACAGAGTGTACTGAAGGGAAACAAAATTTGCCACCCCAAAATGCGTCCCTTTATCAGGAGAATTATTTTAGGCCGATTATTTTTTTAAGAAACAAAAGACTCAACAGTTTTTCTTGTTACCTCCCTCTGAACTGCCTAAAAGAATTCAGATTAAAAAAACCTATCTCAGGAAGTGAGCGATCACCTTAGCATAATATGAACTAGGTGGTAGGGAAGAACCCAGAAAAGCCTATTTATTGGGTTCCCATCTATTCTTCTGTTTCTGTGTGGCCAAACACTTGTTTTCCAAATGTTTGCCCCTTTTCATCCACCTGTGAATTGCCTCTCTTCCCTTTGAAGCCCCCGACCCTCCCCACCCCCAACATCTTCTTTTGTCTTTAGCTGAGGATGGTATTTAAGGTGACGGCTTCAGCCACTTTGGCGAGTTACCCGGTTTTCCTGGGTTTCTCCCATGTATACATGTTATTAAACTCTTGTTTGTTTTTCTCCTGTTAATCAGTCTCATGTCAATTTAATTCTTAGGCCGGCCAGAAGAACCTAGAGGGGAGAGGAAAATTTCTTCCTCCCCTACAGCACTTACACAAACCTAGATGGCCTAGCTTACTCCACATCCAGGCTACACGATACTAATCTTATGGGACCGCTGTCCTATATGCGGTCTGTCGTCGACCAAAACACCGTTATGCAATGCATGACTGTAGAAAGGAAAGTCAACGTGTACTTAATGAGCTAAAACAATCGTGTTTCTTGACAAGTAGCTGTGTTTGCATTTCTGTCGATCTGACTCTAAAATTCACGCATCCTCTCCTTATCCATTTATGACGAGGTGAAGTCGCACGGTTCACGTTAATGAAGGAAACACTGCAATTTCACAGAAAAGGCCTGAACGACTAGACCGCCGCTGTCCCAGTGCCCTCAGTTATCCGTGCCCGGGGAAAATCTGCTAATAGGACTCCTAATTCCATCTCCTTATACCAGCGCTCCCGGCACAAGCACAGTTCTTAAGGGAGCCTGCCCAGCTCTGTTGTCCCGAAAAATCTACCAAGACAGAATAAACTGGATCCCAACCCATTCAGTAAAAATGGAACTTGATAGCATGGGAGGGAGACTGAGGGCAGGCCTGAGATGGCCCAGCTCCTGGAGGGGCAGGGATGCTGGCCCCGGAGGGCCCCAGGGAGGTGGGGGACAGCCAGGAAAGCAGCTGAAGGCGCGCAGGTTGTCATTCACCTGGCAGATGCATAACTCACAGGGATCACCAGGAGACCAGATCTGTCCAATGGGAAACTCGACCCCGTTGTCGTCAAGAGAGCAGCCTGGCCAGGGGACAGTGAGGGAGAAAGGCCAAGTGGGCAAAAGTGCCGAGGAGAGCCCTGAATGCCCGCAGGACCTGCAGCGCCGCCCTACCAAGGACAGACACCTCTGCTCACTCAGGCTGTGTAGATGGCTCCCGGGGTAGACATGCACCGACCTTCTTGGACCCAGGGGATGCCCACAGCTGCCAGCCTGGCTCCCTTGTTTAGTGGATTTTCCCGCCAAACAAGCACCTGGTATATGTGGGCACCCTCACACAAACACACACTTACATATACACCCACAAACACATGCATTCACATGCACAGAAACCACTCACACGCAGGCACACTCACACAGATATAACAGACATACACACAGACAGCACTCACACACAAATACACTTGCAGACACGCACGCACACCGAGTCTCAGTGGGTGAAGCCCAGCCTCGCTCCTCACAGGCATCCAGGCCCTGTGTCGGGGGCAGCCCTGGGCTGCAGGGCGGGGCAGCCCTCACCTGTCATGGGCGCGGGCTCCCTGCAGGTGAAGCAGCACTGTCCAGGGCCCAGCCACCACTCCTCGCGGGGGCAATCCAGTTCCGGACACGGCGTGAAGGAACATTCCACCTCCCCACTCTGAAAGAGAGCCAAGGAGCATGCACCAGGGAGGGCGCCATCACCCTCCCAAAAGAGACAAAGAAATCAGCAGCAGGGGGAGGAAGGGCGAGTCCTTCCCTGGAGGCTGGGGTGAAGCTGGGAGAGAGTCCTGGGGATGTGCTGGCTATTTGGCTAGGGGGATGCCGGCCTGTCCTTGCTGCAGCCCCCAGCATCTCCTCCCCTGACCTCTGCAACAGTTTCCTGCTCTCTCTCCTATCTGCTCTCACTCTGCAGCCAGAGAACTTTTTCATGCACCAATCTGATCGTATCACCCACCACTTAAAACTCTCCCAGGGCTCTGCCAGGTCCTAAGCCCTCTGCCTGGCTGGTAAAGCCCGCCATGACTGAGTCTGAGGAAGAGGCCGTCGCCCCCACAGACGCCCTCCCCTAAGTAGCCCCTGGCTGACGGGGGCAGCATCCTCCAGGTGCCTGGATGGTTCCTTCACCCCCACTCGCTGGGGAGCAAGGACAGCTGACGTGCGGGGCGATGTCAGAGCCCAGCTCCCCGGCCTCTGGACACGCCCATCTCTGCTGTGCAACTCACACTCCCCAGCTCCCATGGAATCAGCCACATACCCCGTCTTCGCCTGTCCTGCTTCCCTCGCTGCTTTCTCCTGAAAGCACGCCGGGAAATCACTTCCACAGGAATGCCCCCACCCCCGCACCGGCCCTGCTTCTCAGAACGTAACCCAAACGCGATCTCTGCCTGCAGCATCTCTTGCCTCGACTCCAGTCTCTCTCAAGTTCTGTGCTCCAGCCAGAATGGACACCTTCAGGCCTCAGAACACACCGCGCTCTCTCCCACCCCTGCCTTCTGCCTCTGCAGGGCCCTCTGCCAGGAACACCAGCCTCAGCTCCTCCCCTGATTAGTCCGAGTCTTCCTTCAGGTCTCCACTTAGCATTCCTCCCTCCAAGAAGGCTTCTGGTTAGGAGCCCTGGTCCCCTGTTCATGGCCCACTTAGACTCTGGGCCCCCTGACAGAGGGGACTGGGCTTTCCTGTGCTTAGCCGTGTCCCTGGCACTTGGCATTGTTCCAGGCACACAGTAGGTGCTCTAAATAGCACTGCTGAAGGATGAACTTCAAGGGGACTGTGGTGAAGGCAGGTCCCTTTAGTTCCTTTGCTGCCTCAGTCTCCCTTTTGCTGCATGGCAGCTCCTCTTCTGGTCAAGGCATCCTGGGAAAATCCTGAGCCCTGCCCCCTCCCCATCACCCACTCAGTCAGCCCCCTACCTGGCAGACACAGGTCGTACATTCGTCACCAACCCCACTGAACACGGCCCCGTCCGCATACCATCGGCCGTGGAAGTAGCATGTCACTGCGGAGGAGAAAGGGAGAGCAGCTCAAGGTCTTTGGGCTGAGAAAGCTAAAGAAAAAGGGGAACAAATGGGTGGGGGGGCCCTCGGGAAGCTAACCCTCCCACAACCTCCATGGCACATCCCGCCCCCAAGAACCTACTCACTTCCCCCCTCCGAACCCCCAACAAAAATACGCTATTACTTAAAAACTGACAGAGAATGAATCACACGGAAAATAAGATCCTTAACAAAAAAGGCAGGGGAAGCCCCGAATAATTAAATGCAGGAGAAAAGAAGAAAGGAAAAAAGACGGCCCCCAACACCTCAGACAAGGTCTGGGAATGACGCCATCCCCTGGAGGCTGGGAGGATTCTGTGAGAGCCTCTCACCCGAAGATCCTCCACAGGTAAAAAGGAAAAAAAACAGCCTAAAACCTGGCCAGGTCCACCCAGCTGTAGTCAGACTGCCCTGGGTTCAAATCTCAGCTACATGCTCATTAAGAAGCAACTTTAAGGGGCTGGCCCCGTGGCCGAGTGGTTAAGTTCGCGCGCTCTGCTGCAGGCGGCCCAGTGTTTCCTTAGTTCAAATCCTGGGCGCGGACATGGCACTGCTCATCAGACCACGCTGAGGCAGCGTCCCACATGCCACAACTAGAAGAACCCACAACGAAGAATACACAACTATGTACCGGGGGGCTTTAGGGAGAAACAGGAAAAAATAAAATCTTTAAAAAAAAGAAGCGACTTTAAGATACTTAAGCTCTCTAACCCTCAGTCTGTACAATGGGGTCGTAACAGTTCCCACTTCCTAGGAACTGTGTTGCCTATTCCAAAAATGTTTTAATTCAAAATCATATGACATTTCAGAGTTCAGAGAGGAATATTTAAAAAGAACACCAGCTTTGAAACCAGGGACACTTGAGTTCAAGCTCTGCTCCTTTACTAACTGGATGGGTGTCTTTGGGCCAGGACTTGGCCCCTCTGAACGTCAGTTTCCTCATCTATAAAATGGAGCTATGAAAAGAGCTCCCTCAGAGCTGTGTCATCCGGATCCAATGAGATCAAGGGCTGGCAAGCGCCCCACACCACAGGCACAGAGCCGGCAGGGACTATTCGTAATGGTGATGAGGTCATAGCGGGAAAAGAGAACCACATTTCCAACAAAGGACCGACTCATTAGCGGGGAAGAGGAGACCCCCCTCCCAGTCTGCCCAGACAGAGCACTGCCAAGGGTGGACTCCAACCCCTGCCTGACTGCGTTGAAGTTGCCGCCCAGGGCAGGGGGCAAGCCAGGCTGTGAGCCCAGTCTAGCATCCGAACCACTGTGTGCACAGTAGGTGCTCAATTAAAACAGGCATTTTCGAAATGCTTCCCTTGAGCTGAGTTTCTAAAGCAGAAATCAATCTCCCTCTCTCCTCCACTCACCTCGCCCCCAAAAAACACACTCAAAAGACACCCCTCCCACACACACACACACACACACACACAGAAAAAGGCGAAATTCTCCCCACCCCACCCCCCAGGAGTCCTTACCTGGAACACAAGTACAGCAATCCGACTTCGGGGAGGTCTGACAGGGGCCCGGAGGACACTCCGGGGAGATGCAGGACACATTCCCAGCCTGAGGAGGGACAGATGGCGGAGGGTGGGGGAGGGGAAGGAGAAGCCCCAGCTCCGTGGCCCTTCAGGCCCATCAAGAGCCAGCTCATTCCATTGCCCGCCACACCTCAAGTTTCCTGTCCAACACGACAGCCTCCCGAAGGAAGCCATCCAAGATCTTTAAATGCCACCGTGGTCACCAGGACAGTCTGCAGGGGCTGTTCCCGGTCTTTATTAAGGTGTGGCTTAGAACAACCCCCTTTCCAACTCGCAGGGCAGACGGGAGAGCAGAACACGCTGCCTTCCTTGTGAAGACCAACGTGCCTCGCCTTCCACAGCACGCCCTTTCATGGCATATGGTGGAAGGATGCCGAGCAGCAGAGAACAGACATTCCTCCACCAGACACCTTCCTGAGCCTCTGCGTTTTGAACCAAGTGACTATATTGGCTATTCAAAGCATTAAATTTAAAACACAATTTTAAAAATTTGAAATTAAGACCAAAAAGCCTCCGGCTTTGGAGCCAGCCAGACCTGAGTTCCAGCGTCTGCTCCTCCACTCAGGAGTCGTGTGACTTTGGGCAAAGTACATCACCTCTCTCAGCCTCGGTCTCGCTATCTGTGAGCCGAGCTGCAAGCCGCACCTCTGTCGGGGGTTGCTGAGGATCACATGAAACGAGATGATCCCAGAAAGGGCTTGGCCGCTGCACATGTGCGGCACACAGGAAGCGCTTAATAAAAGATGGCAGTGGCTGTCTACGTACCCCCACCCTCACCCCAGCCGCCTTACATTGCAGCTTCCACCATCGCTGCCAGACCAGGGGCTGCTTTTAAAGATGGTCTGAGGGTGGCAGTGGACAGAGCGCTGGTGGACAGAGCCCGGGCTTTGGATACAGGCAGACCTCAGCTCAAATCCCAGCCTCAGTCTTTCCCAGTAGAATAGGGACCATAAAGCCAACCCTGAATAGCTGCCAGGAACCTCAGAGGAGGAAAGAGATGAAAAGCACCAAGCCCCATGCCTGGTACACACCGGGTGCTCATAATAGAATCCCTGTGACAGCATCTGGCAGTGTCTGGCACATAGTAGGTGCTTAATAACTATTCTTGGAGGACTGAATCTGCCTAAAGCAAAACATTCTTAACAAGCTGAGTCTGGTAATGAGCCTTCTCCCTCCCAAATGTGGATGCCTTTATTGTGCTGGCAAATATTTTGCCTGGAGAGAAAAACAGGCTCCCCAGTGGGAAGTTTCCAAGGGAGTTTCATCCACTCCCCTTCCTAGACAGATGGACCCTGTCTGCCTGTTGGCTCCCTTCTGCTCAGCAGAAGCTTCCCTAACTCCACAGACCTGTAGCGTTCGCATTTCCCCCATGCTTTAAAAGTCGACAGGTTCCGACCAAAATCCACAACCTGAGAACTCTCCCTCCGTTCAATAGGCTCACCTTTAACATCGGGTCTTTCCCCTTCCTCTAAACCCCCAAAGGTTAAGAAAACACCCCTGAGGCTTCAGGGATCCTGCGATACTCACCAGGCAGACACAGACGGTGCAGTTCTGGTTGGGAGGTGAAAACACATCCCCTTCGGCTCGGATGACGCCACTGTGAAAACAGCCTTTGAAAGACAAACAGGAGTGGAGGCATCAGACCTCTTCAAAGGAGAGGAAGCTTGAGGTCTCATGACTTTTCCAGGCAGAATGTACCTGGAACCTTCTCTCACTGGCCAGGATGCCCCAGAAGTGGCAGATCCAAGTACCCAGAACCGTGTGGTCCTAAGACCCCTGGAGAACTAGCAGGAGCCACCTGCATAGGATGCCCCAGGATGGTTCCATTCGTGTCTCATAAACCCAGAACTGTATTGAGAGCCTGGGTTTTTATTCCCATACGGCAGGAAAAGCAATCAGACAGCTCTGGGTTCAGAACCTGGCCTGCCCCTTCAGTTACCGAAGTGGCCTTGGACATGTCACTTAACCTCTCTGGGCCTCAGTTGTCTTTACCGTAAAATGGAAATACCACCATGTGCCCTGCAGGGGACTTAGAAGGAGCCACAACCTCTGATGTGAAGTATCCAGCACTTTATATTTAGGGCTCAGTACATAGGAGAGACACTATTAAAGGTCACAATCATCATTAAGAAAATCAATAAGTGCATTTTCAGTCTGACCCTTAGGAAGACTTTTTCACTGCTGCTCAAAGGGCAGCAACCTCGGCTCCTTATCACCAAGAGCTTCAAGAAATGCAGACGCTCCGGCCCCTCCCCAGATCTACTGAAGGAGACTCTGCATTTTTAACGAAATCCCCAGCGATTCCCGCGCAGCATGGTTTTGAGGAGCCCTGTTGAAAGGACTTGTTAAGATTTGGGGTCTTTATCTAACAGCAACGGGAAGCAAATGAAAAACTGTAAGCAGATGGTGGGAGAGAACTGGAAAGGGGGCAGAGTTTACAAAGCATTACGCCTCGGGCGGTAGAAGGCAAACTGGGGGGGGGGGGGGGGGCGGGGAGGAGACTGCAGAGCAGATTTGGAGAAACTCCTTGAGGGTTTTAATAAACGAACGAATCTCAAAAAGGATCCTCCAAAGATGAGAAGTTCCCCTTGAGGGATATCACAGCACAGACCAGTGGTTCTCAAAGTGTGGGCCCTGGACCAGCGGCATCAGCATCCCCTGGGGACTTGGTAGAAATGCAAATTCCCGGGCTCTGCCCCACACCTGCTAAATCAGAGGCTCTGGGGGCGGGGCCCAGGGATTACCCTTCAGGTGATTCTGATGTACACAGAAGTTGGCGAACAGCCTTTCAGCTGCAGAACGGCTGGGGAAGAGAAGAGGCAGGACCATGTGGGGCACACCCAGCCTCCCGTGGACCAGCTCCCACCTGTACATGATGCGCAGCACCCTCCATCTCCGGAGGGAATTGGGTGGGAACAAGCAGCTTCACACGTCACCTTTTCACAGGTCACCTCCCCATCCTGGAAGCAAAAGCAGGAGTTCCAGCCACCACAAGGCCCCAGACACCAGACCAGGGCAGCCCCGAGGACCACTCACACCCACCTCGCACCAGCACTGGGAACACCCAGGGTCTGTCCAGCGGCTCCCTGACTCATACATGGTTCCCAGGTGCCAGCAGGCAGAGGGCCCTGGTGCCAGCCGCGTGGCCGCAGGGCCCCTGGGCAAGGAAGGGGTCATCACCGCTTTCTCCTGGAGTTGTGAGGGAGGTCTGAGGGTCCCCAGCTGGGAGGCACTAGGCACTGAGGTGGACAGCAGCCATGTCGCGGCAGAAGGGGAGGATGTGGGTAGTGCAGGGGTGGGAGAGGGCAAGCGGGTGGTCCTGACTCCCGTTGGGGGCCCTGGAGCCCCGGAAGGAGGGCTGTGTCCTGGGGAGAGGGCAGGCCGGCCCGCCTCTGGAAGCAGCAATAGCATCTTCGGCGGGTGCTGCAGGGGCTGCAGGATGGCGGATGGGGCCAGCACGGCTTTCGGGAAAGCTGAAACGGAAGCACAGGGGTCTCTTGAGGGAGGCAGCAGGGGCAGGAGGCGAGACTGAGGGGCCTGGACTCAGCTCCTCCACGGCAAATCACTGAATGTCCCTGGGCCGGTCTCTCCGTCAACAGAACGGGTCTAAAACCACCAGTTCCACCCTAAACTGCTGGGGCTATGGGGACGATCACAGAAGAAGATTGGTGGAAAAGTCCCACATGAGCAGGCCGAAGTTACAAGTTGAGAGTGGGTCCCCTGCTCCCCCACCCGGATGTGGCTTCCCAGGAGGGGATGCTGAGGCTCTGGATGAAGGAACAGCTCGGGGAAAACTCGCCATCGCCACGGACTAGAAAAGGCACTGTCAGTATTTATATGACATTATACGTATGTTTATAGGCACGCTGTTAAAGTCGGGCAGAGTGATCTGACACCACACTGTCCAAAGTGTTCCTGGGAGCCCAGGTTACTGGGACTCCTGTGTCACAGGCTCCTCTATCATTTTTTTTTCCCCTTATTCCATTTGGGGGACAACACAAGGGCTAAGGAAACAGAGAAATGCAAGGGGAGGAAGAATGGATAAAGAAGCGGAAGGAGGAAGGGAGGAAAAAAGTGAACTGTTGGAAATAAGATGAGTTGAAAAGAGTGGGTGGAAAAGGAAGAGGGCCTGGCGCCGGGGGGGCGGGGCCTGGGGCTGGGGGGCGGGGCCTGGGGCTGGGGGGGCGGGCCTAGGCTCTTGGAGGGCGGGGGCTGAGGCTTGGAGGGCGGGGTTCGTTGCTGGAAGAGAGGAGCCTGGGGCTTAGGGCGGGGCCTAGGGCTGAGAGGGCGGGGCCTGGAGGCAAGAGGCGGGGCCTGGCACCAGGGATAAGGCCCCGGGAGGGCGGGGCTGGGCGCTGGGTGGGAGAAGGCCGTGCTGGGAGGGCCGGGCCTGGAGGCGGGGTCTGGCACCCGGGACAGGGCCTGGCGCTGGGAGGGCGGAGCCCAGGACCCAGAGGGCGGGGCCGGGAGCCAGGAAGGCGGGGCTGGAGGCTCACCTTCACAGGACACGCGGTCAGCTCGGAGCCTGAAGCCAGGTCGGCATGTGCACAGGAAGCTACCCACGGTATTATGGCAGGAATGATGACAGACTCGCCTCTCCAGCGGCCTCCGACATTCGTTTACATCTGCAGGAGAGCCTCGCTGCCGACAGCTGCCTTGTCGGGGCTACTTGGCCCTTCCTCCATCCCTTAGCCCAAAAGGCTGGGGGAGTCTCCCTGCCATGTTCTTACGGGGTCCATCCCTGCCCCAGGGTGTGGGATGTGACTCAGATGTCTGGGAGTGGGGCTGAAATCTAATGCGAGCCCCCTGGAGAGGTTCATACATCCAGGAGGCATTTAATGGGTGCCCCAGTGACTCATCCCCCAGCAGTACACAGCAATGATTAAGTGCTGGCTGGTGGGGATGAGCCTGGCTGGGAATCTCATCTCCAAACTTTCCACCATCCCAAGTGTCAGGTGACGGGGCCCTACTGGAAAAGAGTCTCCAACATCCCAGCACTGCTCAAGGTAGGCTTCAGGACGAATACCAAACTCCACTAGAACAAGGTCTTTTTTCAGGCCCATGGGACCCCACCTTCAACCCATGAGCCAGGCTCAAGCCAAACATGCCAATCCCTTTCTGGAAATTTCTGCTAATGGGCTGAGAAAACAGGGGTCTCCTTCTAAACCAGAGGAACCAAGACATAACGTGCTTTATTTACCAAGGGGAGCAAAGGCAGCCAAGAAAATGGGTGAGCAGAGAGGAATCCTTGGGGTGTATCTGGGAGAGGGGTGGAAGAGAAACATAACAGGATGAAAGTGGCATGTGGCCTGGAAAAGTCCAAGAGGGTCTTCCATGAGCAGCCACGCCAATCCCAGGGAAAGGCAGGCCCTGAGCAAGGGCTCAAGCATTAGCAGGCTCCAGGGGACCAGGAGGTCCACACCGCTGACCTCTTCCTGACCCTGGGCTCACCCTGTCCATCTTCCTGATTGGCAGCCTAAGTGTGAAGACAACAGGGTCCTCCGGACCTTACCTACACAGGAGTGCCGGTTGCCATGGAGATGGAAGCCAGTTCGACAGGAACACCTGTAGCTGCCGATGCTGTTTTTACATCTCTGCTGGCAGGGAGTCCCCAGGCATTCATCAGTGTCTGGAAGGGAACAGGACAAGGCTGGAGCTGACTTCCACACAGAGTTTTGGAGAAATGTGGTCCCTCTTCCTCTCTCATCACCATCTCCTACCCCACTCAGGGCTGTGGGGGAACATCTTAACCCCTCTCTGGACCAGCCCACTTCTCTCCACCCTCACTGCTATATACCCTAGCCCGGGGCCACTTTTGTCTCTAGTTGGAGAATAACCACGAACTCATGTGCCTCCCTGCCTCTCCGTCCCTGCGTTCCTTCCGAGCCATCCTCTACACAACCTCCAGGATGTTCGGACCAAAGGGCACCTGTGATCAGCCCACTCTGCCTAAAAGCTTTCCGTGATTCCCACAAGCACCAATGCTGCACCAGAGCACATGAGCCCCGGGCTGCCTTTCCCACCCCCTTCCCTGCCCCTCGCCTTTGCTCTGTCTTAAATTCTTGCCATCTTCCAAAGGCACCACACTCTGGTGGGCCTCCTCCTTTCCCTATGTTCTCTTGTCTGCCTAAAATGCCTTTCTGTCTTGTCTGGCTGGAAAACTCCTACTCCTACCTCAAAACTCATCTTCTATAGCACCTCCTCTGTCAAAGCCTCTCCATGGTGTTGTTTGAAATTGTGAAAATCTGGAAATAATCTACATGTTCACTAATAAGAGAAGAGTTCATAAACTCTTAGTAAGTTAGTAAAATATGGGGTGTTTACACAGCAAAGTACCAGGCAGTAGTTAAAAAGAACAAGGCAGGTCTGTTTAAAACGCCCTGATATGGAGAGATCTTCAAAACAGCTTGTTGAGGGGAAAAAAGGCAAGCAGAGGAGTGACTGGCTTCAAAGCCCAGGTCCAACCTGATCTTGAGCAAATAATTTAATTTCTTTAAGCCTCAGTGTTCCTAACAGAAACACAAAAATAAACAGTACCAACTTCATAGGATAATTTTGAGGATGAAATGAGAACATGCATGTAAAGTGCTCAGGATGGTACCCAGAACACAGGAGTTCATCGAGGGCTGGTCTCTGATTATCATATCTCTGTACGTGCATATGTGCGTATGGACACACACTGGGGAGAGGCAGGCAGCGCACACATCAGATCGATAACCAAGTGCTGTGGATGCACTGTGTCCCCCCCAAGTTCCTATGTTCAAGTCCTAACCCCCACTGTGATGCCATTTGGAGGTGGGGCCTTTGGGAGGTAATTAGGTTTAGATGAGGTTATGAGGGCGGGGCCCTCCTGATGGAATTGGCCCCTATAAGAAGAGCTGGCTCTATCTCTCCGCCCTGTGAGGACACAGTGAGAAGGTGGCCATCTGCAAGCCGGGAAGAGAGCCCTCCCCAGTGACCAAATGGGCCAGCACCTTCATCTCGGTCTTCCCAGCCTCCAGAACCGTGAGAATAAACAGTTGTTGTCGAAGCCACCCGGTCCACAGTATTTTGTTATAGCCGCCCGAGGAAACTAAGACACCACGCTTATTCTCTAAAGAGAACAGAGGCTGGCGGTGGGAAAGAGGGCCCGGAGCTAGTGCCGTGACATTTAGAACTTTTAAAATAATTTATGAACGTTTCAAACACATAAAAAAATAATACCACAGTATCAAGGGGAGCTTCTGTCTTAGCTGCCTTGTGAAAGAGAGAATGCTTCCTTACATAACTTCTGTAAACATAAGTCATCTTTACAGAATGAGCAATTATTTTGAAAGGTCTCTCTCATCGGGCACACTTCGGAACAAAGATTTCTTCTCTTCCCTGGGTTCCCAATGCCTTCATCCCTCGGCCCAACCTCGCTGTTCGTTCCCTTGCCACCAGGCTGGGGAGCTGGAGGGCCACATGTTTGCTAACTCAGCCTGTGTCTCCAGAGCCTGGCCCAGCGCTGGGCAGCTGAACAAATGAATGTGTGAATGAATGACCCCAGCACAGCGTACCTCTCCCACACTCCACCCCACCCCCAGACCTGCTCACAGCCCCTCCCTCTCAGCCCTCCCTCTTTTCTGTGGCCTCGTCCCTCCAGCTAGTCTGATCCGCCCTGCCCTAGCTCTCCCAAGTCCCCTCTTTTCTTTTTTTTTTTTTTTTTAATGAGGAAGATTGGACCTGAGCTAATATCCGTCGCCAATCCTCCTCTTTTTGCTCAAAGAAGAGTGGCCCTGAGCTAACATCTGTGCCAGTCTTCCTCTGCTTTATGTGGAATGCCACCATAGCAGGGCTTGAGAGTGGTGCTAGTTCCACACCCGGGATCCGAACCTGCAAACCCCGGGCCGCCAAAATGGAGGGAGTGAACTTAACCACTCAGCCACGGAGCCTAGGCCTCTCCTTCATCCCCATCCCCCCCACCCCGCAAGAATGGCAGCAGCAGCTTCTAGAGCAAGCTATTCGTGGCATAGAGCAAGGACCCTAGAGTCAGACACGCCGGGATTCAAGCTGACTCCAGCTCATACAGATGGAACCGCCATGGACAAGCCTCGGTTTCCCCATCCTTCAAACAGAGATGATAACAGTGTCTCCTTCAGAGGACTATAGGGATGCGATAATATATGGAGAGCACATTTTGGATCTGGCAGGGCTGCGCATTCCACTTCAGAGCCCAGCAGCAGTGGTCCCAGCATCGTCCTTACCCTCTCTGAGCTGCTCACCTTGGCAGCTGTGGCGATCGGCTGACAGCTGCATGCCTGGCCCACACTCACACACAAACCCGCCTTCTGTGTTCACGCAGTGGCCCTCACAAGAGGAGCTTAAACATTCGTCGATGTCTGGGGAGAAAGAAAACATCCATGCACAGCCCACTCTGAACATGTTGGGGTGCAGGGGGAAACTCTACCCCCCAAAGCCCCCGTGCCCACACCGGGCCTTCCTTCGGCCCCACCCCAGGAAGAAAGAGCAGGCACCAGGAGAGTCATCCACGTATAAGGGAACCCCAGAAAGGAGAGGTGCAGGGGCCAGCCCCCTCCTTTTTGACCCACGCAGACCAGAAGACAGAGAGAATGCTGAGACAGACCCCCATCCAACGGCCCCACCGACGGAACAACCCCAAAAGGGCAGAGGGGAGTGGGCAGGAAGACTGATGAAAGCCCCTTAAATGTTTATTGAGCACTGCCCGTGTGCAGCAGACCTGGAGGGGGCCGCTGAGGACACAAATGTGACTAAGACATGGCGCTCACTCTCCAGATGGTTACAGTCTGATAACGTGGCAGCCACGACCCACACCCACGAGAGGCCAGCACTTGGCCGGGTGATATCTGCCCCACTGGGGAACGCCCGGCCACAGCAGGTGTGCGCTGGAGGACAGAGGGGCTGAGGGGAGCAGGAGGCATCAGGAGGAGGGGGCCATCAAGTGGAGAGAGTCTGAGGGGCTTCTGGAAAGCACAGAGAATGCCCTGGGCCCAGAGTGACTGAAGCTCGGGTTCCTGTCGGGGCAGTGGGGGTGGGGGCTGGAGAGGTAGGTTAAGCCTTGGCTGTGGGTGCAATGGAGTCCTTCCGCCCGGGGTGCAGTGACTGGATCCCAGTGGTGCTTTAGGAAGATTCAGGCCTGAGGGGTGAGGGGAGCTCGGAGACAGAACTCCCCACTCCTACTTCATGGCATCCCTTCCTCAAATAAGAACCATGGCGGCTCTTGAGGACCTACAGGATCAGCTCTGCCCACTCCAGTCTCCCCTCCCCCGGCCCCCATGCCCACTGGATGACTCCCTTCTCCTTACCCGCACTTCCCATGGGCAGACCCTTCAGTATGACACCCACCGCCTCTGAGAAGCCCACCCTGACCAACCCCATCCCACTGGGATCCCTCGAGGCAGTGGCCAGTGCCCCCTGCCCTGCCCTTGCTTTGACATTGTTCCCTGGCTTTTCCTTGGTCCCATTTGCCTCTGCAAGGAGACGTGTGTGTGGAAAGGGCTCCCCAGCAAAGATAAGAATCAGGGGAGGACAAATTACTTCAATTTCCTGAAGGGGACGGTGCCATGAGCCCCAAGCACCAAAACTCCTTTAGTGAGACCCTGGACCCAACAGTTCTCCTTCTGGGAATAATCAGAGAGGCCGACACGAAGTGTCTTTTTTGAAGCATTATTTATAGTAGCGAAACATTGCAGACAAGCTAAATGAGGGCTAGCAGAGAGCTAGGTACTTAAATTACAGTGGCCATGAACGCAGCTGTTAAAAATTACATAGTAAAGACTCTTTTGTGCTCACAATATAAAGTTTAGTGAGAAAAATAATGAAAAAAAACTATAAAGTATGATCCCAGTTTTAGAAAACACACAGATCCGGCTGCCTAACACACACATACACACAGGTACACTCACTCGCAAACACAGACACACCCAGAGAAAAGGGCAGAAAAATAACTTCATTTTAGTAACAAATATCTCCGGGTAGGAACTTCTGGACCATGTTTATTTCCACTTTTCTTTTACTTTCCAAATGTTCCAAAATAAGTTATTTTTTTACTTTTATATTCAGAGGAAGAAATATTATTTTTACAAAGTCAAACCTCAGCAAAAAGCTTTCACCTCTCTGGACAGATATGCAAGAAATTGGTCACAGTGGTTGCCCCTGGGGAAGGTGACAGACTTTGCGCGTCAGAACTTTTTCAAATCACGAGCAAATAATACGTTTATAAAATGAGTATTGAGTGTCACCCTCCTGGCATCTTTCAAATGTCACTTTCCCAAGGGCGGCTTCTGTGGTCAATGCCACCTCCAGTCCCGGTCACCTGTCCCTCAGTGGGCCCCGGCACCTTGCACTTCACCAGTTGCAGTCCCATTATATGAGACTGTCATTGTCCTTACTCGTCTCCCTACCCCATATTAGAAGCAACATGACGGTGGGGAGGGACCAACTGCCCTCGTAACTCCAGCCCCTAGCTCGGTTCCTGGCCAGGAGAGGTACTCAGTAAATATTTGCAACAGAGCAGAAGGGACTATTTCTTTGCTTTGCAGGCCCACTCTCAAACTTCAGAGCCGGTCCAGGCTCAGCTTCGCCCCCCATCTCTCTGGAGATCATCCTGGCAGGACAGGGAGGACGCAGAATTCCCACCCGCCCCCTCCCCCACTTCTCCCAGGTCTCTCACCGGTACACCTGATGCCGACAGCTGTCTCTGTCATCAAGAAGCCCACCGGGCACACTCGGGCCACCTCCTGACAGCCGCCGTGGTTACAGGTAAGGTCACAGCCATACTCCCCGCAGGGTCCATGGGCTTCTAAAACAGACACCGCGCGTGTGAGCATGAGCCATGAAAAGTCCCAGCCACCCTTGCCTCCCGGGGCTGCCTCCGAAATTCTTGGGAAGGTAGCTCTGGAGGCAAACAGGCTTGAGTTAAATCCAGCTCTGCCACTTCCTAGCCAGGTAACCCCGGGGCAGCCACTAATCTCTGTGCCTCAGTTTCCTCATCTATAAACTAGGCATGAGAATGCCTACCTAATCGAGTTGTTTGAAGATGATACGATAGGCTACATCTCAAGGGCCCAGTGCCTGACACAGAATCCCAGGGTTAACAGAGTTCTTCCCATCAGCCATTGCCCGCCCCCAGCTACCTGGGCAGGTGGCCCCTTGCTCTCCATCCTGGCAGGAGCAGACGTTGGGAGCGATGCAGATGCCACTCCCACAGCCAAAGGAGCAGAGGGCTGAGAGGAGAAATGCAGGTGAGAGAGTGGGGGCTGGGGCGTCCCATCTGCCCCTCAGGCCAGCCCAAGGAATGAGCGCCCTGCTGTGGAGGATGTTTGGGGCACAGGGACGGGCACTTACGAAGGGTGCAGTGCCCACTGCCCATGGAGGGCGCCCAGCCAGGGCAGCAGCCACTCCCGAACCCCGAGAGGCAGACGTGGGGGCCCAGCCGGCGTCTGCAAAAGAGGAGAGAGCACTTTCCATGTTCTGTATCAGGGGAGGGATTGGTCTACAGGGCAGTGAAAGCCTCCAGTCAGCCGTCAACAAACAGTTCTCAAGACACCCACCACCACCCCAGCCCCAGAGGGACAGTGGGAAGTTTCAAAAGAAAAATGACCCAGACAGTTTCTTCTGGAGGCAGGACAAAGGCGTGAGAGAACAGACACCAGCCTCCCACAGATATATGCCACATGAACACACAGCAAAGAGCAGCCAGGAGAGAGGGTCCTTAGAGACTGCAATGGATGCAGATCCCGGAGCTGGCTGCCTCAGGGCCTTTGCACTTGCAGTTCCCTTTATCAGGAAGGTTCCTCTTCTCAGCTCACTCCCTCCTTTCACCCCGATCTTTCTGCTCATGTCACTGTCTCAGAGAAGCCCTTCTCTTCACCCTTACTTTATTCTTCTTCATAACACTCACTTCCTGGGACATTAAATTACTTATTAATTTGTCAATCTGTTCATTGTCTGTCCCCCCTACCATTCCCTGAGGACAAGGGCTTCCTCTTTTGTTCATCTCAGCACCCAGAGCAGTGGCCAGCACACAGTAGGTGCTCCATAAATGGCTGTTGAGGGAAAGGTTGAGAAGGGAAGCCAGTAGAAGACAGGAAGAGGAAGGACAGCTCCAGAGGGGCTGGAGAGATGTCCCTCCCCCGGTGACATCTCTGGGGAGCAGGTGAGGGTACCAGCGAGCTGCCCAGAGGAGTGAAGGGGACCCAGTGTGCCCCATGCTGGGCGAGGCACAGCAGTACAGCCATGAACAAGACACTGTCCCCACCTTCAAGGGACGTTGGGCAGACAAGGTGATAACAAGGTAGTGTGACAAGTGCCACAACAAAACAGGCTATGGAGCCCCCGAGAGGGTTAGAGGTGGTCTCCTGGATGGACAGCACTAGGCTGGGGCAGGAGAGAGGAATAGCAGCGGCCGGTGGGAATGGAGGAGGGGAGAGGGTGCTCCAGGCAGAGGGAACAGCCCCTGCACAGGCCCGGCGGGAGACAGAGCCAATGACGGGAACTAGTTCTGGGATGGGCTGGGCAGAGGGTGATGAAGTCCAGCCTGAGTGGCACCGGGAATCTCGGCAACAGAATAGGGACAAGAAAACCCTGCCCGACTGTGCTCTGCCCGTGTGGCGGGGCTGATGGGAATATTCTGCCAGCTGGGCCATCTACAGAGCACACACAATCTGCCGGGCACGCAGCAGGCACTGGGGACATGGATGGAAAAGCCAGAGGCACCCCGCTCTTGGGGAGAAAAATCTGTGTCAAATGTGACAAGTATTCTGGAAAGGGAAACAGGGCCCATAGCAGCACAGAAACGTCTGCAGAAAACTCCCAGGAGCCTCCAAGAGGCTTTTCCCTCTCTGAAGTCATCACGGAGGAAGAGGGGGCCCTGGAGGGGGGGCTGGCACTGATGTCTCACCCGCTGCCCTTGCTGGAGCGACTATGGCAGCAGCCTGGGGAGGAGGAGGTGACACCTCCAGCTCCTCAGACGGGGGCTCTGAAAGGGGTGGGGGTGCAACCAAAGCGGCACATGGAAGGATGCCCGAGAAGCTGGTGGAGCCCACCCTCAGGACGGCAGGGGCCAAGCGCCCGCCAGAGCGCCCCAAGGAGCCTCCTAGGACAGGCGGTGACCCGGAGACAGGTGGCGGGAAAGCTCTGAAACGCCACGGAGCCGGCCTGATCTGAGCAGGAACTGGTGGTGGGCTGCGGAACACACGTGCGAGCTGCGAGCCTGGCGGGGCCGCCCCCTTGCGCACCCCCACCGGAGGCCGTGGCCGCGGGCCAGGCCGCCCGCTGACACCGTGTTCCCTCGCTCGGAGCATCACGCACACATGCGCTCGGCCCGCGGCGGCCCGGCCTCGGCCGGGAGGAGACACGAGGGGAGGGCGGCATCAATCCGGAGAGAGCAAAGGGGCAAACACCCCACCCCCGCCCGCGTGCACACACAGGCGGAAGAAACCGAAACAACCCAGAGAGACTCCAGCGGTTCCAAGGTCCATGGCATGCGCAGAGCCTGGACACCGGGAAAGCCCCCAGCTCCAGCCCGTGCGGCGGGGGAGGCCAGGCACTGCCAAGGCAGATCCACCGGCACGTTCGCGAACGAAAGCCAGCTGGTCCGGAGACCAGGAGGCACGTCCCGGGCTTCCCTCGCCAGGGGTCCGCGCTCCAGGGCAGTCTCGGATGGGCTCACCCAGCGTCTGGATCTCTGGCCCCGCCAGGTCCCAATCAGGACAGCCCCGGCCAGGGGCACAGAACGGACACCCTCCCAGAGCACAAGCTGCTGTCTCTTTGTCCGGATCCCCTGGGCTGCACCGCCCGCGGACAGCGCCCTAGAGCGGAGCCCCGACCCACGGCTGCCGGGGGCTCCGGGGCGCCCCTCCGCGCCTCCCCGCTCCCTCCACGCCGGTAGCGCTCCCGCGGCAGGGCAGGGGAGGGGCGCGGGGCGCTTACCTCTCGGCCGCGAAGTGCCCGGGCGCCTTCCTCCCGGTGTAGCCTCGGGCCAGGGCCCCCGGCAGCAGGAGCGCGACGCAGGCGGCCCGGAGGAGCAGTCCGGCCCACATGACCGGCGGCGGCGGGTCCCCCCAGGCTCAGCTGGGCTCCCGCGCCGCGCGCGGGGGAGGGGGCTGCGGCCCCTCGCCCCTCCTCCTGGCGCCGCGGGGAGCGAACCAGCGAGCCCCGAGCTGGCACGCGGAGCCGAGCAGGGGGCCTGGGGACGCGGAGAGGAGGGGCCGGGGGCCGCGAGGGGACGCGGCGGACGGCGAGTGGGGGTCTCTGGCACCTCAGAGCCAACACACAAAAGGCAGCGCCGCCCGCGCGCAGATGGCCTCTTGGGGAGGCGCGGAGCCCTGGGCGGGGGCAAAGATCAGGGACCCCTAGGGGCGGGGTTTCGCCCTCGGCCCACACCCCCTGCCGGAGTTTGGGAGTCGGCTTCCTGCGAAGGGCTGTGGGCGTCAGACTGAGGCCCGGGGAGGAGAGAGACTCGGGGAAGCAGGCTGGCGCTGGAGGCTGCGCGCCCCGGGCATTGCTGGTCTCGGTGGAGCCCGAGACGCCTGTTTTGTCACGAGAAGGTGGGACGCTGAGACGTTTCTCTGCTGGGCACTTCTAGGCCGGCCCCCAGCCTACCAGCAGGTCTGCACCCTAACCCTGGGTGTGCGGGTCACCTGCTCCCTGTCCAGGGGGCACCCGCCGGTCTTGAACGCAGAGGCTCCTCTTTGCCCCCTTCGGCAGCTGCCCCAGGCCAGTCTGAGACTGTTAGGCAGGGGAGTGGTGAGCAGGTGGTGGGTGGAAATTGGATCATCCAGCTGGGAGGAAGCTGAAAGGATGACCAAATTCTACCCTCCTGGGATAAGGGACTCTCTCTACCTGTCAAAAGGCAGCCATCCAGTTTCCAGCAACTACATTTTAGGAAGTGTTTACCTCCTAGCTAAATAACCGGTTCGTTGCCTTGGTCTGCCTCTACAGCTGCCCTCCCACTGGCTACCCAGCCTGTCACTGAGGTCCTTAACACTGGTGGCCACGAACGAACATGGTATGCCAAGAGTGGCCTGGCCTCTTGCCACCTTCCTTCCAGACATCATACTTTCATTAACACAGCCTAATATTACTTTGCTTTTTTGGCAACCCCTTGATGCTGTTAGCTCATAACACGGAGTTCACAGTAAAGGAAAACCTGAGGTGTTTTCTGTTATCATGTCTTTATGTTGTTGTTTATTAAAACACACGCTGCTAAGCTCAGTTTGAACCCATGTGGCTGAGTTTTTGCAGATGTTCAAATTTAGCCCTGTTATCTCACGTTGTTAGTTTTGATCCATCTTCTAAGCTAAGCGACAGACTCTCAGCAAGCAGGTTACCAAGATATTCCGTGTCACAAGACGAATGCAACTTCCATATTTATGGCCATTTTGAGTCCTAAGGACCCTCAGACTCCCAGGACATCTTTCCTTTTTGCCTCAAACGTCCAAAGGTGCACTTTCTCCCTCTCCCTCACTGTTGCTTATAAAGTGCTTCAATGTCCACATGGTCGGAAATCTTGCCTTGGATTATTCAAAAATAGGGATAAACATAAAGTCCTTCCTTCTCGTGGCCTGCAAAATCTATGGCACCCTTGGCCTTACGGTTTTTACCTGGACCACCACTCGATGTCAAGCAGGCACTCTTCTTCTGGGCACTGGACACCACCCACAAATTGTCAACACATTTACACAGAGGTTTCCTTTTGCACACCTGCCACGCCTCGTGCCATCTTCTCCCATACTCCAGCACACCTGACTCTACCCCTTTGTGCAGCCCCACCCCTCCACCTCACCCCTGTCACTCTGGCAAGCTGGCTCCATATTGTGCAGTGAGCAGCTGGCATAGCTGAGATGCCACTGTGTGCTCAAAGAGAATGCTCATCCACCCTCAGGAGCAGGCTAGTATTTAAGATGCAGTAAATTCCTACCGGTGAATTTCGAAAGCAGCAGCTTGCTCAACAGCCGCTGGCCTTTCTTCCCTTTCCCCTTCTTCTCTGACCTTAGGGCATTCACCTTGCTCCTCACAGTGAGAGTCTGCTTCTTTAGCTTGGCTTTTGCTATTTTCTTTTTCTTATCTTTTCGTGTGTCTGACCCCGAGGCTTTTCGAAGTTTGGACCCTCAGTCTCTAGCATCAAGCTGTTCCTAGTCAAGGACTAGTTTGGGCACATCCCTTGTACAGTCCCTCAATGCTTCCTCCTCACTTCTGTGGCTTGTGGCTCCTCAGTAACAAAAGGGACCCTCCACCAAAGGCGGAGGATCCGAGTTGTTGCTGGCTGCAGAAAGAAGGCCGCTGGCTTGTGACCCTTCCAAACGGTCATGGGATGAGTCAGTGTTTCTATTATTCTCCCAAAGGTCCCTTCGTGCAGAGGCCTGGAGTGAGGCAAGCTCGTCAGCGCCTACATGGAAAGGAGCCACTCCAGCTGGCTGTAGCAGAGCTCCACAGGCAACCTTTCACCCCTGGAGAGGTGATTAATGGTTTTCAAGAGAAGACGTGGGAGTGTGGCAGCAGAACGTCAGTTTCCAAAGGCTTGCTAGAATTCAACCCTGAATATACCCAAGACCGTAGGAAACAAAAACCTGCAAGGACGCCCCTGCTTCCAAAGTCCAGACGATAAGTCCACTGATAAGTAATAACCTTCTACTCCATGTAGCAGGTCTCCACGGCTGCAGGTCAGACCACTAAAAAGCACCAGAATAATCATCCCACCACATTCTGTCTTTCTGACCTTGGCACCTTATGGTCAATCTTCTCATCTAGGATTAAACTTTTAAAATAATCATAATCTGGAGACCGTTGCTTGCCTGCCTCATTAAAGCTGGTCTCTGGCTGGGGGCAGGTCTTTTCAATTCAAACCATGACTTGAAGAATTCAAATCACAGTGTTGAGTTTCAAGTTCAAACCGTGGTTTTTGAGAGACGCTGATTACTTTTCCCTTAAGACCCTTATCCCCTACCCTCAGAAATCCCAGGAGTAAGCGAAAGAGAGCAGTAATGAAACACCAGGAACGCCTCCAGGGAAGGAGACCTACTCCAGAAGACCCCCAAAGCAGAGATGCCTCCTTGCCCTTTTCCTTTTAAGCTAGAATCTCTCAAAACCACAGTTTGAACTTGAAACCACAATTTTCCTGACACTGTATCAAAGGCTGGTCTTAAAGGAGCCAGCCAATATGCCTAGGTTCAACCCCGTCCACTGCTGGGACAGAGCAGTCTTTATTCCCACTGGACCACTGGGGGGCCTGTGGGCTGACACTGACCCACTGAGCTGAAAGAAGACAGGCTCTGTTTGCTGGACAGGAGGGTGAATCCCAATGTGCCCTACTCCTATCCTTTCCCACCAAAGGTTTACTTGATTCAATCAGAGGAAATAAAATCAGAATCCAAAGGGCATGTGGCAACAGGAAGCCGGGAGGTGTATGAGGAGCTACTCGCCGTGGCCAAGGAGTAGCATCTTGGGGAAAGCTGGCTGGATGGTGCACACACATCTGGCTGTAAAATGTCAGGAAAGGCAACCCAAGCGGCCCCCAAGCCTGGCAGGTTACTAACAGAGGCAACTAGGAACCAAATGTTGACTACAGAGTCAAGGGCAACCAAAGACCACTGAATTTTGAAAACCTAACAGCCAAACTCCTTGGGATCCCAGCAAGAGCAATCACATGGCAAAGGAGAGGTTCAGGTGTCATCTCACTGCTTGAGGAGCTGTTCCAGCAGCAAGGACAAGGGACTGCAGTAGCTGCCAGAAAGAAGGGAAACGAGCTTGCAGGAAATTGGGCACAGTGTGACTGGGATGCTGGAGAGTTGGGCAGCAGGAAGAAAGCAAAACCAATGGCTCTTTCTTCTTAGATTCTACTTTATTTGGTAAAACTCAGAAACTAACCACCAAATCACGTCCCCCCACCTCCTCCTCCTCTGAAGAAAGCAGTTCCCCAGAGACAAAAAGGCTGTGGCCTAGGGATCATCCACCATCTCCAGGTTTCATACTCGGGCAGCCCATGGCCTGGCGGTCAGGCCTCCAGACCCAAAGCTCTCAGAGGCAACAGAAGAAAGCAAAAGGAAGCTCTCACTTCAAAGACAATGAACCCCTCCCGCCCCTCTTCCCCTTACACACCACCTCCCCACATCCCCAACCTAAAAAAAAGACAGCAGAGGACAATGTATGAGTGTGGGAGACACACACACACAGAGCTTCCTTTCAGCCAAAGAGCTGCAAAACCCCTCCCTGGAAGGAGGACAATTGGTTACACCAATCAAGGCTTGGTGGCCCAAGGTGATGGCTGGAATTAGGTGAGACTGGTAAAAATCCAGGGAGAAAATATTTCACCTTCAGCCCATTCCCAGGTCTCCAGTGAACTGGTTTTAGTTCTAAGAAATCCCCATTTCCACAAGGGTGGGCTGTGGCTTCTGGGGCAGCTGGCTTGGGGAAAGGCTTCCCATGGCTGAGAAGACAGTGGTGGGGGAGGGGAGGAGGGCAGGAGGGCAAAGCCTTCAGGAGGGTCTGGGGAAGGGGATCCCTGCCCTTGGCTAATGGATCCGAGTTAGCTCCTCCACAACCTTGATCAGGTCGTCTGCGGTGGCCTCTCGCTTCATTCCACTGCCATCATCATACTGTAACGAGGAAAGAAGGGGACTGTGAGGGCCAAGAGGGCACCCACCCTCCCCTGGGGAAGGGGATGCCCACAGCAGAGGCACCTGGCTCCACCACTGCCATGAAGGGGAGGAAGGACTCAGCAGCAGCCTACATCTCTCTTCAGGGGTACAGGTCAGCAAGGTCTACTGACGCAGAGCTGGCTCAGAGGCTGCCACCTGATGCACACTTCTCTCTCTTCCAGGACACCCCCCACAGGCACCATCTCCAGTCAGCAGTACCCCAAACTCCAGCACTATGGAAATTTCTCTTCCTTGCAGGAACCTGACCCTGCCTCTCCCTCTGGTGGGTCTGCTAGAGACCCTAGACATGCCTGAATGTGCCCTTGTTGTTTAAGTACAGAAGTCACGTGGGCAAAGCTGCTACTACAGCACCTAGCACCTGGTGGGTACCCAGGAGCCTCAGCTGCATCTCCTTGCCTTCCGACTCCACCTTCCCATGCGGGTAGAATATTTAGAAAGGGCCGCCAGCATCTGGGCATCGAGGAGGGGAGGCCCCTGGAGCTGACAGAGTCCTAGCATGGGGGGCCCAGCCATGGACTCGTGTAATTGGCCCAGAGCTGAACACACCGCACGGCTCACCTGTAGGTTTGCCACAACCTCCTGCATCTTGGGCCGGCTGATATCCAGGAAACTCTCAATCAAGTCTCCATCGATGAAGCCTGTGGCTGGTTCTGTCTTTCGCTCTGTATGAAAGGATCTCCAGGTGGAAAGGGGAGTTAAGGAATGAATGATTATTTGGAAATATCCTTACCCTCAGTCATTCCCACATCTGCGCAAGACCACAACCTAAAGCGATCATCAGGAAGAGAACAGGAAACAACAGTTTCGACAAGCCACATTGCTTTTTGGAATTGGAAAACATATAAAATTATTACTTAATCCAACGGTTCTCAACCGGGGTGTCCTCCAAAGAACATTTTTAAAAATACAGATCAGACTCTCTTCGTGTAGAGCCTGGACATGTATGGATGTTTTCCACAAGTGCTCCAGGTGAATCGGATGTGCATGCCTGGGAAGAATGGTCTTCCAGGTCCAGCCTTGACCTTCACAGATGAATACACTGAGGCTCAGAGAGACAAGAAGCATGCCCAAAGTCCCGCTGGTTAGCAAACCGACACCACGTCAGGCGCCCCCTCCCTCCCCGGCTACAGCTGGGCCATGCCGCCTTGTAACAGAGCCTGACCAGCCTCAGACTGACCGGCGTCAGAGCCCTCTCGCTTCACCCCCGGGGAGGGCTTTTGACATTTCCCGCAACAAACAAACTTCCAGCAGCACCTGGCTCCTGGGTGTCCTTGGGGGCTGATCCCTGGGCTTCTGGAGTTTCTGGCTTCTTCACTTTTCCCCTCCTCTGCTAGCCTCTAGCAAGGGTCCTCAGACACTGCTGCCCAGACAAGACCTCTGAAAAGATGTTCCTATCTTGTGATCTAACCTTACTGGTTGACGTGCAACACCAGGAAGGCCAGAGGCAGACCATTTCAGGAACATCATGTACGTGTTCAAGGTGAACCAGGTGAAGCTGGGTGATAAGGACATGGGAATTCATTATACTGCTCTACTATTGTGTGTTGGAAATTTTCCCTAAGAAAATGTAAAAAGAAAAAGCCTGTTCCCCACGGGAACCTAGTCAAGACATTTCCTGAACAGACAGCGGATTCCAGGAGCAGCTTAGGGTAATACAGCTCTCTGCCCATCCCAGGTCATGCTTCCCAGCAAAGGGATGCCTCTGGGAAGGATATAAGGAGTGCTCGATCTTGCCCACACTTTTGATGACTTTATTGAGTCGATTCTGCATGTCCAACAGGAGGTTGTACCAGCTCTCTGACAGTGAGGTCACCAGCCCTGAAGAAGCAAAGGGAACAGTGAGCTGCAGAGTGCTCCGGAGCCCAGAGCGAGTGAGCATTTTCTACCAAGGGCCGCCCAGGAAAGCAGCACAAGGAGGGACAAGCTGGCCGCAGCCTCCTCTAGTAAGCTCCTAGATCGTGTCCAATTGCTCTCCCTCATCCCTCAGAATGGTGCTCCCAGGAAGGAGGCCTGTGTGGAAGTGGCCCTGCAGCGATCAACCTTACCAATCATGCCATTGACGGTGCCGAAGAGGACCGAGCCCTGTGTGGGGGTGGAAGTTTCACCCAGATTCTGCATAACCAGAGAGCCGTGGCAAAAGACATTGACAAACTCGCCCAGGTGGAAGAGCCCGACCTCCTGAAGGTGTTGCCGCTCCTCATCAGTGGTGGCAGCGCTGAAAAGCAGTGTGAGACTCACCACCAAAACCTCCTGTCCCCATCACGAGGCCCCGACAAGGACCACATGCAGTGGACACCATGTGCCAAGCTTCCCTGGTGAACCCACACACTCCACAGCAGAGGAGCTGGTCTAAGAGGGTCATTTTTATGGCCTCTGATGCTCTCATGAAAATCTCTACCTCTGTGAAGGAGCACCCGAGCCTGAGAGAGCACCCAACGTCCTCATTCGCCAGAGACCCAGGGGCTCCGGCCCAGCCCCGCATTCCCATAGCTGGCCACTCACCTATCCTTCTGACACACAAACAAGTTAAAGGCATTTTCAGCCCCCAGGAAATTGTCATCGTCCAAGATTTCCACAGCACTCATCCAGTTGGGGTTAAAGTCTCGAGCAATCTTAAAACAGATAAGGTGCAATAAGAAAATAAAGTCAGCAGTCTGCACGGAAGCCAGTTCTGGGACTCGTCTTCCTTTAGCCAGAAGCCAAGAGCCTGCCCTGCAGGAGACACGGGCCCATGACTAACGACTGCCACTCCAGGCGCCCTCCCCCTACCTCTGGCCAGCACAGCCCTTTTGGTGCAATTGCCCAGAAATGGAGCCTACTCAGAGGTGAAGTTGGGGGTCTCTAGAAATACTTCATCGATGCAGAACGTACGCTCCAGGGAAAACACCTCTGCCCCACGGGGCTTGATTACCCCTCACCAGCACAGAAACACGTGCAGGGTCCCGGCTGAAGCAAGAAGTCTGCCCCACCCCCCACCTACCTCTTCGAAGTTTCCCTCCATGGGCTTGTAGGCGAGCAGCAGCACGGAGCGCATCAGGTCGCCCACCAGGATGAAGTCGCCCTTGGTCTTCAGGTAGAGGGCCATGATGTTGTTGTAGTGATTGCACTCCGTGCGCAGCTCCTTCTCTGTCGTCCACTCGTAAAGCCGCACCTGGGAGGGCGGAGCCTGTCTCAGCCCGAGGGGCCCGGATCCTCTCAGAACGACTGCCCCCTTCCCCTATCCTCCATCTGCAGCACCATTTACCACAGTGTAACACGGGATGTGAAATGGTGTGATGTAGGACTTGATGGACATTTTTTATTTTAGTTTTATATATTTATGAAATATGAAAATAGAGCAAGCACATGAAACTAATAATACAAAGTTTTCCTTTACATAAAAAGTGAGTCAGTATAAAGACAAATATTAACCAAATAGTAACGCAAGTAATACTATGGATATGACAAAAGATGGTCCTCTTAGGACTGAAGTTTGGCACCTGACCCACAGAAATCTCTCTGGAAGAGAAGACCCATCTCCAACAAGATCACCCCCCAACAAACTGCCTTTCCTGAAGCCCTCTCAAAACGCGTACATTCCTGGAACCTCTGATGTGAACCCAGTGAGCAGAGACAACGGAAAGGAAAGTCCAGCAGAAAAAAATGCTGTCCAATAACTAAAGGACTCTAGAGCACTAGAGTCTGTGACCACCCCTCCACCCAAAAGGGAAAAGGACTTTTTTTTTTCCCTCTGCTGCAGTGTTTCTTCAGTGTCCACCACATCTCCAAACAAATGAAGATGCTTTATCATCTGCGGACAGAAGGACAGATACTCGGCACAAACCGGTCCCAAGGCAGACACACAACTCCCCGGAAAAGCCCGCCCTGGCAGACCTTTCAGGGTCCAGGTGGCTCCCCCCATGGCCTCTGCACACAGAGAAACTCCTGGACAGAACATATGAGACCATGATTTCTTGAGATGTCCCCAAAGAACCCTAGCCCCAAAGGTGTGTACTCCAAGAGTCACCTGTAATAATTACAGCGGGAGGGTGGAGGGTACCCACAACACCCCATCTTTGGGTAAGCTCAGCCTTGCTGGGCCTCCACACCTCCACGAGTGGAGTAAAGAAGGGCCAAGAGCTCCACATGCTCCTGGCAACACACCCCTCCCCACCCTCCTCTCCACACTCTCAGCCTCCCTACGTGCCATGGAGATAGTCAAGACCAAGGTCAGACACCACCAAAATCCCAAGGCTCCTACTCTCAACCCAACAGGTTCTAGATCTCTGCTGTCCAATATGGCAGCCACGAGCCACATGTGGCTACAAAACACCTGAAACGTGGCTAGCCCAATCTGAGATGTGCTGTAAGCGTAAAAAACACAGCAGATTTTGAAGTCTTAATATGAAAAAAAAGTAAAATATCTCACTAATAATTTTCTTATACTGATTACATGTTGAAATATTCTGGATCTATTGGGTTACAAAAAACACACTAGTAAAGTTAATTTCACTTGCTTCTTTTTACTTTTATTCCTGTGGCTACTAGAAAGTTTAGAATTACACGCATGGCTCCTATGATATTTCTATTAGACAGCAATGCACTAGACGTCTCCTAATCTGACCTCACACCAACCCCTCCCAACTCCTGCATCTGTTCACTGTACCCTGGAACACAGGCAGCAGTCACGGGGCCTGCTCTCTCGCTGCTCCCTTCTTACTCTAACTGAAACGTGGAGCTTTCATGAGGGCCCTGAGGCCTCTCAACTCGGCCATCTTCTCTCCCACTGTCCCTCGTACCACTGGGGCTGGAAGGAGGACAGACTTCCGTGCACCACCTCGCCTGCCTGCCGTTTCAGGCTTCCCTAAGTTCGCACTCCCACCCACTGAAGCAGCCATCTACACCTCGCCAACTCTCCCTCCCACACGACAGTCCTGTTAATGCCTGGAGATTTTCATACCTACAGAGAAGACCCTTCCACTATCCTGTTCTTCCCATTTTTGACCCCCCTTCCCCACTTAACTTGCCCATTCCTACGGTCACCCCTTAGAGCCTGTCATTAAAAACAACTCTGGATCTTGTCTCCTGTTTCACCTTTCTCAGATGTCCAGGGTCTATCACCATAGCACTCTCTTACAGGTGCTCGACTCCCTTGATCACACTCACCTGACAAAATCAGACTGTGGTGAAATTCTAATCTAACTACAGCTGAAGAAGAACAACCAACTAGGAAGACGGGCCTTACTTTAAACTCGGGACCACTCACTGACAGTGGGCTCTTAGACTTCTTAGCAACTGCCTTTTCCCAGTCCATTACAATTCAGGCCCTGAAACAATGAGTTCACACCTCCTCCACTCTCCTCAAATCTCTAGTCTGCCATGCGTCCTCTCAGTCACTCCACTCACAGAGAGGATGGACACAACCAGAAGAGGAGTTCCACGTGCTTCTACCATCTGAGACCAACTCTGTGCATTAGATCCCACTGCCCTCTTGCCCATTCAAAAACACGGCTCCAGCAATTCTCCTCTCCCTACCATTCCCATCAGCATGGAAACTGTAGCAGTATCTCCGAGCCTGGAAAATCACACACTCTCCTGTCCAATGTTCCCCTGTAGTCACCCCTTTCCTCACTTCTCCTTTACTGCAAAACTCCCCCAAAGGGTTTTCTGATGGTAGCTGTCCTCTCCTAGGCCTGGCTGATCTCTCTTCAATCAGTTTCCATCCCCACCAGTCAATCAAAAGAGCTCTGGTCAAGGTCACCACAGAATTCCACGTTGCTAAACCAATGGTCAATTCTTTCCTTGTTTGTTACCCAACCTACCGGCAGACTAGCAGCTTACCTATTCCCTCCTGCTTGGCTTCCAGAACACTTCTCTCTCCTGGTTCCTCTCCTACCTCACCTGTCACCTTTTCTCTAATTGCCTGGATCATCCTTATCGCCCCAATTTTAAAGGTGGAGGGCCCCAGGGCCAGTCTTCAGATCTCTTCTCTATCCACTCTCAGCGGGTAGGTGACCTTAGGTGACCTCATCCTGACTTTTCACTTTAAATGCCACCTGGTAACTGCCACACTGTTATCTCCAGCCTACCTCTTCCCTGGATTCCATACTTCTCTCATCCAGCTACCTACCTGACATACTCACTAAGATGACTGAAACTTGGTATGTCCAAAACCAAACCTCTGGTGTCCCCCACGTGACATAGCTAAGAAACATGTATCTGGTCTCTGCCCCCAGTTCCTGACATAGATAGAGCTCCTAAACCCCTTATAATTTCCTGGGTGACAGAAGTTTTTGGTCCTAATGGGGTGACTCTTGGCTCCTGGATACAGGATGGGTGCTGGTCACCAGAAAGACCCAGGCATGATTAGAAGCTTGGAACTTTCCTCCAGGGAGGAAAAAGGGACTGGAGACTGAGTTAATAATCGATCATGCCTACGTGATGAAGCCTCCATAAAAATCCCTACACTCCAGGGTTCAGAGCTCTCAGGCTGGTGAACACACCCACATACTGTGCGGCTAGGGCACCTCAACTCCAAGTGGACAGGAGCTCTGCACTCAGGACCCTTCTGGACCTCACCCTATGTACCTCTTTATCTGGATGTTCATTTATATCCTTTATAATAAACCAGTAAATGTAAATAAATGTTTCCTTGAGTTTTGTGAACCATTACAGCAAATTATCAAAGCTGAGAGGGGGTTCCCACAACTCCCTACAACTTCGCAGCCAAGCTGGATGGAAGTCTGGGGACCCTGGGGACCCACTACTTGGGACTGGCATGTGAAGTGAGGGCAGTCTTGTGGGACGGCACCCTTAAACCTGTTAAGTCTAATACTAACTCTGGGTAGTTCACGTCAGAACTGAATCAAATTACAGGACACTCAGTTAAGAGCTGGACAGTTGGAAAACCGGTCGGTATGGAGCTAAAAACCAGTTTCCCTTTACCCTCCAAACCTGCACCACTCACAATCCTCTCCCCTCAGTAAATGGCAAGGCCATCCTGCCTGTTGCTCAGGCCAAACACTGGGCCCTTTACTCCCTTACACCTCAATCCTGGCATTCACAGAATCTGCCTCCCCCACCACGCCCGACAGCACACGGCTCTCAGCCACCGCCGCCAGTCATCACAGGAGCCTCCTTCCTGACCTCACTGCTTCGACCCTTGGTCCCCCCCGTAGCTTTTCCAAGATCTGAAATGATCTTTTCAAAATATAAGTCCAGTCGTGTCCCTCATTTGCTCAAACCCTCCAGAGTAAAACCAAAGTCCTCAACCAGCCTACCAGGCTCTGCCCATTCCAGCCCGGGAGCTGCTTCTGCATTATCTCCCACCCCTACCAGCGCACTCCTGGGCAGACACCAGGCCAGCCCTGCCTCTGACTCCTTGCACTCGTCTTCTCCCAGACATGCACATGGCTTTCTCCCTCCCTTCCTTCAGGAACCCGCCAAATGTCATTCTATCAGAAGGACTGTCTGACTAGGTGATGAAATAGCAACGCCCCACCACCCGTGCTCAGCCTGCACTCCTCCAGCTCCTTGCCCCATTTTTATTTCTCACCGTGTGTTTCTCAGCATCTCGAGTATATGTACGTACTCTGTTCATAAGCCTCAGAAGGACAGCTCTTTAACCATTTTGCCTACTGCTATATCCCAACTACCAAAACAGTGCCTGGCACACTACAAGAGCTCAATTAATATTTTTTGAATGAACGAATGAATGACCGAATGACTAGAAACTCTCAATTTAAAGTATGTAAGTCATGCATCTTTTATCTTCTCAGGACCTTAAAATGCTGCGATGCACTGTGAAGCTCCAAGGGGATCCAGGATATAGCATTTCCTAAATTTATTTGACCATGAAATTTATTTTTTTTTTTTTTAAAGATTGGCACCTGAGCTAACATCTGTCGCCAATCTTTTCTTTTTCCTTCCTTCTTCTTCTTCTCCCCAAAGTCCCCCAGTACATGGCTGTATATTGTAGTTGTAGATCCTTCTGGGTGTCCTATGTGGGATGATGCCTCAGCATAGTCTGATGAGCGGTGCCACGTCCACACCCAGGATCCAAACCAGCGAAACCCCAGGCCACAGAAACAGGTTACATGAACTTAACCACTACACCACTGGGCCAGCCCCATGAAATTTATTTTTAAAAGTTTTTTCGCAAGGGAGGAGGTGGGGTCATGGCAGAAGAGAAGCGGAATATTTCCCAGGACTAGTATTTCAGGGATGTACTTAGGATAATGCAGTTTGGCTCATTTTGTTTCATACTGATGAAATATTCTCATGTCATGACACACCGAGTGCTGGGGCCACAGCTCTTACCCCTTTCTCAGTCCCCACAGCACTTAGAATCTGATATGCATGGGGGTTCATGTAACCAAGTCTAATGCCGGGTCCAACCAGAGTTCCCCAGATTCCCAGCTCCATCCTCCATTCCCACTACTTTGTTATCCTTAAAATCTGACACACATGCAGCCCCAGGATACATAAGGGAGACATGCTCTGTGGACAATGGTGTGCAACCTAAGGTATAACACCAAGTGGAGTGGGCCTCACCGTGCTATTGATGCTGGCTAACAGCTTCCCGTTAAATTCCACCATAGAGTACACAGCCCCTTTCACTTCCTTTTCAGCCACAGTCTGTAGTTTTCCTGGAGGGAAAAAAGATATTCTTGACTCTCCTTTCTGAGTCCACACTTTAAAGTGATCAAATGAACCCTGATTTCCCCTCTGGCTCTAATTCCTGTCCCAAAAAACCACTCATCTGAAAGCAGGAGATAGAGAGTCAGTGTATTCTGGAGTTAACCACCACCAGAAGTATGAGCCCCAAGGTAACGTGCAGTGATTCCAGACAGTGCCCAAGATCTGCCTGCACCCTGAAACTTCAGCTCTCCCTCAAGATGGGACCAAATTCCATCTCAGCCAGCTGATCTGAGATTTCTGCGCTGATAGCTGGGCTTTAGAACCTCTTTAGTAGGGCAAATGAGAAAAGATACAGAAATGAACTCAAACTGCTGACACTGAAAGAGGACCTAAACAGCTGAGCAACCAAATGGAAAATGAACCTAGGATTCCTAACTGATTCTAGCCACTAGGTTCTCTTAGCCATTGTTCACCTCTCCCCTTTCTGTCTTCCTTTCAAAGAGCAGAAAAGGAAGAAACATGCTAGATTTTACTTGTGCCTCTGCTCACGCGCTCGGAAACGCATTCAGACCATCAACAGCTTGGCAGGAAGGAAGAGAATGTCTTGTAGTCACAGCAATTAACCCAACTTCTCCTACTGCTTAACTGAGACTCTGAAAGCTAAAACAGTCTGCTTACTTTCCTAGAATTTCCAAGCTCACAGAATCTGGAGACTGTGCCCACTTACCATCCGAATACTGAAAGACCACAATCCGACCCTGCTTGGGCTCCGCCTCCTCGGGATACACCATGGCTGTGCCCACAATGAAGTACGTGTTGGGGTCCTTGCCCAACTTGCAGGAGACCAGGCTGAGGGCATACTCGTTCTGCAGAAACTGGTGGGCATGAAGCACTAGAAGGAGAGTAGTAGAGAGGTGAGTGGCTGAGGATCCCCAGGCACAGGTAGTCCTGTACTTCTGTGAGGCCCACAGCTCAGCTCAAAGCCGAGTCCAGGAGGTGACAGCACTCGCCTCCTGCTGTTCCTGTCTCCTCAGACTGTCCATCCCTCACCAGCCTAAACTCATATGAGAAGGCTCAGTACTCTGGCCTCACAGCCAACTCAGAGATCCCACCCCTCCTTTCTTCTCCTCCTAGCATGGGCTGCCACACTGTCCATCAAACTTTGGAACATATCAGAGCCCAGGACAGCCTGAATTAGGGATGACACAGGCACAAAGTGACTGGAGGAGCTCATCTGCACCTTCGAAGGTGTGCTGGTCAATGATCAGGAGGTTATGCACCTCCACCTCTTCTCCAAAGGAGGTCTCGTGAGTGGCTGTGCTGCTGGAGAACAGCTTACTGGAGCTGACGCTGCTAGACAGGGCCTGAGAACAGAGAGAACACGTCACCCCTCTCAAAAGCTGAACAGGTGCCGGGAACATCAGTGTGAGGGGATCAGTCAGGATCAGGAAACAGAGGCTAAGTCTAAACGAGGAAAACTGAAGGTTGGCAGCTCGAGCGGAGCCTGAAGAACAGAGGGCTTCAGAGAGGATACAGGGACTGATAAGGATCCAAACTCCATATGGAACTGACAGAGCAGTCCAAAACACAAGAATCTCAAGGTCAGTAAAGATCATTAAAACAGGGATGCCAAGTCAATCAAGCAAAGCTAAGGAGAAACTCAGGCGACCTAATAAAGTGACAGACTCCACCTCTCTCAATGGGAAGAGCAGGGGAGCACTTCAAATAAAAAGAAAACCATGAAGACCTTCTACTCTGGATTAAGAGAAGAAGTCCTATCACAAACGTTTGGGAGCAAGAAAGAGAGAGAATGCAAGGAATACAATGGCCAGCTAACATCTCCACTCAAGTCTATTGGTAAGTGCAGCTGTAAAGTGTCTTATTATCAGCCTCACTTTGCAGAGGAGAAAATTCAAGTTTACACTTGCCCAAGGTCACACAGCTAGCAATAATCCCTGAAGCCAGTTCCGGGAGACTCCAAATCCCACGCCCTTACCTAGGATGCTACACTGCCCCCACCCAAACCGATGAAGAGAGAAGAGGAACTGTTCATCCTGCAAGGCTACTGAGAAGCAAAAGCACTGCTGGCCGCGCTCATCTCAAACTCTCCTCACCCTCCAAGGAGGAGGCCAAATTCAGCTCACTGCCTGTTTCTCTAAACGAAGCTGTGCTGGACCCCAGCTACGCCCACCTGTTGCTCGCGGCTGCTTTCCTAAGGGCAGGAGTGAGTGGCTATGAGACCGTACGGCCTGCAAAGTGGGACATGTTTCCTACTGGACCCTTCAAGTCCTACGGCCTATTCTCACGGCATCTTTCTCACCTGGGTGCTGGCGCTGGGCCTGAGAGCAGTTGTGCCCCCACTGGCGTCCTGCACTTCGATGCGGCTGGAGAGGACCCCGAAGCACTGAGACACCTCCTGATAGCAGATCTTCCTGCAGGGCGAGCACAGCACCACGGCGCCCCTCAGAAACGTCGGAGGCGCCACTCCAACTCCCGCCTGAGCACCACTCCCATCAGCACCCACCCTGCCCTCACCTGGGAGACTCGTAGAGGGGAACTGTGCGAATGTGCAGCTTCTGGATCTCATCGATGGTGCCAATGGTGAGGGTGCTGTTGTTGGCCAGTGCCAGGCTGGAAAGAAGGGTCTGGGTTTAGACTGAGTAGACCCAAGGAAAGAAAGGATTCTATGAGGCAACTCCATTAGTGGAGGAAAAATAAGGCAGAATTACACTGGCTTACTCCAGGGCAGAGGTTCTCAGCTTTGACTCTATGCTAAAAATAAGCTGGGCAGACCACAAATTCTGATGCCTGGTTCCACCCCAGAGATTCTCTTATTTAACTGGTCTAGGTGGACCTAGACTGAGGTTTTTTTTTTTTCTGAGGAAGATTAGCTCTGAGCTAACATCTGTACCAATCTTGTGCCACTTTATATACGGGTTGCCACCACAGCATGGCTAACAAACAGTGTAGGTCCACCCCCAGGATCCAAACCTGGAACCTGAACCAGCGATGCAGAGTCCTCCAAACTCAACCACTACGCCACGGGTCCAGCCCTAAGAATTTACATTTCTAATGAGTTCCCCAGTCGTACTGTGGCTGCTGGTGGGGGACCACACTTTGAGAACCCCTGCTCCAGGGGACTACATAATGATCTCTAAATCAGGGGTTCTGAAACTTGACTAATCATTTAAGTTACCTGAGAGGTTTGCTTAAAATACAAATTCTAAGGCGCAACCCCAGATCTACTGAATCAGCATCTGAGAAAGACTGAAAAAAATCTGTACTTTTGGGGCCAGCCCAGTGGCGTGATGGTTAAGTTCTCATGCTCCGCTTCAGCGGCCCAGGGTTTGCCAACTTGGATCCCGGGCATGGACCAACGCAGTGCTTATCAAGCCATGCTGTGGTAGGCGTCCCATATACAAAATAGAGGAAGATGGGCACAGATGTTAGCTCAGGGCCGATCTTACTCAGCAAAAAGAGGAGGATTGGTGGCAGATGTTAGCTCAGGGCTAATCTTCCTCAAAAAAAAAATAAATCTGTACTTTTTAAAAAGCTTCCCAGGTACTTCTACTGGGTAGCCAGACCTGAGAACATCTGCTCCACACTTCCCCCGTCAGCTATTTACTGACTTTGAGACTAGGAAACAGCTGGAGGGGAGGGGTTTGAGGAAAACATCAGGATGCCCTCAATCAATGGCTCTTGCTGAAGAAAGAAAAAGAGGCTCACCTGTCAGGATAGCCATCTGAGTTGAGGGGACACATGTAGTTCACTTCCTTGAGGTTGACATTGGAGAAGACCAATTTGTGGTTGCTGCTGTAGATGACAGTGGGGCGGTCAGAGCAAGCAAAGACGTTGGTGGTAGAAAGAGAACGGAAAGTCCTCAATACCGTGGGCTGGGTGCCCAGAGTCACCTTCTTACGGTCGCTCAACAGGCCTACAGAAAGAATGGCATCAGGAGAAAGAAGGAAGGAAAGGAAACAGGACAAAGAACTGGGTTGTGAAGGTTCAAAGCAGTTCCCTGAGGCCAAGGACTCTGCAACGCTAGTACTCCTTATTTTTCAAAGAGCCCCTCACTCCAAGTGCTATCCTCACCTGTCTCAATGTTGAGCCCAAAGTAGAAAAGTGCCCCATCTCCCAAGGCACAAAGGAGGTAGTGACTGCTCTCAAAGGTGGTCATCAGGATGGAACGAGGAATGATCTCTGTGGGAAAGGGATAACATTAAACTGTTGTTCCACATTCCAACTCTGAGCCCAACCCAGGTCCCTAAAAGATCCATACCTCCACCCAGCATCTCTTTGTGCAGTAGTTCAAAAGAGGGCAGCTTCAAGATGCGGGCCGAGATGTCTGTCCAGAGGCCAATGGCACAGAGAGGGGACAGCCCATTGCTGTCTCCTAATGGGGTGATGTCCAAGCAGGCCACTTCGTGTTCCATCTCTGTATGGCTGAACAAAGAGGAATACGGCAGAGGAAGGAATCCAAGGATCAAAGAAGTCCCAGAGAACAGGGGAGGGAAGAACCAGCAAACAGATAAACACACACCTGATTTGTCGCAGCTCCTGAGCATGGATCTGCAGGTAGTAGAGGGCCCTTCCCACGGCCACCACTACCTGGCTGCTGTTACAGGAGGCCACACTGATGTTCTTGCCCTGAGGCTCCTTCCATTCACTGACCAGAGCTTTGGGTTCTTGAGAGACCAACCTCACAGATGCTGAAGTGATCTACAGAGAGAAGAGCAAGGACTCTAAGCACCTGCAAGGATCTACACAGGAGCGGGGCGGGTGGTAAATGCTGCCCTAGGTCGGCCCTAAGAATCAGCTACGTACGTCCTCTTCTGCCATATACGTATATTTCCCAAAGTCCTGCAATGACACGCATTTTTAGTTGGAACCCTGAAGAATGGCTTAAAGCAGCTTATAGCTTTCATACTTACAAGCTAGAAAAAAAGGTCTACTTCACTCTGATTAAGGCTTCGGTGACAGACTGCATCCTCTGGAGAGGTATCAATGGAGTAAGGTCCTGTGGCTACCAGGCTAGCAGTGTTTCTCAGTGCCAAAACCAGACCTCTAAAATACCCAAGTTCTTTACTGTGCATGAATCATTAAAATTATGCAAAATTCTTTTTATTTAATTTCATTTTTTTAAGATTGGCACCTGAGCTAACATCTGTTGCCAATCTTCTTTTTCTTTCTTTTGTTTTCCTTCTCCCCAAAGCCCCCAGTATATAGTTGCACGTTCTAGTTGTGAGTGCCTCTGACTGTGCTGTGTGAGACACCGCCTGAGCATGGCATGACGAGCAGTGGCATGTCCACGCCCAGGATCCGAACCAGCGAAACCGTGGGCCACTGAAGGGGAGCCTGTGAACTTAACCACTCGGCCAAGGGCCGGCCCTGCAAAATTCTTTAGTGAAGCCTACAAAATTGTATTGAAACATTTTATAAATTTATTTCATCATTGAAATTTTAGAAGAAAATGCAGACTGATGACACGGCCAGGTTTCGATTCATCTTACCTATCAAAATTGAGTTCATATTTAAGGAGGAAAGCCCGTCAATAATAGATATGTGAACTGATACCAGTCTTCAAGCCACTAATTAGAAAACACTGACAAAGCAATGAGTCAGTGTCTGGGCACATCCTACACTTGGTCCACAAACGACAGAACCTTCCTTGCAGAGTGGACAGACCCTTACCAAATCCACCACTGCCTGCTGGCTAAATGACCAGCTAGATAAAAGATGGAGACGGCAGATTAACCCTCAAGCATTCCAGTGCTACACCTGCCACTGGCAAACACTGACCCTGGCCAGGAGACAACAGCTCAAACGGTGAGGAAAGTGTGCAAAACATAAAGAACATCAGGCGTCACTCCCAACTTAAAAAGTCTGCCAGGGGCTGGGAGGGTGCTCAGAAATCAGGCCCTTATGGCTAACGAGTGCCAAAGGGGCTATCTGACACCTCCACCCAGCCCCATATCACAGATGGATTTAAAGTAAGGATCAGAAGAGAGGAAGAGCTGTGGTTCTAATCACTAATCTCTGGAAAGTGCTGCCAACAGTCATACATGCACAGGAGCACCATGACACAGTAAGTGTGCATTACTATTATGAGTGGAAAAAAGGATATAATCAGTGCTGAAACAGTACCCCAAACCATATATATATTATTAGCCCAGTCTACAAAAGAAAATGTGAATAAATACAACACATATATTTGCAGAGAAAACATAAAGGTAAAACATTATCTCTGAGTGGTGGGTTATCAGGTAATTTAAATTTTTTTCCCCTGGAATTTCCTTATTACTTTTAAAGAGCCATAAAAACGGACTGCTTCAAAATCCGGTGGTGCTCTGTACTATCCTCTAGGTCCAACTCAAGTAAACAGGGCCTGCCCTTTCCCAGTTCTCACCTGGATAAGCTGCTGATGAGCCACGTTGCCACAGAAGAAAGTCTGCTGATCATCCACGAAACCCATCAGTTCGGTTTCTTCCACCTCCTCTCCGTTTAACATGAGGACTCTGCAGCAGAACGGAAGGCCTGGGTCAGCCGGACCAGCTTCCCCACCTTGCAGCCTTCACATGAGCACCTGGAGCTGGCACCAGACTCATCTTACCTTGTCTGGCCCACAAAAGAGAGCACCAAAGTGTCATCAGTCTCCCGGTTAGGATCAGACCGCAGTGGCCACAGGCCTGGAACAAAGATCAAGGATTAAGATGCACGGCACAGACCAACGCTCAGTTCGGCACATCTCAGGAAGGGGGAGCCTGACCCCGTGAAGAGCAGGAACTCTGGAGTCAGTCTGGAGCTGAAATACCCACTCTGTTCTTCCTGGCTTTAAGACTCTAAAGAAGGTAGATATTTTTAAAACTGTTTTGAGCCTACTATTTTCAAATTTCTCATTTGATTTCAGATGGGATAACACATTTCCTTGACTCAAAGTCAAAATTTATTTTTAAAACATGTATCACACGAGTCTCACTCCTATTCCTCCCCCTCCAACCTATCTCCCAAATAAGTAATCAACAACACTTTCTTGTTCATACTTCCAATTATTTTCAATTTTTTTTTTTCTGCTTTATTTCCCAACCCCTCCCCACCCCCCCGTACATAGTTGTATATCTTAGTTGCAGGTCCTTCTAGTTGTGGGACGTGGGACGCCGCCTCAACGTGGCCTGATGAGTGGTGCCATGTCCCCACCCAGGATCCGAACCCTGGCTGCCGCAGTGGAGCGCACGAACTTAACCACTCGGCCACGGAGCCGGCCCTTATTTTCAATTTTAAGGAAAAAGGTAAGCACTGTATCACAAGCAAATACAAATATAAAAGGGCCTATCACATACTGTTCCGTGCCTTGTTTTTTCACTTAACAATACACGCCGGAGCCCTTCTCAGAACTGAACTTGTCCCTTGCTCTGGATATGTGCACAGTATTTAATTGTGTGGATGTGCCAGTTTATTAGGAAGTCCCCAGTGATGGACGCTGAGTATTCTGCTATAACATACAATGCCACAACAAACGATCTTGTATTTATGTCATTTTATACATATGAAGGTCTGGGGGGAGATGCCCAGAACTGGGATTGCTGGCTCAATCACTAAACGCACGTGTCATTTTGATAGATATTGCCAACGAGCATGCTTATCTCCTCACAGCCTCACCAACATAACGTGTGGTCAAACTTTTGGATTTTGGTCATCTGGTAAAGAATGGTCTCACTGTTTTGTTTTGATGTGTATTTCACTTATAACAAGGGAGGCCTCTTGCCTGTCCATTCATGTCTTTTGCCAATTTGGGGAGAGGAAATTTGGCAATCTTCTTTCTAGAAATTTTTTCATAAATTAGGGAGATTAGGCCTTTGTCTACCGGCTGAACTGCATGTTTCTATCCAGTTTGCCATTTCTGCTAACTTAGCTTACAGTGTTCTGTTTTTGCCACGCAGAAGTGCTTTACTTTCATGTTGTTGAACTTATCAGTCTTTCTTTTTGGCGTCTAAACTTTTGAGTTAAGAGTTTAAAAGACCTTCCCCATTCCAAAATTAGAGAGGAATTCACCAATTTTTTTTTTTTTTTTTTTTAGCTTTCGTATGGCTTTATTTTTTATATTAATTCATTGATCCATTTAGATTTTAGGAAAGTATACATTGTGCAGTATGGATCGAAATTTATCATTTCCCAAATGACTACTTGTTATCTCAACACCATTTATTAAAAAGGATCATGTTTATGTCACAGAATTGAGACGCCACTGCTATAGCACACTAAATTCTGACATGTAATTGTGTCTATTTCTGGACTTTTGAGTCTGCTGGTTGGGCTCTGCCTATTTATGCTCCAATACCACACTTTTAATTAATAAGGGTTAAGAGTATGCCTTAGTATCTGGTAGGGCTAATCTCGTCTCACTGCTCTTTTTTTTTTAAGATTTCCTGGCTTTTCTTGCTTCTTCCTTTTTCCATTTGGACTTTGACTTGTCAAGGTCAAGAAGAAAACCTACTGATATTTTTATTGAGATACCTCAAATGTAAAAATAAGCTGAAGAGAGAACAGCTTTATAATGCTGATATCTAAGACCTCGGGGTATGTCTTTTTCATTTGACCAATCTATCCTTTCAATCCTTCAAGAGTAAAGTTTTCCTTTTACACATTCCTTATTAAATTTATTCCTTGGTAGTTTATCTTTTTATTACTATTATATATTGCCTCTTTCCCTCTACCATACCTTCTAACTGACTGTTTTTACACGAAAGCTATTGATTTCAGTACATTAACTTTATATCCTGCTACCTTAATAAATTCTTACTGTCTACAGTAGTTTTTCTGTGGGTTCTCTTGGGTTTGGTAGTTATATGATGTCTTCCTCTCTAATACATAAACCTCTATTTTTCTTTATTAATGTTTATTTTTTCATATTCTGAATTACATTTTTTTAGCTGAGCCTCTTATACACAACTCTGAATTGGTTTTGCTTTATGATCCAATTTGATCATCTTTCTCTTACTGTAAGGGTGGTTAGCCCATTTATATTTACTGATCAGATATCTGATACATCAGATACAGATACTCACATGGATGTTTGATATCAGTTCCGTCATATTATTTGTGATTATATTTACTGTTTACATATTGTCAAAGTCTTTCACTATGTAGTCTTTCTTTGATCTTTTCGATTATTACAGTTCTCTCGAAATTTAGGAAGATTTATATTGTTGTTTTAGAAGTTACCTGTATATGATATTCTCAGTCTCATTTTTCTTTAGGGATTCAACTGATTCCTTCATATAAACATTAAATTTAACTTATAATCTTTTCCTCCCCCGTTCTTCTACTTTATTATCCAATTTTGGTCAATAGTATTCTCTTTTTTTTAAGTTTACTTTGATAGTTTTAAATATATTTAAGCTTCTACCACTTATTTGTCATTATGACTTTTTTCACTCTTCATTTGATCTACTTTCCTCAAGCTCCCACCGAAGCGCCTTCACAACATGCAACAGGGCCAAAGGCCGAGGTCACAAATAAGACCTGCATCCTAAAGTCCACCAAAAGGCTACCTTTGATGCCTGGTAAGTCAATGCTGGCATGCTCGTGGATTCCAATTCCATTCCGGATGATGCGCAAAGAACCTTCCTTGAAAGCCCCAGAGCAAGTGACCAGCTGCAAGGAGAGAAAAGGTTTCTAATTAACACCCTCTAGAGCCTGGGGCCATCACACTGACGCCCAGAAAGCCATCAAGCTCTACCTAAATCCAAGGACCCTCACTGTGGAGCTGGGTTTGCGGATGCAGACTTAGCAGAAGCTGGTCTCCAAAGTCTCTCAAATTTACCGAGCAGACAGGACACTCTCGTCAAGAAGCGAAAAGCTCCTACCACTGCTGCTAGCAAGCTTGCCTCCATCCGGGGAACCCAGTTTGCTAGAAGAGCACAGCATCTGGAGTCAGGCACGCCAGCCATCCCGTAGTTATGTGACCTTAGACAAGTTATTTAATCGTTCTCAGCCCTAAATCTCCTCACTTCTGAAATGGCCAAGGACCCGTCTAACAGGTGCTCGTGTGACTACAGATAATGCACACAAACCACCTGACAGACCAGGACAGGCACTCAGTAAAAGGCAGTTATCCCTGCATCACTGGGGTAGTGGGGGCTCCTCAAAGCTACCTGCAGTGCACACTCCCCTCTGGATGAGCAAGCCTAGGAGGACACAGTTTCATGGACATACCAACCACTCATTTCCAGGATGACCCCCTTACCTGTCCCTGCCCTTGCCTCTCCAGGTCCACCACACACATGTCCACAATGGGTCCTAAATTGGTAAAGGTTTCCATGGCCACTACATAGGAGCCTTGTTCATTGCTGTCAACATTGAGCTAAGAAGAGAAACAATGTTAGTCCTGGAAGGCTCCTAACAGACCCACCCTAAAGAGGTGGTTATCATCCAAAAGAAACTCCCAATCCTACTAGATCTGCTCTTCTTATGCTCCACTGGATGCTTCTAGAAGGGGACTGTTGACTAAAGAACATGGTTGTCCTACTGGAGATCCACAAACCAGCCCGGGATTTCTAATCTAGAGTCTCATGGACGGATTTCAGAGAAGCAGTCTGGAAATTAATGTAGAACGTTTACATGCATTTTTTGCAGAGAAGGTCTAAAATGTTCATACTCTAGAAGGGATCCTGCATATTAGACTACGACCTATTTGAAGGTAGGATCTGCATCTTGTTCATCACTGTACCCACAATGCCTAGCATCTTGCTGGCACATTTGCTGACTAAACCTTTAGGACAAAAAGCTGGTCAGCATAGAATGCTAAATCAACCTACTAGAAAGCTAGACAGTAAGAACATGGATGAACTGAAGAAATTTCTGAGCAGCATTAAACAGGAAAAACTTGAAGAAGCAGTGAAGACAGAGAAAAATCTAAAAAGAGAAAATGTCTCCTCACCTTCACAAGCTGGGAGTCACCAAGGCGAGACCCGACAAACACAACACCATTATCGAGGTACGTCAAGCACTCAGCAATAGAGGTCTAGAAGTCAAGGGCATGAAAGACATCAGAATGGACTCCACGTGGGATCCAGACACTGTCTTACCACTTCTCAGACATCTGCTGAGAAAACTCACAAGTGCAGCCATGACTTATAAAACAATTCTCCACTTGAAATCCCCAGGTCACACTCAACAAATGTTCTTAAATCTCTGAAGTCTGTGACTCTCCATTTATCACATCCCTACAGGCAGGAAAAGCTACACTTTATCTTGCAGGTGCCTGCTCCAAATGACCATTTTAATCCCAACAGCTCCAGTCGACTCCAAATAATTAGAAACCTCTAAAATTTGCTGCATAATTTTTTTTTAAAGACTGGCGTCTGAGTAAACATCTGTTGCCAATCTTCTTTTTTTTCTTCCTCTCCCCAAAGCTCCAGTACATAGCTGTGTATTCTAGCTGTGAGTGCCTCTAGTTGTGCTGTCTGGGAGGCCACCTCAGCATGGCCTGATGAGTGGTGCCATGTCCGTGCCCAGGATCCGAACCAGCGAAACCCTGGGCCGCCGAAGCAGAGTGAGTGAACTTAACCACTCGGTCATGGGGCCAGCCCCTACTGCATAATTCTTAACACGACTTTTTTGGGAACCTCCTCCCAGAACTGAGTATCAGCATAACTCTTTATTTCTAGACTATATCCTTTTTGTTTCTCTTTCTTTTTATGCTTGAGGCAGTGCCCACCTGCCTGTGAGATTCTCCAACATCTACTCACTCAAAAACCAACGCCCACAGCAGGACTGACCATTTGTTGCTGGGTGTTAAGTAACATAATTCCCAGTCACAGTGTGGGACCACACATCTGGGGTCACTAGGCCCCTAAGAGAACACAGCAGAGTAGAGGCAAGTCCTACCTCTCCAAGGAGTTCCACACGCAGGTCCTTGAGGGTGACGGTGCCATCCATCTGTTCCTCCTTCTCCAAAAGCAGCATGAAGAGCCGTCCTTCCATGTCTCCCAGGAGATAGCGGGAACCATTGGGGTCCACGCGATTGTGACACACAATCGTGCTTTGCTGCCAAGAGGAAGGACACAGTCATTCGAGATTAAGTGTCTTTCACAACCAAGGAGCAAACCCTAGCTGACCACTCCCTTTACCAAACGCTGCCATTTCACAAGCAAGGAACTCACTCAAACAACAATACATGTATGGTTGAAAACGGGAACATTTTTATTTTGGAAACAACTTTCTGAGGAGCTCAATATACCTCAAATGTTTATTCACATATTATTCTACTGGAAAACAGAAATACATAGAATAGGAGGCAGCTATAAGTATTCATTGGACTATGAACGTTATCACAGATTTTGTTACTTATCCTCACTACCCTAATTACCTCCCACTACTAATGCTACCACGGATTTTGTTATTTATCCTTAAAAAGAAAATAAAATAAAGCTTTTAAAATGTAATTTTTAAGACATGAAATTTTAATGCTTAGAATTTTTATGACTAATTAAGTCTATATAATTTTTCACTAGTTTATGTGACTTGAACCCTAAAACATTACATTCAAAAGAATTTACAAATTTTTCCCTTCTTAAAGTCGCCCCTGTCAATGCAAAGGGTAAACCTATTTTGATTATTTCTCTTAGTTGGCAAGCAAGCTCTCCTGTAAGCAAAACCAGGCCAATCTCTCTTCTACTCCCAATGATCACACATCATCTTACATATATAGTGAATAATGTGACAGACATCTGCAAATCTCCTTTTCACAAATGAGGAGAAAGGGGGGAGCAGGGAAAGCACAAGGGAAGAAAAAAGGAAAAGAATGCTGCTCACCTTGATGATAGGAGGGGCAATCGCCAGGTATTTGTCACCGTTGTGGTAGGTGATTGACTCCTGTCCAATGATGATGGCGCCTCCAAAGGGCTCTGGGACTGCAGGAGAAAGAGCAGCAGCAGAACAGTCAGCACTCTGGACCTGCCAAACCCTGAGGCAGCAAAGGCACTGATCCAGGTAACTCTGAGGCAAACTTTAAGATAATCACTATTTTTAAAAAGACATCAAAGTCCAGGGAACATGATAGCCTTTTTCTGAGAATGTCGTCTCAGAAATTTTATCTAGCTATTGTCTAACCCTGTAATATTTTTATGGTCACTCTTGGTATTTCTGAGTTCCTAGGGGTGGGGAGTCTTTGCAGCGTTCTTCCACACGCATTCTTTCAATTTTCTCTCTCAACTTCTAATCCTTTCTAACTAAAACTTTTACTTTTTTCCTTGTTCCTTAGCTTAATTTCCCCCATCATCAGGGCCAGCATTTAGAAGGGCCAATTTGCATTTAAAAGTTTTAAAACTTCTCTAGAAGGTGAGCCACACAACACAGTGTTGAGGGAAAAACAGAGGCCAAGGAGCAGAGGCCTGGATTCCAGCCCAGGCTCTGTCAATAAGGTACAGGCATGGGCAAGTCCCTCAGGCCCCGCATTCTCTTCGAGGGAATACAGGCATCAGATTAGATAAGCTCTATCGGTCCTTTTCAGTTTTCAAATGTTATGCCCAACAATAAAATAATGAGGCTAATTTCCATAAGCCATTCTGCAAATCACTCTCAGGGGGTAACCTTGTAGTTAACCCCTTTACCCCAAATAGACGAAAGCTATACTTTTTGGGGGGAATAAAAAACAGACAATCCCAAAGACAGAAATGGAAAAAGCAAAAGAAAGTACATTTGGAGAGAGGGGACATGAGGGAGTACTGAACAATGCACATGGAGCACCTGGACTCTGAAATGAGGGGGCAGACAAGGTGAAGACAGAACAGCAGGGAACTGGCCCAGACCTGACCCCCAACCAACCTGCGATCACCATGGAAGCTTCAGCTTCTACATTTTCCTGTTTCCAAGGGCCCTTATTGAATTCCTTCTCTCGGAGAGACACCTCGTAGGTTTTTACGTGCCGCCCCTGAGGGTCCTAGGTGCGGAAAGGTGGAATGATTAGCCCTTAGGAAGGGTGAACCTTGGGCTGGAGAGGGGCCCTGAAATAAACAGGCCGCCATCACCCAGCATCTGACAGGCTGTCACGTCGGCCTTCCCATCCTCACCCATCAGTATGCTCACAGCCCCCAGCTGAGCCTGTGATTGGGCAGACTGCACCAAGGCCTACTGTTTCTAACAATCCAACAAACCAAGAAAGGTTTAAGAATTAGAAAAACAAATCTGTCACACTGTACTGCCACTATAAGAGACACAATCTACATATGTATACTTGCGTCTGTGTGTGTGTGTATATACATATATGGAATGTATATTCAATATTCCCTGGCCTCAAGGAACTTACAAAATAGCTAAAGAGAAGAAACAAACACATTGAGAAGCTAAATATATCTAAGATAGTTAAAAAGTTTGTTTGATAGAACTGTTAAAAGCATTCTGATAGCCTTTCCGGATGGCAGACAACAGAACGTACTGCTCCTCTAGGGATTGGCCTGATGGCGCAGCAGTTACGTGTGCACATTCTGCTTTGGCAGCCCGGGGTTCGCCGGTTCGGATCCCGGGTGCAGACATGGCACCGCTTGGCACGCCATGCTGTGGTAGGCGTCCCACATATAAAGTAGAGGAAGATGGGCACAGATGTTAGCTCAGGGCCAGTCTTCCTCAGCAAAAAGAGGAGGATTGGCGGCAGATGTTAGCTCAGGACTAATCTTCCTAAAAAAAAAAAAAAGAACATATTGCTCCTCTAAAGTTAGTTAAAACCTCCAGTCCTGCCACTGTCAACATCATCTTCCCCTCCTCTTCCTGAATCATGACTCACATCAGCCCTGGAGCTGTCACAGTCACCTTGAAGAGACTAACAGAGCACGGGTAGGGAGAAGGCTACATTCGGCCAGTGGAGGATGACCTCAACAAAGGCCATACCAGAGCCTAAGAACTTATGGAAGGAATTCAACAACATGTTTTCAGGGCAGGCACCATATCTTAATCACTGTCACAGATCCTGAAGCACTTACCATGACGACCTTTCACGTGGTAAATATTTGTCAAACTGAATGTTTAGCACAAAACAAGACATAAGGTAACTTTTAGTTGAGGAAAAGATTTCCCCATCAATGATTACAGTAAGACTCAACTTCACAAAAAGGTTCGAGTTGGGTTTGGATTTGGGGTCAGAGACAAGCATTCAGAAATGAAGATTGTTCACAACTGGCCACCCTGAGGCTGGAAACAGACAGGGTCAGGCGTGAATAACCAACATGAATGTTTTAATGACCTGATCTTTACAAAACTGAAGCAGGGAGGGAAATCCTAACTTTATATTTCAGCTCTGATAGTTAATGTCCTGGAAACAAGATCAAACAAAACCTCCTCAAGTAGTTTCAACCTTATTCAATTGAACTTTATTTCAACTCACCTCACATCTATAGCACTTATGGTGACACTAAGAAATATACAAAAATGCATCAGTATTTCCAATACTTAACACAGCTACCAAAGCGTTTATGTGCCACACACAGTACATGGACTTGGACTATGTTTCCTTCCGTCATTTATTCAACCACAGGCAAGTGAAATGACCTCATGCTATATGGCCCTTTGTTAAAAGGCTGAGATTTTACCAAGACACGGGTATGTTAGCCTGGTGTTCTGCACCCTGCCCCCCTTAACAGATCTGGCCCAGAGAACAGCTGCCCAGGATCAGCTCTGCTGAAGTTTTAGGCACAGACTAAAATAGAAGTCAGGAGCCAGCAAGTCACCACAAAGTGAGCACTGGACAAAACATAAACCTCTTCTTAGAAGACAGAGATAAGACATCACGAAAACATTTTCTCTTTGCTTGTAAAAGCAATGTCCAGATCATTTCTCTATAGCTAAGTTTTAATAATCCCCTAGCATGCCAGTAAGAGACTAAGACAAAGTATAAACTGGGTCACCCTATGAAATCTCCAAGGCCCACAACCAGAGTGTAATCTCAGGATTAAAACCTCCACAAACCCCAGAGAGCTTCCTGCCTCCACAATAAGTACTACTGCACTCAAGACACAACCAAAATCTGACCCATATTAATTAGATCATTCAAGACATTTCAAGACAAATACATTAAACACTTCTGCCTACCCTACGACAAAATCCAGACATTCTGATTAGCAAAAATCGACTCCTACTATGCCAAACCACACAGCTTCTCCCTCTCTCCTCCTGCTCTAGTACCTGGTAGACAAAGCAGATGGTAGGTGCTTGGCAACCATATAGAAACTTGACGTCGATGACATGCAACTCCTCCAGGCGGATGTTAAAGGCCTTGAGCTCTTTATTGTCTCGGTCTAGGGGAATAACCTTGAAAAGGCCATCATAGAGTCGCAGGCCAATCATCCGGCACTCAGGGTCAATGATGCCAATAATGCCAGTCTCTGAAGGGCGGCCGATACGGTCCTGAGAAGCAAAACGGGGGTTAGGGAAGAACCTCCACACCCAGCGTAACAGAGGACACTGGGCACCCCTTTACCAGGAAGATTTTAGGGGTGGTAGTTAAAACTAATTGGCATCTACTTAACATACCAGGGAGCCCAAATATCAGTGCATGCCTTTTTGCAAACACTAAGTCTCAATGAATTATTACCCTGTCCCTTGGACTCTGAGTAAACTACAGAAGTCCTTTCTTCATAAAAGCTCAAAGCCATAGTGTTTTCTCCTTGTTTCTCTGATCCTATAAAGAGCTGCCCCCCGCACTTTGATTTTCTTCATCGAATCACGTCAGCTCTACCTGGAAAACTGTCATCAGCCTGAAGCAGCGACCTCACCTGGACATTGCCATGGGCTCGCGTTATGATGTCAATGCTCTCGCCACTCTGCTTATACTCCAGGATGCAGGCATTGTACTTAGCTGTCAGGATAAACAGGAGGTCTTTGCTCTCCCCCTGGAAACCAATATTAGGCTTTCAGAACACATTCTTTTAAAACAAGAATACCTGCCCAGTCTTTAAACATTGTTCTTTAAGCATGCTCAGTTCTTTAAGAACTTTCTTTTCTCCCTGAAGAGAAAATCCAGGGTGAGGGTGAAACACACATTAGGTACACACACGCCCTCAGGGTATGTACTAAAGGCCAGAACTGAAGCTGGTAAACACCAGTCCTCACTTTCTCAATCTCCATCTCTCTGCTCTGCATACTATGTCCTCATCTATTTCCATCTCAAGCTAATCTCAATCATTCCATTCATATTCTGGAAGATGAATGTAATGCCTTCTCTAATCCTCTCCAAGTATTTGGAGAAAGAGAGAAAAAAATGTGAACGACAATGGAAGTTAAAATAGATCGACAAAGTCTTAGTTACTTATTAGCACAGACCCCAAAAAAGTACTTTGTTCGAAGGGTTATAATTAAAATTTGGAACCCAATGCTTTCTTGTCAGATTCTGTTAAGATATAATGAGACAATGTAGTGGCTTTCTGGATGATAACACTTGAACTACAGTAATGATGATGATAATAATATGACAATTGTTAACATAACAGTGAATGCTTGCTATATAATAGGGTCTGTGTTATTAAATCATTCAGTCTTCACAATGACCCAGGGGATTGGGTTATACTGGGTTATTGGGTTATTACTGGTATCCCCATTTTGCAGATGGGAAATAAGGCTCTGAAAGGTTAGGAATGAGGCCAGGACTGCCCTACTCTAGGACCTACTCTCTGAATCCCTATGATGACCCACATTTCAAACTGCTTTAATTTCCCCTTCTAAAGAAGTCACCTTGATCAATTTTCCCATAATTTACCTCTCTTTCTATTTCCAGGAAGCTTGTTCAAGAAAAATAAAAATTGAAACCTGCCATTCAAAAGAAGAAGAGTTTCTCTCCTAAGCCTTATTCCACCCATCCCAAAACAACGCAAAATCATCAACAACCGTTCCTGTCACCGGGCCCAACCCTGAGCACTTACTTACCTTGGGCCGGAAAAGCTCCATGACAGCAATCTTCCCATACATGCCCACCTCTTTGACGGGCCGAAGCCCCTCGGCGGTGACCACATAGATCTCTAACCTCGTGTTTTTGGCAATCAACAGGTTCAGGTCTTCAGCTGAAGTAAAGTGTCCTGAAAGAACACATCCTCTCACTTCTGAAGCCAGAGCAGCATCTAAATAACCCCGTCACGTCTACATAACAGCTGCAGAATTCTCATCTACTCCACGTACTTCCCTGGTTCCCTCCACTCACTCCCTTCTTGCCAAACCCAGCGCATCAGTCTTGCTTCATCCACTCAAGAAAGCTACTTCCCTCATCAGACTAACAAAACTGGACTGGGCCTAAGAGCAGCACGTCCTTCAACTGACAATGACTGTGAAAACCCTTCAGATGGCTCTGCGCCCTCAAATTTTACTTTTTCTATTGCAGTGGTAGACTTAACCTCCGATTAAGAGGTGCTAGAGAAAGCATTCATCTCTATTCCGCCCTTATGTAAATTCTCACAAAATCTTCACCAAACAGACGGGCTCAAAAGAAGAAAATTCTCCGAGCTTTGCACTTAAACAGTTTCATCCACACCTCTTGCCCCCCCAGCAGTCTACCAATACCCCCGCGGGCGGTCCACACTCTTTCACCGCCTCCAACTCTCCAGAACAACAGAGTTTCGTTTAGGAATCGTGATTAGGATTTATGTAAACACACAAGTTTCAGGTCTTCACATTCTGCTGAGAACGGGGTTCAAGATGGTTATTCCGGGGTTCTGGACGTCTGTGCCCTTAACAATTCTTGCACAGTCAACAAGGCAAACCCAGCACTGGGCTGGGCCATCCAAACCCTCTCTCCAGCAGTTCCGTTGTGTAAACAACAGCCCCAGGCAAAGAGGACTGGACTCCTTCGGGGGAGCGCGGACATTCTTCACATCCCTCCACCTCCTGCGCCCCCCAGGCTCCCCTGCATGAAAATTCTGACCCCAAAGTCGCCATCACCACCACCGCTTCCCCTGACCCCCACGAGGCCAATCTGGGGGCCCAAGCAACACTGCATAATCAACTCACCCTTCGCCCTCTGTCCCACTGGGCCCGTCCCTGTCCTCGAGGCCAAGTGACCTCCCCGGATGAAAGGGGACCCTCAAACGCGGCGTGCACTGCCCCAAAGGCGCGTGCTGAGTCGTGCGCTGGGGGCGCTTCCTGGGCCGCCAGCGCCTTCCATCCCCCGGGCCCGATTCCGCCCGGCCGCCCCCCGGGCCGCCGGCCTCCCTAGGCCTCGGTCCCCCCTAACTCCCGCCCTCGCCGGGGGCCCCTGCGCGGGCGGTCTCACCGGTCACGCAGCCGTTCACGGCAGTGGGCTTCTGTGCCGTTACCACGTAGTTGTACGACATGTCGAGACCTGAGGCGGCCCGTCGGGACTCGAGCGCTGCCACAGAGAGACAGACACGACTGGAGAGACTGGCGGCCCCCACCCGCCCGCCGCGAACTCCACCGCCGCTGCCTCCGCCCCAGAGACACGTTGCAGGCCAGAGCGGCCGGGGCGCGGGGCATCACGGGACGGCCTCACCTGGCCTCTCGGAGGACTCACGGCGCCCGAGGCGGCCAACCAAAGGAGGCCCCGCCTCTTGCCGCCAGAGCCCGGGGTACCCGGATGAGGGCGTGCCGTCGGGGGTCCTCGGGAAGCTGCGGCGGCTCGCGAGGTGGCTGATGCGGGCATGGGTGGGTGGGGGAGGCGTGCCGACCCTCGCTCGCGTGCGCGCCCCTCCTCGTTTCCCGGACCCGGTCCGCTCCTCGTTCTGTTGCACCGGGAGCCCTCGGGGCTATTCCCCTTTTGGAAAACGGAAGGACGGCAGAGGCCTAGAGAGGGGAGGGAGGTGACAGCAATTTGTGCATCTCCCGGACTAGAGCCAGGATCCATTCCTCCCTCCCCGGAGCCCTCCAGTTCCTCCAGACCTCGCCGGTACCCTCACCTCCTCCTAGGATGACCGAACAGCCCGCCTCACCTGGGGGGGCGCCAGGACGCTCACTTCTCCCCTTTGTGTTTTATTCTTCAGACTTCGAAGGGCCCTCCAGGCCACTTGCCCAGCGTTATTCGTGCCCTGATGGCTGTACAAATTCTGATCTCAAACACGAAAGAATTTCCCCACTGAGAACTTAGCAACCCAGGAAAGCAGTCAGTTAGTCCTGCACCTTCCAGGCCACTCCACGGCAGACAGGCTGTGCAGGGAGTGGGAGGAGAACCACGTGGCTGGGAGCACCTGCTGAATGCCTCGGAGAAGGCAGCCCCCATTTTACAGATGAGAAAGTTGAGGCTCAGGGGAATTGGTTTCCCTAGTAAGGCAGAGGCAGAGGTAGGTGCAGAGATGGTGTGGATTCTTTCCATTGCAGACACAATGAGCCCAAGACACCTCTGATGAATTGAGGGGAGTTCAAATGTCACAGTGGATTACGTGTGTCACTTCCCACACCAGGGACTCTCTGCCTGCCTTTGGAAGCAGTGAATTATCAGTAGGAAGAACATGGGCTTTCTGGAAAGATGAGATGTGGGTTTGAGTCCTAGCTCTTACCATTATGATCTTGGACAAGTCACTAGAGCTCTCTGAGTCAGTTTCCCAGAAGATGGGGTCACAGACTCAGCTGCCTCCCTCCTGGTGTGGTGCCAACACCAAGAGCGAGTGTGCTTATTCACTGCATATGATGCCCATGAAAAGAGACTCTGAGTAACTTTGCCCCCTGGTGATAAGGTGGGTGCTGCTCCTGGGCATAAAGGCAGCCCTGTGGCTGACATGGATCGATCTGTCTTCTGACAGCCAAGTGAAGGCGTGACCCTTGGTCAGCCCCACACTCTTCTCCATCCCCAGCCCACGTACTAGAGTTTGGACTTGGATCAAAGTCTGGGGCAGCTCCCTGATTACAAGGGCCCTGGAAGCGTGACTGTGTCAGTAGGCTGCAAGTGCCTTCAGCAGCTTGTACTGTTACTCCTCCTGCAGGTTTCGCTGCCACCTTCACTGTGCCCAGACCTGGGAAGCACCCACAGGAGTGCCCGTCCTCCGGCAGCTCGGTGCAAAGGTGTGAACTCAGCTTGCTTCAGAGCCTCCCACCATGGTGAGTCCCACAAGGGCCAGGGCAGGGGAAGGGCACTGTGGTCTTGGAGCATTGGGGTGCCAGCCCTGGGTATGCCAGAGTTCCTTGCACCCTGACCAAGAGATGCTGCTGCCTCCTGAGGTTCAGAGAGGTTAAGAGAGAGGGTCATCCTCTCTCTCAGAGGCCGATCTCTGCTTCTCTCCATTTCCCAGCTGGTCCCAGCCAGGCCTGGGCTGCAGCCTCGGTGTCCCTCCAGGGCCCATCTACCCCTGGTCTGGGTCATGCATTCAGATTAGAACGTTAACAGTTACCTACTGTAATCAACACTGTATCAGTGACAGAAGGAGCCATGAAGAAGGACCTGGTGCCTGTTTCCTGAGCATGGGGCATGTGTGGGCTGTCCCAGAGGTGGCATCTGTACCACAGTAGGCTCGGCATGCCCCTGGGCATTGCTCCAGGCCCACTCTAGAACTGATCTGAACCAAAGCAGGACTTGGGCAGACCTGGGTTCAAATTTCAGCCTGCCGCTGACCAGCTCTGTGACCTTTTAGAGAAGACTTGACCTCTCTGAGCCTCTTTTTCCTCATCTGAAATATGAAGCAGATTAAGGGCTGCCACCAAGTGGCTGTGAGATGTTGATCAGGCTGGAGTCCTTGCACAGCGCGTATTCGACTTCCTTTCCTTTTCCATCCCCTTGGCCACTGGGAAACCTCTGGCTCTGGTTTGGAAATAGTTGCAAATCCCAGACGCAACTGACTGTCAGGGATGGTGAGGGGGCACGTTCTTGGAGGATGGTGGTGCTAGAGGCTGGGCTTGAATTTGAGACCAACTCATGACTTCATTGCATATTCCAGTCCCTGGTGGGCTCTGAGGGCACGAGCCGGGGTACTTCTTAGGGCAAGTCCTCTGCCACCCCCAGCCCTCCTTCAGCCCCTGGGGAGACCAGCATATGGCCAAATGGAACCAGCTTTGGAGCCAGGCAGACCTGGACACTCGCTGGCTGTGTCACTTTAGGCAGTTATTTAACTGTGCCTCAGTTTCCTCACCAGGTTTATCTTTCCTCCATAGGGTTGTTGGGAAGATTAACGAGATGTGCTCAAAAGCATTTAGACCTGTGCCTGCCTCCCAGTCACTGCTTGGGGAAACAGAGGCAGTCTTATTCTGCTCCCTCTCTTCTGACCTGCGCTGTTCTCCTTGTCCTGAAGCAGGTGGCTGGGCTCTGGCCCTTGCCAAACCCAAGGAAGGGCAAAGTTTGCACAAAGGAACAGGGTGCCTGCAGGCTTGGGGAAGGAGTCTCAGGAAATGACTCAGCTGCAGGCTGCCCCTGGGCCACCAGGCGGCGCTGGGAGCCCAGCCCTCTGGGTCCCCATTGGGCCCCAGTCTCAGTCTCTCTGGGACAAAGGCTGGAGCACACCCCAAACTTCATTCAGCTAGTCCAGCTTTTCAGAGCCTGTTTAAGAAGAGAGCAGCTTGCTTTCATTCAACTTTTACTATATAACAAGCATCTACTCTAGTCTATTAAATCCCCATTTTGCAGAGAAAAACTTGAAGCTCAGAACAGCGAGCTGTCTTCCCTGAGTTCTCACGGCTGGTAGGAGGCAGACTTGGGATTTGAGCCCAAGTCCCCGTGACCGTAGCTCTCAGGCCATCCTGTCCATGACCCTGGCACCTGAGGTTCCCCATGGCCAGGTTCCCCCTTCTGCTTGTGAGGCGCTGCCCACCTCTCCTTGCTGGTCCCTGATCACTCACGTTGTTCTCACTTGTTCCCTGGCCTGGCCACCATGCTATTTCATAGCTCTAGACCTGGGCATATAATCTTCCTCTGCCTGGAATTCCTCCCTCTCCCCAACCACCCCCGACCATGCCCCTCACTCCCTCTCACTTACCTAACTTCTATCTATCCTTCACAAGGACTTCCAGGATGCACTAAGGAGGCTGAGGTCCCCTCCTCTGTGCCCCCGTGGCGCATGTGCATTCGTCTTGTGGAAACGATCTCTGCATTTCCAAGGAAGGCAGGACCAGCATTCTGTTCTCTCTTTACACGCAGTGCCCAGCTCTGGGCCTGGAAGGCCTGGAGGCTCAGGAAGTGCTGTTTGCCCAGCACCAAAGGCCCAGCTGGAACAGCAGATGGGTGTGGGGCCCTTCTGGCCCCTTCCCCCTGGCACAGGAGCGTCTCCTCCTTTGGCAGAAGAAGGCTGTTGGGCCCCAACTTTATTAAATCTTTTTATGTTCAGGGCTTCAGTTCCCCCATTTTCTTTGTATTGAAGCCATTTCTCAGGACAAATTTAAGCCATAGTCCAAAACACTTCATAAATTAAGCACTGAATAAAAAGTCACAAATTAAGAAGAGAACTCATAGAAACATCCACCTGATTAAATCACGCCCAATTCTGTGTACCCCTAGAGTTCCTGCTCCAACTGCTGTGTCCCTGGAGTTCCTGGGTGGGTGTGGGCGAGGGGTCTTGGCCATAGCAATGTGGATGGGCAGGATGGGGATGTCCCCACCAACCACACCTGGAACATCCTCCTCACTCTTCTCCTGCAGACCTCCAAGAAGCTGCTGAACTCCGTGGCAGGCTGTGCCGATGATGCCCTTGCTGGCCTGGTGGCCTGTGACCCCAACCTGCAGCTCCTGCAGGGCCACCGCGTGGCCCTCCGTTCTGACCTGGACAGCCTCAAGGGCCGGGTGGCATTGCTGTCAGGTGGGGGCTCCGGCCATGAGCCTGCACACGCTGGTGAGTACTCCGGCCTAGAGGCAGGGGGTGGGTGCTGGGAAGAGTGGACGGGGACCCCTGGGAGACCCTCAGTGCTGGTAGGAGGTTGAGGACAGAGCCCCACTGGGTCCTGGTTCCCGCTCTCCCGCTCCCTCAGGCTGAGATCTGGGGCCAGTCACGGCCTCTCTCTGGGCCTCAGCCTCTACATCTATAAAAGCATGAGGTTGAGCCAGATTTGTCTCTCTGGCCCTTCCAGTTCTGAGAGTCAGTGATTCTGTGCATCTTCCTGGCCTTCCAGGCCCAGCTGACCCTTCCCCCCATCCAGGAAGCCATCCTGATTCTTCCAGCCTAGAGCAATCTCCCTCTGCTGAATTCCCACCCTGTACTTTCACATGCAACATGGACAGTCCTGGATTGTTCCCTATTCGGTGCCAGACATGGGGGCTCGCCCTGAGAGCTCCCCGGGGGCAGGGACCAGGATTTTCATCCTTTGTCCCTTTCCTGTCTCCCTTCAGCAAATCCATCCATCCATCCATTCAGCAAACATTAGTGAGCCCCCACTATGTGCCTGGCCCTGGGCTGGGCACTTGGGAGGCGGCAGGGAACCAGACAGACAAGGTACCTGCCCTCCTGAAGCTTCCTTCTCCTTTGAGGAGACAAACGGTAACCAGGGAAACACAGAAGTGAATGAGAGCATCCCAGTCATGGAAGTGAGGCAGTGGAGACGAGAGAGCAGGGTAAAGGAACAGCGAGCCACTGGGGATGGGGTGGCTGAGTGCTTCAGTTGGGGGGTCAAGGAAGGCCTCTCCAAGGAGATGGCTCCTGAGTGAAGATCTCCGGAGAGCGACTCAGGTGCTCTTCCAGTGCCAAGTGCACAGTAGGGCTCGCCAAACCAGGAAGCCCAGGCACAGGTCCCCACCCAGCATCCTCTCCCCGCCCCCCCCCCCCCCCCCGTCTCCAGGTTTCATAGGAAAGGGGATGCTGACAGGGGTCATCGCGGGAGCAGTGTTCACCTCCCCGGCAGTGGGCAGCATCTTGGCGGCCATCAGGGCAGTGGCCCAGGCGGGCACAGGTAAGCCTGGCATGCAGGAGGGGCTGCTGTGTGGAGGGCAGGCACTGACGGGGCCCTGCCGGCTGCTCCTGCAGTGGGGACTCTCCTCATCGTGAAGAACTACACGGGGGATCGGCTCAACTTCGGCCTGGCCCGGGAGCAGGCCCAGGCTGAGGGCATCCCTGTGGAGATGGTGGTCATCGGGGACGACAGCGCCTTCACCGTCCTGAAGAAGGCAGGCAGGCGGGGGCTCTGCGGCACAGTGCTCATACACAAGGTGAGATTCCCACCAGGACACAGACATAGACTGGCCCGCCCCTCCCAGCCTGCTCTCTCCGGCAGCACTGGTGGCTGGACCTTTCCAGCCAGCCCACCACTGGAAGCCCCTCCTTCCCCGGTGCTCCCTGATCCAGGAAGGCCCCACCTTCCCCCACTGTCTAAGCCCAGAATCCAGGCTTTCTCCCATCCCTTCCCTCCCCTTGCCCCACCCAGCCAGCTGCCCTGACGTGGTGGTCCTGCTCCCAAATGCCCAGACGCACACCTCCGCCTGCCCTTCCTGTCCCAGCCTTGGTTCAGTGCTCATCCGCTCCGGGCCCAGGGGGCTGCAGCCGCCTCCTCACTGCGCTCCCCTGCCTGCTTCCTGCCCGCCTCCAGTCTGCTCCCCACACCACCCCAGGTGTCTTTTGCAGTTGTTTATCTGACCAACTTGTTCTCCTGCCAAAAGCCCTTTTGGGGTCCTAGAGTCAACCCAGGCTCCTTGGTCAGGTGCCCTCCACACTCTTGCCCCTCCTCCCTGACTTTCCAGGTTCATCTCCCATCTTCCCCATCATCCTCTTCTGCTCCTTGAACACAGTTCCCTGCATGCGGGCTGTGGCTCACCTCGGGGGCCTTGGTGATGCTCTGTCTTTGGCCTTGAAAGTCCTTCCCTGTCCAGCCCCCTTTGGCCTGGCCAACTCCTGCTATTCCATAGGGGCCCAGTGCTGACATCTCCCCATCTGGGAAGTTTTCCCTCCCACTGTGCCCAGCTGGCTAGGAGCCCCTCCTCAGTGGTCCCATAACATCCTACCATGAACTCCATCATTGCATTTACCACCTCGCATTAAACATTCAGTTTCTGTGGGTCTGCTTCCCCAGCCCTCCCCAGACTGAGAGTTCCTTCAAGGGAGGGACTGTGACTTAGTCACTTTGTTTCCTTCCAGCACATACTAGATGCTAGGAAAAAGTGGGTGGGTGGGCGAGTCAAGTGAGCCATGGTGTACATGCCGTGGAGAAAGAACTCTACGCCAGGAATCAAGAAACTGGCCACAGGAGGTTGTGTGACACTGAACGAGTCATCTCCCCTCTCTGGGCCTATTTCTCCATTTGTAAAGTCCCTTTTGGCTCCAACAGACTGGGATTCTTGAAGATTCCTGCCAGGTGCATTGTCAATGTGGGGGGGTATGGTCTTCCACCCCCAAGTGCTACAGTCACTCTTTCCCCCTCGGGGCTCCTCTCTGTGTGGGTGCAGGTGGCGGGTGCCCTGGCTGAGGCAGGTGTGGGGCTGGAGGAGATCACAAAGCGGGTGAGCGCAGTCGCCAAGGCCATGGGTGAGTGTGGCCCAGGGACTGGGACGTGGGAAGGAGGGAAGTGGGGGCCGACTTGGGACCAGGAGCTGCGGCATGGATGGGTTATTCCCCAGGGGCTGAGGGAAGGTCTCCCAGGGATGTCCTAGGCACTGGTACCCTTGGGTCCCGGAGCTGAGCTTCTCTTTCATCACTGGATGAAGAGTCTGGCAGCTTGTCTCTAAGAAGAGGCTGCCTCTGGGCAGGGCTCCCGAGGCCTCGCTGCTGCTTGCCTGCTGCCAGGAGCAGAGCAGTCATCCTTTTCATACCTCATTTCTCATAGGAACCCTGGGAGTGAGCTTGTCCTCCTGCAGCGTGCCTGGCTCCAGACCCACCTTTGAGCTCTCAGCCGATGAGCTGGAGCTGGGCTTGGGTAAGCAACAGCCACCCCATCCCAGCCATGCCTGTCCCTTGGGTTCTGCCCACCTGTTTTCCCTGGGAGCCATGTTCTTGGTCCCCTCTGCTCGCCCGGAGCTGTCACCTAGGTGGTCTTAGTGTGTTTAAGTGGGTACTCGAGGCCCTTCTGGCCCAAGCTGCCTGATTTCTACCTGCTTTGCTATCCACCCAGGGCCCCCCCCACCTCCTTGCCTTGGCTCACACCATTCCCGGGTCACCCTGCCCCTACCGAAACACAGCCCCTTTCAGCGGCCACTCCAGCTGCAAAGCTGTCCCTCTTCCTCCCCGATGTTTCCAGAGTGGTGGGCAGAGGCCTCTTGTGGCCTTGCTGTGACTGCCTCTATTAAAGCCACTTAACTAGTTGAAAGTTAAGTAAAGTTCTGTTATCTCCACCACCAGGCCATAAGCTTGGTGTGTCTTTCATTATTCTGCCCATTTCCACCCCCTCCCCACATACACAGCACGTAGCCTATGCCGAGCCCTTAGTAAATCCTTGATAAAAACGCGACGAGTGAATCCCCAGGCCCCGAGTGGGTCAGCAGTGACCGTGTCTATCCACAGGGATCCACGGAGAAGCTGGCGTGCGCCGGATAAAGGTAGGTGACTCTCTGGCCCAACCTGGTCCAAGGCCAAGGCCCCTGGCAGAGCTCACTCCTGGTCCCCTCTGACAGATGGCAGCCGCCGACGAGATTGTGGCGCTCATGCTCGACCACATGACGAACCCCTCCAACGCGTCCCACGTGCCTGTGCAGTCTGGTGAGGGGCTGTCCTGCTGTCTGTCTCCCAGCCCTGTCTCCTCTTCTGGGCAGGGGTCCCAGAGAGTCTCACCAGGGCTGTCGTGTCTGCCCACAGGCTCCTCAGTGGTGCTGATGGTCAACAACCTGGGTGGCCTGTCATTCCTGGAAGTGGGCATCATAGCTGACGCTGCTGTCCGCTCTCTGGGTGAGCCGCACGCTGGAAGGGGACCTCCCAACCCCTGGAGCGTCTTCCCTCCAGCGCTTTGAAGCTGCACATAAGACAGGCAGCTGAAATAGGATCTTGTGATGGCCCAGAGCGTGGGCTGTGCAGTCAGAGGAGCCAGGCTTAGATGGTCACTCTGTCACCTAATTGCTGGGTGCCTTGAGCATCTGTTTTCTTGTGTGTAAAGGGAGGTAATAATAGTACCTGCCTTACAGGGTTGTTGCAAGGATTAAATGAGATTCAATGCACATAACACACTTAGCACAGTGCTTGGCACCTGGTAAGAACTCAGTAATGAGACCTGTATTACTCAATTGTCCCTATACAAGGGACACGGCCAGGGAAGGTGGTAGTTCGGGGCATTGTTGCGAGATGTCCTGAGGAAGTCTGGCCATCTCCCTGCTGACCTCAGGCCCAGCTTCCCAAGTCCTTGTTTTCCTCTCATTCTGCTGCTTTCTCTGATGCCCTGGGGGGCAGTGCCCAGCCTTCCCTCCGTCCCTCACAGGCCTCCCTGCTCTTGTATTGCAGAGGGCCGCGGGGTGAAGATTGCCCGTGCCCTGGTGGGCACCTTCATGTCAGCCCTGGAGATGCCTGGCATTTCTCTCACCCTTCTGCTGGTGGATGAGCCCCTTCTGAAGCTGATAGGTGAGACCCGGAAGCTGAGGTCATCCGAGCCAGGGCTCCTTGTAGCTGGAAGGAACCAGGGGGACTTGGAGAGACCCCATCAGGGCTGACCACGACAATCAGGAACCTGTGGAGAGGCTCTTTCTGGCTTCTCTAGTTCTCAGGTGTCAGTAGAGGAGTTGGTATTAGGATCCTCCGCAGGAACCGCCCCCCTTTCCCTCTGGCCTCCCTCTGGCAAATACTAAGTACACAGTAGGCACTCAGTACTTGCTTGTTGAGGTGGAAGGAATCAGACCACCAGGTGAGGGGTCCAGGCCCCACTTGATCCCTGGCCAGCCGACCCCTTTCTAAGAGAGTCATCCTGCTGTCCCTAGATGCTGAAACCTCCGCATCAGCCTGGCCTAACGTGGCCAAGGTCCCCGTGACTGGGCGGAAGCGGAGCCGGGCAGCCCCCACGGAGCCCCTGGAGGTCCCTGAGTCCACTGCTGCAGGAGGTACCAGGCCCTGCTGTTGGGGAGGGCGGCCCAGGGCTTTGGCTTGATCCCTGAAGGGGGCAGGGTGTGCAGTGGGGTATATGCGAGCCCTGATACCCACAGCTCCCACACTGGTCAAGTTCGGGCCAGGCGGGCCTCTTCCCCCACTGTCCTCCTTCTCCAGGCTTAGCCTCAAAGCAGATGGCGCTTGTGCTGGAGCGGGTGTGCGCCGCCCTCCTGGGCCTGGAGGAACATCTGAATGCCCTGGATCGTGCTGCCGGCGACGGGGACTGTGGCACCACCCACAGCCGCGCGGCCAGAGGTCAGTGCCAGGACCCTCTGGGATCAGGAGAGGGGCTGGTGTGGCACATTGGTTGGCATTTCATGAACCAGAACAATTTCAAAAACATTTGGAGGGCTGACATGGGTTGCCAGCTTTTATTCTGACAAGCAGGGTCCGTCACCAAACCTAGTGAGTGAAAAGCTCTTAATTATCCAGCATCATTCAGCCAAGAAAAACTTATTTAGCGCCTACCACAGGGCCAGGCACTGCTCTCGACTCTCTGGATACAGTAGTGAGCAAAGCAGATAAAAATCACTGCTCTTGTGGCTTATGTTCTGGTGGGGAGACAAACCACAAACAAAGTAAATCAGAAAAACATACAGGGTAGTAGTGGAAAGGGCTCAGGGGAAAAAATGGAGCAGGGAAGCAAGGTATGGGATGTCAGGTGCAGGTGCCAGGGCAGACCTCGCCTGCTAGGTGACTGCTGAGGGCCCGTCACTGTTTCCCACCCCTCTGCAGACGGCACGTGGGATGTAGAAAGGGGAGCCTTGGGCATCTCTTCCTGTTGGTTCCTCCTGCCTGGCAGTGAGGCCTGGGTACTTGGTTGGGGTCCACGTGGATGGGGTGGAGGGTCTCTGAATTCCTCACCATCTCTCTCTGCCTGCAGCGATCCAGGGGTGGCTGAAGGAGGGTCCACCCCCTGCCAGCCCTGCCCAGCTGCTCTCCAAATTGTCCCTCCTGCTACTGGAGAAGATGGGGGGCTCATCTGGGGCGGTGAGTGCTCGCAGCCCCTGGGGCCAGAGGGCTGCCGTGGAGGGGTCCTGGCTTGGCTGCGGCCCAGGCCAGCCCACGTGCTAAGCATTCTGGTCCTCGCCAGCTCTATGGCCTCTTCCTGACTGCGGCGGCCCAGCCACTCAAGGCCAAGACCGACCTTCCAGCCTGGTCTGCTGCCATGGATGCCGGCCTGGAGGCCATGCAGAAGTGAGCCAGAGCCCTGTGCCTTAGACAGGGGTGGGCCGGGGGAGGCGGTTGATGTCACCTGCTCTCAGCCAGGCCCTGTCCCCACCCCCAGAGTGATTCCCTACAGTGAGCTTCATCTTTCTCTTCCCCTGCCAGGTACGGAAAGGCTGCCCCAGGGGACAGGACCATGGTGTGTATTCAGCTCAGCCCTTCTTCCTTTTACATGTGGAAGCCCTGCAGGCCAGCCTCAGTGGCAGGGCCTGTGCTCAGCCCCCTCTCCCTCCCCTTGTCCAGCTGGATTCGCTGTGGGCAGCAGGACAGGAGCTCCAAGCCTGGAAGAGCCCAGGGGCTGATCTGTTCCAAATCCTGACCAAAGCGGTCAAGGTGAGTGAGGCTGGGCCCAGCCACCCGGGGAGACAGGCTTGGAGCCACCAGGCTCCCATCTCCATGTGACCTTGAGCTATCAAGTTACTATCCTTCCTGTACCTCGTTTCCTCCTCCAGAAATGGGGCCGAGTGCCTGTCTCAGAGGGTCCTGGTGAGGCTGGAGAGATAGGTAGTACCCCAGCAGTGTCTGGGACATAGCAGGCCCTCAGTAAGTGGTGGCCCCTTGCTCTGCTAGAGACAGGTGGGAGGTGACTTCTCCACACTGGTGACACTACAGTGGGTGCTGGCAGAGCTGGAACAGGAGGGTCCAGCATCTATGGCAGGAAGGAGGCCTAGGGGCTCGTCCTTGAACCTGCTCCCACACCCCCACCCCTCAGAGTGCAGAAGCTGCAGCCGAGGCCACCAAGGATATGGAAGCTGGAGCCGGAAGAGCCAGTTACATCAGCTCTGCGCGGCTGGATCAGCCAGACCCCGGGGCAGTGGCAGCCGCGGCCATTCTCCGTGCCATCCTGGAGGTCCTGCAGAGCCAGGGTGTGTGAATGCCTCCTGGGCTCAATGCCTCTGTCACTGCTGTGCAGAGGGACCACTGTCACTTCCTTCTGCCTTCCAACAGTCACCCTCCCTCGTCCCTCACCCCTAGGGCCCATCCTCTCCCAGTCTCCAGAACGACTCCACTGGAGAAACTGCAGGCCCAGGGTGGGTCACGCCCTTTCCCTCTTCAGGGAGGCGGGTCCTCAGATCACCCTGTCTTGCCCCCAGCCGGCTCTGGGCTTAGCCATAAGGCACTTTCCCCGGGCGGCAGCACAGCCTTTCACTGGCAATGCTCATTTGGTTTTAAGACTCCCTGTGAAAGGCCTCCTGCCCCTGAACCTGAGCCAGTGTGGAAAAGCAAGCTAATAAACCAGCTGTGAAGCAACACAGCTACTGCTTCCTCTAGGGATCTTTTTCCAAGCCTGTGCATGAGGGCCCAGGAATGCCCCAGGGACTAAGACCTCCGCCCCTGGTTGAAACCATCATGACCCATCTCCTACCACCTGAGACCCAAAGGCAGAGTCTGCACAGCTGGGCAGGCTCCACTGGGGTCCCCATTCCCGTCCTCCTTCAATATACACACCACACCTGATGGGGGTGCTTTTCTCAGCACTAAACTAACAGAATTCTCTGACTCTCTGGGAATCAAATGAGCAAATGAGACACCAGAGGGAAAAGAAGTCACCATATTCTGTGGCTCAGTGTTAGAACAGAAACTGCACCCAAGGCAGCCCCCAGGTCTCTCTAGAGCAATCACGGATGGCACCTGGGCCAGCAGGGGGGCTGCTGAGTCTGGTAGAGCGCACCCCTGGCCCACACTCAGTGCAAGGAGCAGTTAAAGGCACTGGCGTGGACTCACATAGACACAACTTTGCATCCTGGTTCTGCTTCAAACCAGCTACAGAAACTCGGTCCTATTATTTAGCACCTTGGAATCCGTGAAATCAGAATCGTACCCGTCTCGTGGGGATGTGGAAAAGGATTCAAATGAACTGACGAAGGTAGAGCCACCAGTCCAGGTGCTCACTCACTGGGAGTTACCATCATCACTAGTGTCTACACCCAACTCCTTCCAAGTCATCTGCTCCACCAGGTGGCAGCTACACACTGGGAAGGGGGTTCCCCCATCAGTTACTTTGCCCAAACTTGGCTGTAGGCCCCCTCAATCCCCTAGGCTTCTCTGCCCAGAGGCCCCTGTCCATCTGCTGCACCACAGGTCCCTAACTGCAAGGTGCAGCTATCAGTGTTCACAGATGCAGGCACCCGACAGCTGGGAGACTCACATCAGACACGGGGCCTGTGGATCCCAACTCTGCCATTTCCTGGCTGGGTGACCTCGGGTAAGTCACTTTTCCCTTTTAAGTCATACTTTTCAGATTATGAAATAAGCAGCATTTCCTTCTTTGTGAGATAACCAAGTGCTCAAAAGCCATTCACCATTAAGGACGTCCATACATACCAGGAGTCACATGCGATTCCAGAAAGACTATCACGTGGATCTTTGGTGCCTTCTGGTTTGCCCCTCCCCAGGGCTGCAAGGGTCAGAACTGCCCTGAGGCTTTTACAGGTTGCCCAGAGCTCACGGAACCACAGACATTTCAGCAGAGAGGGCTTCAATTCTTAAAAACATGTTTAATCAAAATCAAGCTTCATAAACTAGCGAACTGCCCACCCATATGGAAAGAGGGGAAAAGAGGGGAAGCTGTTCATGTGCCCAAGGTGCCCGGCAGTCATCTCAGTGGCTTTGAAGGATTCACCTACTTGGGAAGCTGAGTCATAGCCCTCCTGCCTACATCTGACCATGTGGGTTGGGGTGGACAGGTGGCCTCATCGCCACCTGCTAGGAGGAAGCACGCTCCGGACCCCAGGTGACATACTGCTTGTCATCCACGCAGAGCAGCATGGAGCCTGGGACCTGGTAGGGCTCACTTGGAGAAGCCAGGAAAAGCCACAGGGCCAACACTTAGGAGAGGAGCAAGATTCCTCCCTCCCCACCCCACTTTCTCCTCTGGGGAAGAACCAACAGCTCACACTCTGGCATAACACGCGAGACTGGGTTTGGCCAGGCAGGCAGCCATGGTGGGGACAAGTGAGGCACTTTCTCAGCAAGGAACACCTCTGAAGGTGGTCATGGCGCCCAGGGCTCTGCTGGCGACAATGCACCACAATTGGGCGGGTTCCATGCTGAGCTGGAGAGTGAAAATGAGCTGGGCTAGGGCCCTGCCAAGAGAGCAAGGTTGACTCTCCCAGCACCGGGAAGTATACAGGAAGTCGGAGGCACCCCTGCTGCTCATCCCGATTGGGACAGCTGGGGACGGGTGGTCTGTTCTTGGGAGAGCAGGTTACCAGGGCTCGCAGGGCTGCCTGACAGTGACAGGCTTGTAAGTCATAGGGAAAGACCGGGATCCAGGCCTCAGTTGTAGCAGCAGCTAGAAGAGGTAGAGCCACATGGTCACAAGGCACACAGACACCGAATGCAGCGACATGAAACAGAACAGCAAGCAGCATTCAGCTCCTCAGCTGCTCCTCTGCAGAAGGGGCCTGCCACCATTCTCCCCACCTCCTTCCATCACCTCACGGCGTTCCCACCCAGTCTCATGTCCAAGTGGGCTGGATGGAGATGACAGAGCAGACGAAGCCTGCCCCATGGCAGGCGGCCTAAAGGAAACGGACCCCCAAGGGACGCATCACCTCACTTTCCCCATCACGGATTGCACCTGGGTCCCTCTGAACTGCAGGGTTTTCTACCACATCCCTAGGGGTCTAAAGGGGAAATCAGCTTGACTTCAGACGGAGCAGAAGCGGAGGGAGCACCCAGGGAAGAAGGGCTTTGTGTAAATGGAGGACCTGAGAAGTTGATGCCAGGGAGGGGTGCAGAAGCCAAAGCCACCAAGAAAAGGGCTGGGCAGCAAGGTGGTGGAGAGAGCAGGCCCGACGCGGAGGCCAGGAGAGGTTTGGACCCAAAGCCCAAAGCAAGTCTGTTGCCGAAACCAGACGGGAGCGCCGGGTAGAGCAGAGCTTCTGAGGGGAGTCCAGACCGCACACCGACTGCTCCTGGGGGCCCCTTCCCACTTCACTCCCCAGCATGCAACAGGGGCTGGAAAGATAGGCAGAAGCACAGGTTACTGGTGTGACGTCAAACGACCCCAGACCTGCAGGCCCAAGCCACCACATCTGGCCTGATATACACCCCTCCTCGGCACATCCCTCAGGTGCCCGAGGGGCCAAGAGCAGGCCAAACCTGTTCCAAGCTCTCCACTTGTCACCCAGCACCTGCTAGATAAGCTCCCACCCCACAGACTAGGCCCAGAGCTGGAAAAGCAGAAGTTATGACACCCCCACCTCATGCTCCAGCCCTTCCTTGGGGAAGGTAAGGCCACATTTCCCCTCATGAAACCACAGGAATTTGGGGAGGGGAGTAACCCCCATCCTGTCTCAGTGGACAGGCCCCAGAGCCCCTGAGCCTGAGCTGCTGCATTTGCCGCGATGGCCAGGATGTGCTGGTTGGACAGCAGTGCCCTCCATCAGCCAGCCTCACCCCACTTTGGAGCCACTTGGTTTCCCACCCTGTTAATGGGTTGTTCTTCACGGCAAGGCCCAAGCCCTTCCTCGATGACCCTTCTCCAGACCCAGCCCTTCTCCAAGCTGGAATGGGAGAGGGGGACCCCATACCTGTCTGTCGGTCAGGATCCCTGGCTCTGGGCGCTTCCAAGAGGAAGCCAGAAGGATATAGAGCACCAGCAGCCCGAAGACCACGACCAGCATCCCCAAGCTATTGGCAAAGACGGCCTCACTGGGCAGGCTAGAGTACTTGTTGGTGTCATTTTTCCTGAAGAGGACAAAACAATGTGGGCCCTTGAGAGACTTTCCCACCTGTTTTCGCCCAGTGGGAGCCTCAGTGCCACTAAGAGAGGCTGAGAACAGCTTCCCAGGACCATCTTGGACCTGGAATCTGAATATACTTTCTAAGTCCCTGCTGCTATGACAGAAGGCTTTTTACCTGTGAAGAAACTGAAGCGCAAAGGGGTGAAATGAACTGGCCCAGCCAAGATCTAAATCCAGGTCTGACCTCAAATCTTCTCTGCTTTTCACTATAACCCCCCGCCTCCAAAGAATAGGGGACGGTAGTGGTTAGGCATGCAGGCTCTGACCCTAACTCAAATCCCAGCTCCGCCAATTACTGGCTGTGTGCCTTCAGGTAAGTTACTTAATCTCTCTGTGCCTCGGTTCCCTCATTTGTAGGTGGCAATGACAACAGTATCAATGTAGGGCCATTAGAAGATTAAATTTAAGGTGCTTAGAACAGTTTCTGACCCACAGGAGATGCTAAAGCAATCTGATGCTGGGTAAATATTTGCTGACCAATTTACTAATCTCAACCTAAAGAAAAACCAATTGCATTACCTTCCAGATCAGGAACGAGCCCAACCCCACAGACTCCCCTCCCTGGGATGGGTCTTATGATTATAAGGTGTACCTTTTGAAGACCCTGTTCTTTCCCTACCACCTTAGAATCGGGGGCCCCATTCCACTCACAAACTGAAGAAAAGCTTCTCGTTAAGGCCAGAAATAACAGACGCAATGGCCAGAGAGAGGATGGAGGCTCCAAAGAAGACGTGGATGGGTTTGAGGAGGCTGCGCAGCCACATGGACGCCCAGGGCAGCAGGAAGACGGCAAAGCCCAGGAACCACTGTGGACATGGAGAAGAAGGACCTGACTGGACCGTGTGTGAGCAACGGCACCGGGTCGTCCCACCCACCAGCGCCACCTACTGTCAGCGAATGTCACCCTTCTTTCCCAACTCGACCTTCCCAGCAGGCACGGCCCCAGCCCCACACCTAGCTTCCTCACTGTGGTCTGTCTGTTTCTCTTACACAAACAAGAACGTTACAGGAAATGCCTGGCTACAGCCCCCTCTCCCGCAGACCCAGCCATCTCGTGTCTCTGCTCCTTCCAGCCCTGGCTCATAAAACTCCTGCCTTGTATTTGTGCAGGGCTGACCTCAGAATATGGAAAGCACTTCTAGAACTGCTTCTGGTTCACAGAACAGTGGGAGTCGGGCAGGGGGGAAAGATGATGTAGGGTCAGCGTGGTACGTGCTGTGAGAAGGTTAGTGCAAAGCACTCGGGGACGGCAGATGGGCCGTGTGACGGGTAAGAGCAGGAAAGTGTGAGGACGGGAACCACCACCATCCCTTAAAGAGCCTTGAAACTGCCGAGTCTACAGGACGTGCCCTGCAAGGCCGTCTCCAGGCAGTGAGCAGAGGGGATGTCTGGTGCTGATGCAAGCGAATCCCCAACTGGAGCCCATGGCTGCCATCCAGCAGTGGGGACCCAGTGGAGGACAGAGGACCCACCTGGCAGGCAAAGAGGAAGACGGTGGCGATGCCCAGCCAGCTGTGCAGGGAGTAGAGGTTGGTGATTTTGTTATGGTTGTGGAAGGAAAAGACGGCAACCAGTCCCAGCACGGTCAGGATGAAGGCCATCAGGTGCAGGGCCGCGTGGAGGAGTTTCCAGGGCAGCTTGGGCCCCACCCATGACCGGGGCAAGCGGTACACCAGCGACGCTGCAGGAGAGAGCAGTCCCAGGGCTTGGCCTCTTCCCCTCGCGCTCACCCACACATTAGGGAACCACCCAACATGATCCCACACAGCCTCCCAATGGGAAGGAGGGAAATGCTAGGATAGCGGGGTGAACTAGTCAGCATCTTCTATCCTCGCGTTATTTTGGGATAACAGACAGCCATGAAGCAGGGAGAGAAAGGACAGCGAGAAAAAGGGAGGAACAGGTTTCCTGGAACTGCCATGCCATCATCACAATAATAAATGCAGCCTGTCTGCAGTTCTGCATGTTAAAAAGCAATGCCAGCTTCGTTATTTCATCACCCTGAATTCTCACAACCGAGCTGAGTTGCCAAGAACACAGACTTGAAGGTTAGCTAACCTAGGTCCAAATCCTGGCTCTGCCTCACAGCTATTCAGCATCTTCTTCCTAGGTCTCAGTTTCTTCATCTGTAAAATGGGGATAGCAACAGAGCCCACCCCACCAGCTTCTTGTAGGAACAAAATGGGATGACGCATCTGAACTACACAGGGCAAGCTGCTATTATCCGTGTCATCGTCATCCCCATTTTACAAATGGGGAAAGTGAGGCTTGCCTGGGACCCGAGGCCCAGCTCCAAATGCATGGGGCAAAAATGGGTCCAGCAAGAGTAAGCAGATCCCTCATTTAAGGACCTGACTATGCCATGAGGGGCTTCCACTTCCCGCTCCCTAGAGCCAGGGCGGGCAAACTACAGCTCACAGGCAAATCCAGCCCGCTGACTATTTTTCTAAATAAAGTTTTATTGGAACACAGCCACACATGTGTTTTCATGTCATCTGTGGCTACTTCACAATCCAATAGCAGACCTGAGTAGTGGCAGTGCGATCACATGGCTTGCAAAGCCTAAAATATTTACTATCTCACCCTTTGCAGAAAAAGTTTGCCAACTCGTGCCCTTGACCATCTGCTAAGGCGCCCTTTCGGATACCCCCATTCTCATTACTTCTTCCTCCAAGTGACACCTGGGCCTAGAGACAGCCCAAAACACCCCACCCCCACAGCCCCAAACCCAGCAGTGACAAAGGCCAGCCCTAGACAGGGGGAGCTCTGCCCCGTCCAGGCCCTTGCCACAGCACATCTCCCAAAATGACCTCGTACTCACCAGCACTATAGATCACCACCATGCCAGCAACCATGAGCACCGGGTGCCAGTTGAACATGAGCACGCTGCCATCCCAGGCAAAGCCACCACGCCAGTACTGCACCCAATAGATGGTGAGGAGGATGCACATGGAGCCCAGGGACCCCAGCACCAGGCAGGACAGGTAAAACTGTCCCACAGCCATTCTGCTCAAGCGCTCCTAGAAGAAGCGGAAGTCACACATCCCTGCTGGCTCAGGTGCGCCCTGCACACCAGCTAAAGGAAGTAACACTGACGTCGCTGTTGGCCCAAGGGATGGACACTTCTTGCTTCCGTTGCCCTGCCATCATCCTGGGCACCACCCCATGAGGCCTCGGTGGATGGGTGGGCCTGACCTCTGAGTATGGACAGTGAGTGAGGCCCCACCCAGCACATGACAGCACACAGTCCAGCCAGCTTGGGCCTGGGGCTGGGCCCGAACAGGGGCCTCCTCTGCTGTGGCTGGATGCCAAGGCTCTGGGCCCACGGCCCTGAGATTAGTCTGCCGTCACAGGACCAGAGGGTAAAGAATTACCCTCTAGAAAGGAAGGGACAGGAATCAGAATCCAGGCTAGGTCACACAAATGCCAGGCCCTCGGTTCTAAAAGAAAGAGGCAAAAATCACAATCTCCAAGACGCAAATACACTACTCTTAGGCCAGCCGGGAGGAAGTCCTATGGGCTCCCACTTCTACAGGAGAGTTCTTCCCCAGATGGTGAACTCTAGGGGGCTAAGCCTCCCACTGGGGAGGTCAGACCAGGCCTTCGCTCTGGAGTCCCCACACTCCACACCTTGAGTTGGGCGATAGCCCTCAGCTTCTGCTTTCTCTTCCTCTGGGGAAAGTCCAGAGGAGAAAAGAGGAAGCAAGAACTCATGGTCTAGAAAGCAAGAGTTTATTTTGAGATTTCCATGTGTACTTGATAAACTCAGAAGCCAACTCTGGTTTCGGGCATGGTGAACGCCTAGGCTCCTGAGCAGCTGCTCTTAAGAGCCAGGCAAGGGCCAGCCTGGTAGCGCAGTGGTTAAGTGCACACGTTTGGCTTCGGTGGCCCAAGGTTCGCCAGTTCGGATCCTGAGTGGGGACATGGCACTGCTTGTCAAAAGCCATGCTGTGGTAGGCGTCCCACATATAAAGGAGAGGAAGATGGGCATGGATGTTAGCTCAGGGCCACTCTTCCTCAGCAAAAAGAGGAGGATTGGCAGTAGTTACCTCAGGGCTAATCTTCCAAAAAAAAAAAAAAGCCAAGCAAGAGGTTGTGAGGGCTAGCAGGCCTGTGCACAAAGCCACAGGGCTGCCCTGCTTTCAGCTAACGTGTAGGCGGCCTGACCCAGCTCTCAAGGCAGTCACCCTGTCCCATGGACTCACACCAAGAAGGTGACACTGTGGCTTCCCGCAGTTGAGGTCCCTCAATCTGAACTAGCTAACAGAGAGAAGAGGAGGCCCCTAAGATAGCCAGGAACTCCCAAGGAGAGAAAAGACTTGATTCCTCACCTTTAGACCTAGTGGCAAGCCAAGAGGGTGGTGTCCTGGGCTCCAATTCTTATGAATGGAGGCAGCTCGAGCAAATCACTTAACACATGTAGGTCTCAGTCTTCTCATCTGAAAGAAAAGCATGATAATAAGGACATAATTTACTGAAAGCCAGCTCTGAGCAGACACTACACTAGAACCTTATGCACATGATCCCATTTACACACATGATCCTCTTGACAGCTCTGTGAGCAGTTATCAAGCCCATTTCATAGATGAGGAAACTGAGGCTCAGAAAGATTAAGTACCTAGCATTAGGAGCCAGCAAATGGGCAGAAAGTTTCAAATCTCATCTGTTTGGCTTTGAGGCCCATGTTTTTTCCTTGACTACAGGTTGTCAGAAGGTCAAACAGTGAGAAAATGCATGTAAGGACATGTGAGAGTCAAGTATTATACTTTTCTTAGTATTGTCACAGCATTTCATCCTAACTACTAACAAAACCTGAAGCTCATGGCCCCTGTGCCTGCCCAGGCTTCTCAGTGGCCCTGATTCCATGCCATGCCAGCTCTCTCCGTGCCAGGTTAACCAGAAACAGATGCTGAGGTCTCACAAGGTGATCCAAGTTGGCGGCAATCTCTAAGAAAGGAAGATCTGAGGGCTGGGGGAAAAGACAAGCTTCTGTGAGGCTGCAAGCACATCATGCCACCAGCTTCCTAGAAATTTTTGACTCATGACTCAACTACTGAGCTCAGAGATTTGCTACCTAGCCTCAGAGCTGTCCCCTTAGTTCCTGCAAGAGCAGAGGAAGTTTCAGGCCACCAGATGTTGTCACCCAGCAGTGACGTGTTTAAGTCAGCTTGAAGGAGCCCTTGGTCAGCAGGCTCCATCCATCGGACAACATCTACTTTCACGACTTTTTTTCCTTTGTAAAATGAAAACAGAAAAGTCAACATGATCCCAAACGGACTGTATCTACTACCCTAGAAGTCAGACACAGCCGGGCTGGGGACTCCTGATTATTGCTCTGGGACAGACCTGGAAGACACAATGGGGATCTTTCCTGACAGAGGGCTGCGGTGTTATACTGCTCAGTACACAGATGAGCCCTCCCTCTGCCTGAAAGAGAGCACAACAGGAGAGAAAAAGGAAGAATGCACTGAAGACTGCAACCCAAACGCGGAGAATATTCTCTCACTTATTCAAAGAGAGCAGGTGGGGCTGTGATTTCCAGATGCACTCCCCCCGGTTTGGTCTCCTACTCTGCCCTCACTAGGTAGAGCCCCATTCGAAGGCAGAAGTCTGCAGACACTTGTGGCAAGGGCCAGAATGGTAAATATTTTAGGCTCTGCAGGCCATACGGACTCTGTCACAACTATGTCATCAACTCTGCCGATGTTGTACAAGAGCAGTCAGAGACAACACCTTCACATGTGGACATGGCTGTGTTCCCAAAAATCTTTATTTACGGACACTGGAGTTTCAGTTTCATATTATTTGCACATATCACAGAATATTATCCTTTCCATTTTTCTCATTTAAAAATGTAAAAACCCTTCAGGTGGGCCAGATTTGTTGTGTAGGTCATAGTTTGTTGACACTACTCTCCAGTCTAATACTCTTCTCAGTCCCTTGGCAGAAAGGATTGCACTAAAACAGATCAGGCCCAGGGTAGGAAACGGGTATTTCCCGTTCAGCCCTTGGTCTTATGAATAGGCTCTATTCCAAACTCTTACCATAGTACGTTTATAATTTAGAACTACAGATAGATGAAGGGACAGAAAGTCATTGTGCTGCTCCCCCTTCCCAGATGGATGATAGGGGCTTTAGGAATGCTGAGAACCAGACTTAGGGTTCAAGTTCTAAACTCTTAGCTTACAGATCAAAAACACTGTGGCCCAAAGAAGCAAAGTGACTTGGCCAAGGTGAGTGACACAGCTGATACAGGAATCCAAGTTCACTCCCCCTCAGCTCCAGGACTCCTCGGGTAGCTTCCGGAAAGTCAGGACTCAGGAGTGAGGCCCTACTCAGTCAGGAGTGGATAAGGCCCTCCTTAGGACCAGAGAGATTACAGACCCCCTTGGGATTGCGCTCTGGTCTGGCTCAGGTGTCCAGGGAACCGTTCCAGAAACCCGGAGACCAATCTCTGACTCCTCTGCTGGAAACCCGGGGATCGATCCCTGACTGGGCTGGGACCCCTTGGTCCCAGCTAATCTTGGGTGGAAATTCAGGCGAGGGGCTCCGCCTGCTGACTGCGACTTCCGAAGAGCTTTCGTGCCTTTACAACCACTACCTGTGGGAAGAAGGGCACGGAGAACGGTGTCCATTTCCTAAAAGACGAAAGTGAGGCCGAGCGAGGGGTCGCGACAGCGCGAAGCGAGGTATTAGCGGAGCCAGCACTCGAACCCAGGTCCCTGAGCTCCCAGCCCGGGCTCTTTCTCACCCCCAAACCACAGTGGGACGCAGCCGGGCTGGGGACTCCGAGACCCGCCTTTCGCCACCCGGCCGGCGTCGCAGCTCCCCAGGCTCCTGGGAGGTGGAATCAGGGTCTCACTGGGACGCTCGCACACACCTGGCACCGCCGCCCTGCAGCCCAGCGGCAGAGGTCCGCTCGCCCTCTTATAGGCTCGCGGCACTTCCGGTCGCGCGCGCGGCCGTCTGGGAAATGAAGTCCGGAGCCGCGGGGTCACCAGCTTCCAGCGCTCCAAGGTGCCGACCCCAACTCCAGCTCCTCCTCGGGAGTTTCTTCTCCAAGCCCAGGGTTCCAGGGACGAGGGACGCCGTCACGGGGCGACCCTGTCCCTCGCCCCCCATCCGGTGGGAGCGGAAATGTTCGGGCCGACGAGAAGCCTCTTGCCAGGGGCTGGCGCTCGGCACGGCCGCGCGCAGGGAGGACGAGAGGCTTTGCTCAGTGGTTGGGAGGGCCGGGAGCAGGGCACGGCGACGCTGGGACGGCCAGCACAGGGGCGGGCCCGGGAAGGAGGGGGCCCAAACATGGCGGCCGGGCCGGCCAGAGAGCCGGAGAGAAAGCCAGGACCGGCGGTAGCCCGGCGTAGGCGGAGCCCGCGGCCGCCATGTACTTCCGGAATTTGAAACCCGTTTCCGGAAGTCAGGACGGGGTCCCCATGACGACCGACGTTGGCGCTGGCAGGTGAGAGTGCTGGATGGGGAGCAGGTAAAGCGACCAGAAGACGGAATTTTTGTTGTTGTCGTTTGGGTTTGGGTTTTTTGCCAAAGCAGCCCCATTTTAAAGTAGCTAGGGAAGGGTGGGGAAACCTGCTCTGGGGACAAAGGGGACGCGGCAGCAGCGGTGGACGGACTGTGAAGACCGCTTCGTTACCTTGCGAATCACCGCTGCCCTAAACCGGAGGAGATGGTCCTCCTTCCCGTGGCCAGGGCGGGGGGCCGTTCCAGATAACGGATCCCCACAGCAGCCCTCTGGTGGCCTGTGAGGTGGTGGGTAAGGGCACGGGCTAGTGTCACACCTAGTTGTGAATCCTGGCTCTGCTCACCTGCGAGCTGGAGGAATGACTTGAACTCTGACCTCGTGTCGTTGCCTATAGAATGAGGATGAATGACTTGAACTCTGACCTTGGGTCCTTGCCTGTAGAATGGGGATCATTCTTTCCCACCTTGCAGAGTAGTTGTGAGGATTAAAGGAATTATCTTGGTTGACAGGTTTAGCATGATGCTGATATGTAGGTGATAGCTCATTAATATTCGTTACATTTAATTAATATTCGTAAAGTTAATAGTATTTAATGAATGAGGAAACTCGGGCTCAGAGAAACTACATTTATACATCCTGTAAGGTGGGACTTCTCCACCAGGTGAGGTGGGCGAGGTTCCTTAACCTCTCAGCGCCTCTGTGTAAAATGGGGATTAGGGGCTGGCCGGTGACCAAGTGGTTAAGTTGATGCGCTCTGCTTCGGTGACCCGGGGTGGTTGCGATCCTGGCGCAGACCTACATACCACTCATCAAACCATGCTGTGGTGGCGGCCCACATAGAATTAGAATGACCTACAACTAGGATATACAACTGCGTACTGGGGCTTTGGGAAGAAAAAAAAAAGAGGAAGATTGGCAACAAATCTTCACTCAGAGCCAATCTTCCACACCAAAAAAAAAGGAAATAAATGCAGGTATCTACCAGTTATACTATTAAAAAAAAATAAAGTGGAAATTATTTGCATAATAAGACTACTTCTCGAGATGGGTGTGGGATTAAATAAGGTAATAAATATGAAAAGAGTTTGTAAATTGTAAAACATTTTACAGATGTTAATTTAACTTCACTCTTCTAACACTTCATAGCATTTTGAAATTTGCTTATAGATTTGATCCAGCTGGAGAGTTACAGGACACCCCCTGAGAGCAACTTCTGGGTCTTGGAATATATGAAATGAAAGGCCTGGTGCTACTATGTTGCTACAATAACACTAAACATAAAGTTTTGCAGGAGAGCACTATTTCCTCTTAGCTTTATCTGCCTACACCACTTCTCACTTCTTTTTTTTTTTTTGAGGAAGATTAGCCCTGAGCTAACATCAGCCACCAATGCTCTTCTTTTTGCTGAGGAAGACTGGCCCTGAGCTAACATCTGTGCCCATCTTCCTCTACTTTATATGTGGGACGCCTGCCACAGCATTGCTTGACAAGTGGTGCCATGTCCGCACCCGGGATCCGAACCAGCGAACCCCGGGCCACCAAAGTGAAACATGCACACTTAACTTCTGCGCCACCGCGCCAGCCCCCACTTCTCACTTCTGTGCCAACATTTTTTCCATCTAGTTATGCATCAGCCTATCAGTTATGTGAAAGGCAGCCTTGTGCAGTAGTTAAGAGCAGACTCTGGCCCCAGGCTGCCTGGATCTGAATCCCAGCTCTGCCACTTACTGGCAGTGTGACCTTGGACAAAGTATTTTACCTCTCTGGGCCTCAGTGGTCCCATCTGTAAAATGGGGAGAGTAATAGTGTACCTTCTGTCTCATGGGATTATTGTGATTTAATTAAAGGTAGTGCTTAGAATAGTCCTGGGCACTTTGTAAGTGTTATGGAAAAGTATACTGCTGCAATTAGTATTAGAATTAGTATTATTACATGACCAGTCAGTCAGTCTTTGTAGTACCCCTGGATTCCTTTGGACTCAAACATAGTTAGAAAGAGTTCCTCATTTAGAAGGTTCCAGGCACGGAGAAAGGTTTGAGAGTAAGGGTCCCTCGGAGGAGTGACTAGTTGGTTTTTTGTTGTTGTTGGGTTTGTTCACTGCTGTATCCCAAGCACCTAGAATGGTGCCTGGCACATAGTAGGTCCTTAGTAAATATTTACTGTATTAATGAATTTCTAACCTCACCTCTCTTTTTTCCTCCACAGGCTGTTGTCTTAGAGCAAGGGAAACAGCTCTGATTCTGAGGAACCAGACGCTTCTTCCTCAGTGCTGGGGAGAAAGCCAGGAGCCGTTGTGTGGGGAAGTGTGGAATGTGCCCTTGGGGGCCCAAGAGAGCAGCAGGAAGATGCTCCAGACCAGTAACTACAGCCTGGTGCTCTCCCTGCAGTTCCTGCTGCTGTCCTATGACCTCTTTGTCAATTCCTTCTCGGAGCTCCTGCGGATGGCTCCTGTCATCCAGCTCGTGCTCTTCATGTGAGTTCAGTGGGTGGGGCGGCGCAGCTGCACCCAAGCAGTTCGAAGGCCCTGACCGTTGTGATTTAGCATTTTAAAGTTGTTAGCAGAGAAACATCAGGGAGAATAAAATCGTACGTTATCCCGGGTACTCCATGGTACAGACATGTCACAGGTCCTGTTTTTATATACTTCTGACAAAGATTTGGGATATGGGGAGCAGTGCACATTGAAAATGAGGGTCAGGCTGTGGCCCCTGTCATTTTCTCCATCTGCGAGTTGAAATGTTGTCTTACTGTGCCGTGAAAGAGGACCACAAAATGGCAGGTTAAAAGGGAAATCATATTAATAATATATGTGAATCCCATAAGTGGAAACTGTTGGCATTTTTCCTCCACAGTGATTTATAGACTCCGTGAGGCACGTTCGAAACTGAAAACTACAGTCTTAAACATGATCTTCCTTCATTCAATAAGTATTCGTTGGCCTGCCAGACAGTGTTCTATTTGGACTTCTAAGACCAGGTGTAGTCTAGGCCTGACAAGCTCCTGCTCTCATGGGGTTTTCATTCTAGTGGAGAGAGACAACAAATATATTAAAAAAAAAAAAAGATAATTTTATAAGTGGATATAAAGCGGGTGGGGAGGGGATGGCTACATTAGGTACCAGGGTTAAAGAAAAATTTTTCTGAAAAGGGGACATTTGAAATTGAATGGCACCAAGGCACCAGCCATGCAAAGATCAGGGCAAGTGTGTTGCTGTCTTGCTACATGTAAACGTCTCATAGGACCAGATTTTTTGACAGACGACGCTAGCATTTTCTGACGTAGGGTAGAAACTAGCCTCTCCTCACAAGTGCCCGGGAGGTTTGTTGAGTTAAGAGTGTGAGAGCAGGAAGGCCTTGCATGTGGACTGCAACTCAACTGGTGGGGCCAGCAGGTAGTTTAAGCTTCATGTCGTTTGGGTCCCAAAGCCCATGGGGAGATTGGGGGGGATTCAGAGGACTGTATCACAGGGAAGGACAGATCTCATAGTGTCCCTTAGGACTGAGGGCCGGCTCTTGTGTCCTCACACAGGCCTCCATTTGGCTGTACTTTGTTTTATATGTCTGCAGCATCCAGGATATTGCAGTCCTCTTCAACATCATCATCATTTTCCTCATGTTCTTCAACACCTTCGTCTTCCAGGCTGGCCTGGTCAACCTCCTGTTCCATAAGTTCAAAGGGACCATCATCCTGACAGGCGTGTACTTCGCCCTCAGCATCTCCCTTCATGTCTGGGTCATGGTAAGAATGGAACCCTGAATTTCTGAATCCTTAAATGGCTAGGAATATCTTTTCTCTGGGAATCCAGCCTCATTCTTTTATATCTCACAGAATCCCTGATAGGCAACAGGTGAAATGAATGTGGTCCAGCCTGGAGCTAGGCATGTGAGAGTTTCATAAGGCACTTTTGCGCAACCTAATGTGTTGAAGAACAGCCTTATCCAAGAGTTGAGGGACACTTCTGGAACATTCAGTTCACCTTTGCCCCAAACAGGCCTGCCAGGGCTAAAACAGAAAGTTGACTCTGTTTCATCATTAGCTGTTCGGGCAGGTGGGTGTTGATACAGGGTATTCTTAGGCACCAGGGTCCTATGGGAAATGGACAAGCAAGAGTGCTGTTTGCCCTCAGTGCCTCCTGCCCTCTGCTGCATCCCCATCACTGACACTAGAAGAGCCAGCCTCCAGGATGCCTCCCTTTGTTCTGACATAGGCCTCAGAGCAAATCTAGTTTTCACGGTTTCAGATTTCTGCTTCACAAATTCTTCCGTCTCTTTGGGTATCCCACGTGCTTCTCATGTACTCATTTTGATGGAACACATTAAAACCTCAGGTTCTCTAGTGACTTCTGTACAAAAGCCACCTTCTCAGACTGAACTTCGTTAGGTTGCCCGTGTGATTCCACAGAGAGAAGCGGAGCCCACAGGAAAGAAGCAGAGCGGTGCCGAAGTCTCTAGGTGCTTCCTGAAGAGGATTGGCTTTGCTCTGGCCCCTGGAGCCAAAATAGGTCCCGGCTTTGTACTAAGAAGCTGCTAATCTGCTTAAACCCTGAGTGCACCCACCTTTATCTGGCAGGAGCTGAGCCTGAGATTTTCAAGGCAAGACAGTGACCCGCTGAACCCCTGAGATAATATATGTCATTTCTCCTTGGCAAAGGCTATGAAGTGAAAGGGAATAAATAGCTTAGTGCAAACTTCCTCAGGGTTAAAAGGAGATTTCCTTTGCAGCAAAAAAAAAAAGGGAGTTTGAGGGTCCTTTGAGAAACACTCCTTAGGGTCTTGGAAAGAAAGAAGGAGGGTGAGAGTAGTCGATTTTAAACCAAGTGGTATCTCTGCAGCTAACCAAGTTGGAGATGTTAGGGCCTCATCTGCCATTAACCTTTCCCTGTCTACTCCTGTCTCCTTCAGAACTTACGCTGGAAAAACTCCAAACGCTTTGTCTGGACAGATGGACTTCAAACGCTATTTGTATTCCAGAGACTAGGTAAGGAGCGGAACAACGTCAGGCCTCACTTTGATCCCACCTATGGCTCTGGCAGTGAGGGCCTTCATCCTGGCCGCCCAGCCCAGCACAGCTGGTGTGGGATGGTTGGGACAGCCTCGCCAAGAACAGGAGAGACTCCTGCCCTCTGTCCTTGCTGGGAGTCACTGGGAAGGCATGAGCCAGGGCCCCTCTCAGCCTTGTTAGGTTCTGGCCTTACCCCGAAACCAATACTCAGGAGCGTCCCTGAGGCTGCTTTTGTGCTTATTACCTGCAGCGGCAGTGTTATACTGTTACTTCTACAAACGGACAGCTGTGAGACTGGGCGATCCTCGCTTCTACCAGGACTCTCTATGGCTGCGCAAGGAGTTCCTGCAAGTCCGACGGTGACCGCTTCTTATCACACTGATGGATGGCGTTCCTTCCTGACGGAAGCCACGTCTGCAGTTCTGAAGGGGGAGTGGTTGGCCCGCTGCATCCGGAAGCAGCTTGACTTTTCCAGGACAGGCTCAGGCCCGTTGTGTTCAGCAGTCAAGAGGGAAGATCTCCCTCTTGTGAATTACAGTGTTCCCCACTACAGACGCCAGTGTATCCTCCCCCTGCCTCAGTGTTGACCCTTCCTGCCCCCACCGTTCCTCACAGAAGGCTCTGTGGCTCTTATCCTTGGGAAGCTTTGCGCTTAGCCTGGCACAGCCCGAGCTCCCAGCCCCCACTTCCCTTGCACCACACACTAATGACTGAAGGATGCAAAGAGGGATATTTCTGTGCTCCTGGCTGGTCACAGCTTAGACATAGAGATTTTATACCCAAGGCACATTTTTTACATTTTATAAATAGGAAATAAATTCAATTGTTTTTCCATAAATGGTGGAGTCTGTCCGTCTAGATAGATCTCTTCATGGGTAAGAGGCATGCCAAGTCCTAACCTCAGCATCCACTTGACCCAGTGGGCAGAGTGAGCCACAGAGCAAATACAGGTATTTATTGAGTCCCTTTATGAGTACACGGTATTTTTGCAGAAATTTAAGATATCATCTGATGCCCCACCCCCACCCCTGGAGTTACAGATTTCTGTGCTTCGTTCAGACTCTCTCCTCATCAGAGGCCTAAACTACCCTCAGAAGAATAAAAAATGTTCCTTAGCCTATTTTGGCAAAGGGAATTTTTAAAATTCATGTGACCATAGCACCAGTTTTCTGTTGCCAGAATAATGTGTCACAAGCACCATGAAACTTCAGTGGCATGCAACAGTTACGTGGCTCTTGAGTCTTGGGCTCAGCTGACTGCGGCTGGGTTCGGGTAGTGTGCTTGCTCGTGTGTCTGTGTCAGCTGTGGACTGGCCAGGCAGCTGCAACGATCTTAGGATCCCTGGCTGCTGGCTGACCTCAGCTGGCCTCAGCTGGAATGACTGGGCTGTTCTGCTCTGGTTCACATGACCCATCCTCCAGAGGATAGCCTGGGTCTGTTCACATGACAGTGGCAGAGGAGCAGGAGAACAAGCCCCAGTGTGCAATGCCATTTCAAGACTCTGCTTGTATTGTGTCTCTCAGACTCCCAGTGGTCAAAGCAAGTCATATGATTGAGCCCACAGTTGCCTGGCAAAACGCATGGATACAGGGAGGGCCATTCAGTCAGTCTACCACACCAGGAAGTCGCTCTGTGAAACTTGTTATTCAATGCACAGGCATTGGCAAACTTCTGCTGTGCAGGGCCACTTAGTAAGTATGTCAGATTTTGAGGGCCAGTGTCTCTTGCAACGTGAAAGCAGTCATACATGACAGGTAAACCAATGAACACAGCCGTGTTCCCGTAAAACTATTTAAGGACACTGAAATTTGAATTTCACATCATTTTCATATGTCACAAAGTATTTTTCTTTTGATTTTTTTCAACCACTTAGGAATGTAAATTTCTTCTTAGCTTGACGACTGTACAAGAACAAACTAGATCTGCCCCCAGGCCGTATGCTGATCCCTGGTTTAGAAGCTTAGAATAAAGTTTTGGGGAAAGAGAGACTATAAGTTATCAGCTGTGCCGTCAAGATTTTAACAGATACTACAAAGAAAGGTACAGTGTTCAGACAAATCGTCTAAGGCCCCATATCCTCTGATCAGAACAAGTGATCTAAAAAGTCCTGATGAAGTCACCATCTACACGCACTGTCATCTGTAAAAAAATGACAATAGCCCTATTTTGAATCTTTTCATAAAAGCTCTTACGGAATATTGTAATCCCCTTTGTTCATTACAATCTTTGAAAGATAGGCAATTTTCTGTGCCACCAAATGAATCAGGGCTAGATTGTTCTCTGTGGTCTTTGAAGCTAGTGAGTACAACCAAATGCCTGTTTGAGGAATCACTCACAATATTTATGGCACTTTGTGGCCCTCTGAGTCCCTGGAATGAGTATGTGTGTGTATATATATGTTTATTTTCCTTAACAGTCAATACATTCACGTGGTACAAAATTCAAGTTATAAAAAGGTGTATGCGGTTAATCTTCCCACGGCCGCATCTCAGCCACTGACTTCCTTCTCCCTTCCCTCCTTGACAATCTGCATTTACTCATATATTTGTTAGAAACAAGGTAACATTTCAGAAACATTTTTACATAGAAAAGATTGCCATGATCCTACCCCAATCATTTATTTCAAATCCCTCACAGTAAGTGTATATATTTTATACACAGTTGTGATTATGGGGAATGTGCCATAAAATACTTTGCTTTCTTTTTTTCACTTGGCAGTAGGAATATGTTTTTATGATACCGTGTAAATTGACTCCTTGGGGAAAGTCAGCTTTCAAAGTTCAGAGGAAGGAAACGAACACTTTAAAAGTGCTTAGAGACTTTTACTTTTAGTAGGCTAGAGTTATTTCTGGCTGATCAATGCTCCAGTCAGGAACTAAAAAAAACAGATAAAATATAGAAATTGTCTTTTTAGGGGCTGGCCCCGTGGCCGAGTGGTTTGAGTTCACGCACTCCGCTTCAGCGGCCCAGCGTTTCACCGGTTCGAATCCTCGGCGTGCACATGCCACCGCTCATCAAGCCATGCTGAGGCGGCATCCCACATGCCACAAGTAGAAGGACCCACATCTAAAAATACACAACTATGTACCAGGGGGGCTTTGGGGAGAAAAAGGAAAAACAAAATCTTTAAAAAAAAAAAAAAAAGAAATTGTCTTTTTAAAAGGCCTCAGAGAATTGCTGAAGTAGAGAGGATTGGAGGGCCTAAAATTCTAAAGTAGGGAGAATCATAGGGAAGTGAGCTGACAATCTACAGCAGGATTTCCCTGGGGGCATTTGCTGATTCTAAATTTGAGCAAGAGGCTAAGAATCCAAACATTGCCCAGACAGACGGTTGCAGCCAGGGAACAGAGAAGCCAGCTGAGCTCAGTGTCTTATAATGCTGGAGCGACAAAGTTGGGGACTGGAAGAGGCTTAAAAATACAACACATTTTTTTCTCAAGATATTTACCAAGTTCTGAAGCTGTATAGGGCCGGCAGCTATAAAAAGCTAAGCCTCAAACTTCTGAAAAGCAGAATAGAATTTTTGGCAGGCTTATGGTGCTGATGACTAGCATTCAGGACCCACTCAGGGGAGGAAACTGGTAAACACACAGGGCTTTCAGTGAAAGCTCCTTACTAGGAACAAGAGGATACAGGTAGGCTTATCAAAATTGCAGTGCAGCCTCCAACTATATAGACCCTGAGTGGATTAAGGTGATCAGCCCCCATTCTATCTGCCTAGCAGAGGAAAGAGTGAAGGAAAAAACATCTAGAGACACTAACTTTTTTGTTTTTTTTTGATGAAGATTAGCCCTGAGCTAACTATTGCCAATCCTCCTCTTTTGGCTGAGGAAGACTGGCCCTGAGCTAACATCCACACCCATCTTCGTCTGCTTTATATGTGGGATGCCTACCACAGCATGGCTTTTGCCAAGCGATGCCATGTCTGCAACCGGGATCTGAACCGGCGAACCCCGGGCCGCTGAGAAACAGAACATGCAAACTTAATCGCTGCACCACCGGGCCGGCTCCAAACACTGTAACTTTTTATACATAATTTCTGGGTCTAATAAAAATTACTAGCAAGTCAAGAGATAGGACCATATTATTTAAAATCAGGGTAAAAGTAGAAAATATAAACAGGTGATTTAAATATTGGAGAAAGCAGACAAGGAGTTTAAACTATGATTGATAAAAAATAGAGGGAAATATGGAGCAAATAGATAAAATATTTACACTATACCTAGGGACTTCTAATAATGGCTGAGTAAGATTCTATTGGGATGACCACTCCACAAACAACTGTAAAATCTGGACATAATACAAAAACAGCTACTTGAAGACACTAAAGAATGAAGGGAGGCAGAATGTTTGATGAGGAGTCCACATTCAAAAATGGAGGCTTAGGCCAGAAGTTCCCTATTTTTGCTGTTTGTAACTTGGTAGCAAGCAAAGTGGTATGTATAATATGCTGGTGGAAAATCCCAGTGCCACAGTACTGAGCTAAGGCAACTGAAGCCACTGGAGAGAAAGCGGGAATCTCAGAAGGGAAAGAGCCACAGAGGGAGGAATCCCCAAATTCTGTCTGCCCACATCTCTGCCCAAGCTCTGGGCCACACATCCACAATTCAGACTCAAGGCAGCCAGAAGATCTAAACTGAGATTGGAGCGGCCACCCAGTAAGTGTGGTTTGCAGTGTGTATCTAACCAAGTTAATTGCCTGACAAAATAAAAGAACCATCACTCTTTGGAGACAAATAATAGAAACCAAAGTCTCCACAATTTAACGTTCAGTACTGACACCAACACTGAGATGATCCAGATACTGGAATTAACGGATGATATTAAAGCAGCAATGAAAATATGTTCTCAGTGAATAAAAAGATAGGCAATCTCAGCATGGAAACAAATGATTTTTGAAAAACAAATCCCAAAAGTAAAAATTACGACAACTGACAATTTTTCAATTAAATGGATGGATTTAACAGCAAAAGACAAAACAGGATAAGTCAATGAACTAGAAGATAGACCAATAGAAATTACCCAGGCAGGGGAGAACAGAGGGAAAAAAAGATTAAAAAAAAAAAGTCTCACAGACTAGTTAGATAATATCTAACTATTGTAATTGGAGTCCTAGAAGGCAAAGAGAAGGCACAGAGCAGAAAAATATATATTAGCCAAAAATTTCCTAAATTTGATCAAAGGCAGAAATCTACAGATTTAAGATACTCCGCAAACCCACCTTGATAAACACTGGAAGGCCACACCTAGGTACGTCATAGTCAAATTATTGAAAGCTGAAGATGAGGAGCAAATCTTGAAAGCAGCAAGAGAAGAACGACACCACATACAGAGGAACAACGATTAACTGCTGACTTCTCACCAGAAATCAGAGACAGAAGAGAGTGTAACAACATCTCGAAAATGCTGAAGGAAAAAGACCAACTCAGAATTCTATATTCACCAAAAATATAGTTCAAGAATGAAGTTGAAATCAATACATTTTCTGATAAAAGAAAACTAAGAGAATTAGTTGCCAACAATCCTGCACTGTAAGAAACACTGAAGGAGATCTTTGGTTTGAAGGGAAGCAGTAACAAATGGAAACTCAGAGCCTCACAAAGGAATGGAGCACATCAGAAATAATATCTGGGTAAATATAAAGACTATTTTTTTTTCTGAGGAAGATTAGCCCTGAGCTAACTACTGCCAATCCTCCTCTTTTTGCTGAGGAAGACTGGCCCTGAGCTAACATGTGTGGCCATCTTCCTCTACTTTATATGTGGGATGCCTACCACAGCATGGCTTGCCGAGTGGTGCCATGTCCGCACCCGCGATCCGAACCAGTGAACCCCGGGCCGCTGAGAAGCAGAATGTGTGCAATTAACCGCTGTGCCACCGGGCCAGCCCCAAGACTATTTTTAATTTTTTCTTTTTTCCTATTTTTTTATAATTCATATGAATGTAGAATGCTAATTTTTGTCAAGTACACAGAACATTGACCCAGTATATACCATATGCTGGGCTATAAAATAATTCTCAATAAATTTAAAAGAATAAATTTAAATAAATTTAAAAGGATAAAGAGTATGTTCTTTGACAATAATGGAATTGAGTTAGACATCAGTAACAATAAGATAGCTAGGTGGGTCAGTCTAGGTCCAATCAGGAGACAGAAACCACATAGTAATTTAAATATGGCAAGTTTAATATAAAGAATCATTAAATTACGGTAAGAGAGGAACTATAAAGATTTAAAGAGAACTCTAAAAGGGTACCTGAGGGCTGAGGGTATCCAAGGAAGGACAAACTTGATAGGGTCCCCCACCCCCTAGGCTGGGGTTCAGACCTCACTGCAGCCCACTGGGTGGTGGATAAGTTCACTGGTTTGCCCAGGCCAAAGTTGGTTCACGGTTGCCAAGCAAGAAACAGCCCTCCAGGAGGCAGGCAAGCTGAGGCTGGTGGGCAGGTATGCAGGGAGCTTAAGGACACCACCTGCAGGCTGGTACCAGGTCCAGCGCACACAGTATGTACATTGGGAAGATCCCAGGAAACAACCCTCTGGGGCACAGGTGAGCCAAGGCTGTTGGGCAGGCACACCAAAAGAGTTGGGATGCATGATGTCCCCACAGCCTGTGGAGGACCATGGGAATCAACCCTCTGGGGAGGAGAGCTGAGATTGGTGAGCAGATAGATGAAGGGAGTTGGGGCACTGCTGTGGGTACATAGTGTCCTTGTCTGGACGGCTTTGGGAAAACCTGTCCAGGGCATAGGTAAACAAGGCGAGAGGGCAAGTGCACAGAGTTGGGAGTTGCCATGGGTTCAAAGCCTGGAGTATGCTGTATCCTTGACAGGAGGGCCACAGCAAAGTGGTCACTAGACCTGGCCCAGGTCTGCGAGGTTGCTGAGGGAGTGCCTGCTCTTGGCATGCAGCTGCCACAGAGTACCACCCGATGTCCCTGTGCACACGCACTGATGAGAGACCATGGCACAGGAGCAAAGAAAAGCAAACCAGAGCCCACTGGAGCCAGGAAGACAAGCCCTTTTCTTCCCTCAGTGTTCCTCCAGTGCCCTCTGCTGACAAAGCTTACCATCGTGCTCACCATAAGGGAGAAATGTATAGAGTCCAGTCCATAATCGCAGAACTGGTACTGAAGGGTGAATCTGGGGCTGAGGGGCAATATAGTGATAACTGCCACACTAAGAAACCACTAAATATTTGGAAATTAAATAATACACTTGTAAATAATCCATGGATCAAGGAAGAAATCAGAAGGGAACTTATGAAGTACTTTGGACTGAATAATAATGAAAATAACACTAAAATGCCTTTAAAATGCAGCTTTTATTAGAAAAGAAAAAATATCTAAAATCAGTTGTCTAAGTTTTCATATTAAACTTGAAAAAGAGCAAATTAAACCCAAAGTAAGTGGAAAGAAAAATAAGGATAAGAAATAAAGAGAACATGGATAAATAATACAGAAAAACATATGAAGCAAAAAGTTAATTCTTTGAAAAGTTAATTGATAAATCTTTAGTTAGACTGATCAAGAAAAAGAGAAGACATGAATTACCAATATTAAGAATAAAAGGGGATGTTCCTATAGATCCTACATATATTAAAAAGATCATAAGGGTATTTACAGACAACTTTGTGTCAATAAATTTGACAAATGTTATGAAGTGAACAAATTCATCAAACGACACAAATCACAACAATGGCCCAAGAAAAAAGAGAAATTGAATTTATAATTAAAAGTCTTCCCACAGAGAAAACTTAAGGTACAGATGACCTCATTGGTGAATTTATCAGACATTTAAAGAAGAAATAATATCAATCCTACACAAACTCTTTCAGAAAATAGAAGAGGAGAAACATTTCTCAACTCAAATCATTTTATGATACCCTGATACCAAAACAGACAAATATATCACACGGAAAGAAGACTATAGACCAATATACCTCATGAACATAAGAGCAAAAATTCTTTAAAAATTAGCAATATAGGGACCGGCCCCGTGGCCGCTTCGGCAGCCCAGGGTTTCGCAGGTTCGGATCCTGGGCGCGGACATGGCACTGCTCATCAGGCCATGCTGAGGTGGTGTCCCACATGCCACAGCTAGAAGGACCTACAACTAAAATACACAACTATGTACTGGGGGGCTTTGGGGAGAAAAAGGAAAAATAAAATCTTTAAACAAATATTTAAAAATTAGCAATATAAAAAGGATAATACATCATGACCAAGTGAAATTTATCCCAGGAATGTGAGGTTGGTTTAACATCTAAAAATCAATGAGCGGGGGCTGGCCCCGTGGCCAAGTAGTTAAGTTCGTGTGCTCCGCTTCAGTGGCCCAGGGTTTTGCCAGTTCAGATCCTGGGCATGGACATGGCACCACTCATCAGGCCATGCTGAGGCCGCGTCCCACATAGCACAACCAGAGGTACTCACAACTAGGATATACAACTATGTACTGAGGGGCTCTGAGGAGAAGAAACGAAATCAACGAGCATAATTCATACAATCAATAGAATAAAGGGGGAAAAGCATTTGATCATTAAATAGTTGTAGTTGTGACAAAATTTAACACCCATTCATGATAAAAATTGCCTTCAAACTAAGAATAGAAGGGAATTTCTACCTGTTAAAGGGCATCTCTGAAATACCTACAATTGACATTATACTCTATGGTAACAGACTGAATAGTTTCTAAAATCAGAGAAAAGTCACAGATATCCTCTTACACTACTTCTATTCAACACTGTACCAGATGGCCCGGCCAGAGCAACTAGGGAAGGAAAAAGAAATAAAAGGCATACATATTAGAGAGGAAGAGGTAAAACTGTCCTTATTTGAAAATGATAACTATGAACATTAACAAATCCTAAAGAATCTACAAAAAGTCATTAGAACTAATAAATGAATTTGATTTAGCAGGGCACAGGATTCAAAGATGCAGCTAAATTAGTGTGTAGAGGAGAACTGATAGCCTTAAAAACAAATATTAGCAAAGAAGAAAGGCTGAAAAAGTAAGATACATGTTTCCATCTCAAAAAGAACACCAAGTGAAACCTGAAGTATTTTCAGGAGGAAGGAAATGATTAAGATCAGAAATCTACAAAGTAGAAAATAAATATAAAGTGAAGAAAAATAAAGTCAAAAGGTGATTTTTTAGGAAGATTATTAAAATTGATAAACACTCATCAAAAATAATCAAGATTAAAAAATTTAAAATATTAGGAACATTGGGGCTGGCCCGGTGGCACAGTGGTTAAGTGCGCACATTCCACTTCGGCGGCCTCAGGTTCGCTGGTTCAGATCCCAGGTGCAGACATGGCACCACTTGGCAAGCCATGCTGTGGCAGGCATCCCACATGTAAAAAGTGGAGGAAGATGAGCATGGATGTTAGCTCAGTGCCAGTCTTCCTCAGCAAAAAGAGGGGGATTGGCGGCTTATGTTAGCCCAGGGCTAATCTTCCTCAAAAATAAAAAAAACAGGAACAAAAAGGGGACATCACTACAGATACTACAGGCATTAAAAAATATAAGGATGTGTCCCATTCGCAGCAACATGGATGGACCTTGAGGGTATTATGTTAAGCGAAATAAGCCAGACAGAGAAAGACGAACTCTATATGACTCCACTCATGGGTGGAAGTTAACATATAGACAAGGAGAACTGATCGGTGGTTACCAGGGAAAAGGGGGGGATGGGGGGAGGGCACAAAGGGTGAAGTGGTGTACCCACAACATGACTAACAATAATGTACAACTGAAATCTCACAAGGTTGTAATCTATCATAATCTTAATAAAAAAAAATATGAGGGTGTCATGAAAAACTTCACACCAATACACTGGAAAACTTATTAAAAAATGGGCAAATTTACCCAAACATTACTCAAGGAGTGGAAAATCTGAGTTGTCCCATATATATTAAAGAAACTTAGGGGCCGGCACCATGGCCAAGTGGTTAGGTTTGCAACTCTGCTTCAGCAGGCCAGGGTTTTGCTGGTTCGAATCCTGGGTGCAGACATGGCACCACTCATCAGGCCATGCTGAGGCGGCGTCCCACATGCCACAACTAGGAGGACCCACAATTAAAAATACACAGCTATGTACCAGGGGGCTTTGGGAGAAAAAGGAAAAATAAAATCTTAAAAAAAAAAAAAGGATACATCTGACTACATGCAAAAAATGTTCAAAAAAAAAAAATTTAGTTATTTTAAAATTTCCCACAAAGAAAATTCCAGGTTTAGATGGCTTCGTTAGTGAATTCTTCTGAAGAATAAATAAACCCATTTTACACAATCTTTTCTAGGTAATAGAAAAAGAAGAAACCCTTCTCACTTCGTTTCATGAAGCCAACTTAACCTTGATACCCAACTTGACAACGTCTTTTACAAGAAAGTAAAATACAGACCAATCTCTCTCATAACATATGTAAAAACTTAAGCAAAATATTAGCAAATGAAATTCAGTGATATATAAAAAGGGTACTATATCTGTCAAGGGTCCCCAAGATCACCCCAAGGTTCGATAATTTACTAGGAGGACTCACAGGTCTCAGCATTCAGTCCTACTCATGGCTATGATTTATTACAATGAGAGGATCAAAACAAAGTCAGCAAAAGGAAAAAATGCATGGGGTGAAGTCTAGAGGAAACCAGGAGAAAGCTTCCAAGAACCCTCTCCAGTGGAATCACACAAGATGTACCTAATTCCTCCAGGAACAAGTTCTGACAACATGTGTGAAATGCAGCTCATTAGAGACTCAGTATCCAAGGTTCTTATTGGACGCAGGCAACATAGGCATCCTCTGCTCAGCATGTACCAAAATCCCAGACTCCCAGAAGGAAGCAGGTGTTCAGCATAAACCACATGGTTTGTACAAACAGTCTAGGCATAGCAAGCCACTTTGGGTTGGTGGAAATCCTTCTGACATCCAAGTTCCCAGACACCAGCCAAGGGCCAACCCTGGAAGTAGGACTTCCTAAGGATAGCAGTCTCAGGCCTGCTACGTCGACTCTTCTCTGCACAATATCATAACCAAATACATTTCTTTCCAGGAAGGCATGTTCGGTTATACCTTTGAAAATCAATGTAATTCATTACATTAGCAGAACAAAGGGGGGAAATCATATGATTATCTCAATGCAGAGAAAGTATTCAATAAAATGCATTATAAACCTTCCAGCAAATTAGGAGAAGAAGGAACTTTCTGATAAAGGAGTATCTGCAAAAAAATCTATGTTTAACATATTAATGGTGAAATATTAAACACTGCCCCCTGATGTTAGGAAAAAGACAAGGATACTCATCATCACCACTTCTATTCAACATTATACTGGAATGCCTAGCCAGTGCAATAAGGTAAGAAAAAGAAATTGAAGGTATAGGGATTGAAAAGGAAGAAGTAAAAATGTCTTTATTTTCTGATGATGTGATATTATGTACATTAAAATCCAAATCATGAAAGCCTATTGGAAATAGCTGGTTTAGCAGTGTCACTGGAGGTTGGGAGACGCAGTCTGCCTTTGGCCCTAGCATCCCTGTATGTTCTTGCTGCACATGCCAAACTGAAAGGCCTAACTGTCCCCTGATACTGAGCACGCAGGCAATTAAGTAGGTCAAGGCCACCTCCGTGTGACTGTAGTGTAATTGCTCCCTCCCCCAGAGGAGGGGCCTAGCTTATTTGCTGCTTGCTTAAAAAGGTGCTGAGCCCTTGGCCCTGGGCTTCTCAGATGTGGCATAACCCAGTGTGCATCAGCATCTGGGCTCATTGTGTCACTCCTAGGACTTGGGTACAAGGAACCAGGTTTCCATGCTGATGCTCCTGCTGTTTGCTACGTTATGAGTAATTCAGTCTTATTGTCTACTTTTGGGACTTATGCAGTCGTCTATGACAGGGGTCAGGAAAGTTTTTCTTCAAGGACCCAATAGTAAGTATTTAAGGCTGTGGGCCATATAGTCTCTGTTGCAACCACAATCATCCCTCAGTATCCCCAGGAGATTGGTTCCAGGACCCCCATGGATACCAAAATCCTCGGATGCTCAAATCCCTTATATAAAATGGCATAGTATTTGTATATAACTTACGCGATTCTTCTGTATACTTTAAATCCTCTCTAGATTACTTGTAATACCTAATACATGTAAATGCTCTGTAAATAGTTGTTATACTGTATTGTTTAGAGAATGGTGACAAGAAAAAAAGTCTGTACACATTCAGTACAGAGGCAGCCATCCTAGGCCTTTCAATTTAAGATTTGTTGAGTCCACAAATGCCGAATGTTGGATATAGAGGGCCAACTTTACTCAACTTAGCCATTGTAGCATGAGAGCAGCTGTATACAATATGTAAGTGAGCGGACGTGGCTGTGTTCTCCAAAAATCTTTATTTACAAAAACAAGCAGCTGGCCTACCTTCCTTTGAGAGATGGGCATCTGAGGCTCAGAGCAGGAACTTGCCTAATGTCTCTTGTCTAGCAGGCAATGGAGGTAGGTGTGCTGGGTCCAGATCCCTTTCCACCTTTCCCTGCCTTGCTCTGTAACTTGCTGCACTGAGGCTAAAGAATGCCCTCCACAGGGTCGGCCCATGGCCTAATGGTTAAGTTCGGTGCATTCCACATCAGCAGCCCAGGTTCTGCTCCTGGGTGCCAACCTACATCACTGATCTGAGGCCATGCTGTGGAGGTGACCCACATACAAAATAGAAGAAGACTGGCACAGATTTTAGCTCAGGGCAAATCTTCCTCAGCCAAAAAAAAAAAAAAAAAGGAAAGAAAAGAAAGCCCTCCAGCTTGCAGTTAAGTTCTGCCAATGGGAGGCACAAGCAGAGATCAGAAAGCATTGGGAAACACTGTTGGATATTTATCTACCAGCTTCTCAGACTGTCACAGCTCCAGGTGGGAGGACCGTCTCCATAGACATTACTCTCTGCAGGTTGGGGAAGTTGCTTCTGTCCTTTCCCCTTTATGCCTAGAAGTAACAATTACTGCCCCACCTCCACCCCAACTAACTAGGAGTACACCACTTTCCTTAAAGGTTAGTCACTCTACTCAAATGACCTGGTTTGAGTGTGCCATCTGTTTCTTGCCCTTCCCTGACTGACAACGGGCTAACAGCCAAGTCAGCCTGAGTCCATTCCACATCCTTTTTCTTTTCACTCCTCTGCGGGCAGTAACACTCTTTTACTGCTCCAAATCGTATTCGGCCTTCAAAACCTAGTTCACTGGCCGTCTCTCTTGGAAACTTCTCTCAATTCCCACCCAGGAGTACTTTGTCCTCTCAACTCCCGCTGCACATTATGGATCACGTGGTGATCACGTTTCCTCCTCGCGTTTTCTTATTTGTGTTCCTAGAAAGGTGCCTCTAGTTCCGACTATTTTGCTGGCTTCTAATCACCTAGTAATAAATCGCCCGCACAAAGCCGATGCTAAACCTCACCCCACATTTGCAGAGAACCGTCGCGCACACCATTTCTCATTTTCAGACTGTTGTTAGAAAAGAGAATCCTGGGGCTATTTGCCAATCCTGTGGTCACATTGCCACAAACGGCCACGTCTGCCAACGCACTGTAACCTGCGGGTGGGGGAGCCAGAGAGCTGCCCCTGCCGCCGGGGTCCCGCAGACGATTGCTCCGTGGGCCGCCACTGTGATCCCTTAGGCTCAGCGAGCTGAAGCCCCAGCGGAGGCCGAGCGCGGTCCGCGCCACCCCCGGCGCACGCGCAGACGGCACCGAGACCCTGGCAACCATAGAGTGCCGCGGGCCGGCAGAGGGGCCAGAAGCCGGGGCCGCTCTATCCCACGCTTCCGGCAGCGCCTCACTGCTCCGGGCTGGGGCCGCGTAGGCAGTTTCCATGGGGACTGAAGATGGCGCCGCGAGGTGAGATTCTGGAGGTGTGTGAGTCCTGCCCTGGTCCTGATCCCTTCGCTCCCCCGCCTCCCTTGTCTCCCAGTCCTCGACCTAGACCCTCCATTCTCAGGTGTTAGGGACCTCACATCGCTCCTCACTTGTCCAAAGAGGGCTTTCGCAGCCCCACCCACCCCGAGTGCCTGGAGGTCTCGAGGGGCGGATCTCAAATACCCCCACATCCTCGGCTGGGCCTATTCTAGGCCGGCTCAGCTACGAATTTGCTGTGTGACCCCGAACAGGCCATTGCGGGTCTCTGCGCCCCAATTTCCCTTTCCGGATAGTGACGGGGTTAGATCTTAGAGGGGCGTTGACTTTCACCCCCCGAAGCCAAAAGAGTTGAGTTTGACAGTGATCCCGGAGAAAGAAGGGGATTGAAGGAAACTCCCCACCACACACGCCCCTCATTATCAGCAATCAGAAGTGCCCCCAAGTGGCCCCTCCAACTAGCTGCAGCTTCTTCTTTTCTCCCAGTTAGACACAGAACCCATCAAAGAACCGAGATTGAGCGGCTCTCACGCTCATCCCCATCCCTCTTCTCTGTGCTCATCTTCTCAGATAGACGGTTGTCCTCCACCCCCCTGGAAATCCTCTTCTTTCTGAACGGGTGGTATTACGCTACCTATTTCCTGTTGGAACTCTTCATATTTCTGTATAAAGGTAAGGCCTGGGACTTGACCCCCACCCTTCTTGCCCCAACATCCCTTCCCCACTTCAGCAGAAGATCCCTTCAGCCCAGAGCCAGCTCCCACCAAGAGCCTTATTTTTCCTTCCTCTCTTTAGCTCCTCTTCACTGCAAGGTAGAAGGCTCTTCATCACCTGGCTTCCTTGAGAAGGATTCAGTCGGAAGCCCCTCAGCAAGAATTTCTTGAGTTTGGGAAATGTGGGCTTCTGCATTCCGCTCTCCCCTGTCACCACTCTTTGTTGAACTCCACTTTAAGCCCGTTGGTGACCCTCAGCAACTATTCAGTGGCTTGTGTACTCATGTACCTCTGACCGTTTTGGAGATTGGAGTCCCCACAGACATTTGGAGTTAGGAGTAAAGCCCCATAGTAATGAGCCGCCTCTGACAGACCTAGGAGTCCACATATCCCTCAGCAGGTTCACAGACCCTGCCCCCGTCTCACTAACTCGCTGGTGGAAAGCTGATAAGACCCACGTCCTCATTATTCCCAAGTGTGTGGGAGGTCTTGTGGGGCGAGTTAGATGTTGTTCGCAGACTCTGGCTTTGTCTTGGCAGGTCTCCTGCTACCATATCCAACAGCCAATCTAGTACTGGATGTGGTGATGCTCCTCCTTTATCTCGGAATTGAAGTTATTCGACTATTTTTTGGTGAGTGTTGTCCAGAGAATATTTCCATTCCTTATGAGACGAGCTGGTATGTGTAACCTGATGAACGAGAAAAGTACATAACGTAGGCTCACAATAAGCAATTGGATCTGGGGGTATATCGCATTACACCCTCTCTGAAGTTTCAAGCTGCTTCGTATTTTGGGTGAAGATTTACCTGTCTGGTGCTGTGTGGGGCCAGAGGTGGACAGGAGCGTGAGATATGAGGTAATTCCTTCCCAATTGCCTGGTTCCTCTCACTGGTTTGCTTGGGAGGGTAGATCCAGTTGTAACTCCGTGTCCATGGCAGTCTGTGCCTGCACAGATGAGCTCCTAGATGCCCTCCACTTCTCCAAGTAAGGAGTTCTTTAGGAAAAGTTTTATATCCCCAGAAACACAAAACAAATCCTTATGAGTTAGAATGTCTCATCTCTGAAAACTGTTAAAACACAAACTGAGAAAAAAATTACTTGCAACACATATAACAAAAGATACAGAAGGCTCACCTCCATCACTAAGGAAAAGACACCTAATTTAAACACTAATAGGCAGTTCACATAAAAATAATCACAGAGGACCCACAAACAGGACAAAATGCCCAAACTTGCTAAGAAAAAGCAAATTGAAACAACAGGGTAACATTCACCCATCAGATTAAAAGGATTTCCAGATACCCAGTATTCAAATGGGTGTGAGGAATAGCTCTCTATAGTCCCACACTCTCATGGGTATTTATATTCCCACACTGTTTGGCATATAAATTAGTACAACCTTTTTGCTAATAGTTTTACCATGTAAAATTCGTATTATTAGACCTAACAATTTTATTTCTGAAACTGGCTGAAAAAATCAAACATTTCCACAGATATGCTAAGATATCTATATGAGAATGTTTATTGCCACGTAATTTGTAACATGAAAACATTAGAAACAATCTAAACATCTTATCAATGCAGGATTCCTTAAGTAATTTATGGTGTTCACTCAATGAAATCGTTCATAGCCATTAAAAAAGAATAAGGCAATTATATGTGGAAAGGTGTCTAACTTATGTTAAATGGGAAAAAAAAGTTGCAAAACAGTATGTAGAGTATGATTTTATTTTTATAGTAATAAATAGTAATATGTGGGTCTACAGATATAAAAAAACCTGAAACAATATATGTCGTGCTGTAATAATGGCTGTCTCCAGGGGGTGAGTAATGGTGTCTTTTAGTTTCTATATTTTCTAAAATTATTTTCTATATTAGATGAAAAGTTTTCAGTGGTTGTATAATATTTTCATAATTAAAAATCTTTACCCCCCAAATAAAGATCCCCTCGTCCCTTGAGTGGGAGCCAGCCTGGAAGCAGGGCCTTCAGAGTGAACGACTCCAATCCTGTAATTCCTTCAAAGCCCCTCCTTTTCATCCCAGTGGGCCCCCACTGATAAATCTGCACATCCCCAGTCAGGATCATTTTTCTCTGCCTTGCCAGCCCATCCCATCCCACCCACCTTTCCTCTGAGGCCAGAGAAAGCAGGCCACTTGGAGGTGACCGCATGGGCTGTGTCTGACAGGTACAAAGGGAAACCTCTGCCAGCGAAAGATGCCACTTGGTATCAGTGTGGCCTTGACCTTCCCGTCTGCCATGATGGCCTCCTATTACCTGCTGCTGCAGACCTACGTGCTCCGCCTGGAAGCCATCATGAACGGTATCTTGCTCGTCTTCTGTGGCTCAGAGCTGCTGCTGGAGGTGCTTACCCTGGCCGCCTTCTCCAGGTATGCTTCCCGTCACCTGAGGGTTGGGTTCCCATCCCATCCCAGGGAGGGGCTCACTGTTCTTCTGAAGCCTGAGGAGTCTAGAGAACTTTTAAGGGGGAAAGCGGTGCCTGTGGGACTGCCTTTCCCATTCAGGGTAGACAGTTACCCACTTAGAGAAGATATTCTTTGTTCTTTGGGGCCAAGAGGCTTGGGGTATACAACAGTTCAGGTCACTGCTCTTGCTCACTGGACTTTTAATATTTTGTTTCTTTCTTTCTGCCATCAGTGTGGACAGGATTTGAAGTACAAAATTTGCAGCCAGCAGCTCTCAGGGGCTGAGACCACACATACTTCTGGTACCTTAGCCACACCAGTGAGAAATGGTGGGTCAAGTTGTCCTGGGAAAGCTTGCAGCTTTTCCTCAGCACAGACATTTGGGCAACAAACCGAGCATAAGGCCACTGGGCACCATCTTCTAACCCAGGGCCATCAGCCTAAGAGATGCTTCTATACTTCAGTGTAGGGAGGGGCACGGTTGTCCCCATCCGGGCCCTTCTCAGAATCAATAACCTGCTGACCTCAAGTTCTCCTCTTTGATCATCGTGGCCAGAGCATCTTGTGTGGACCATGTAAGCTCCTTGGGCTTCCAGCAGGCCCTGCGCCACATATCCCTGTTGGTGCTGTGCCACGCCTGTCGCGCACGAGCACGGAGAGCCTCAGGATGGTGTGCTCCCAGATGGATGCAAAAGCCTGTCATCCCTTTCCTTAGAGACTGAGCTCCAGAACTTTGCTAGTAGCTCATAGTGTTATTTTTCTACTCTCATCATGAAACAAAACATTATTTTATAATAAATATATATTTTCTGTTGTGGGGATTGTAGCCTCTTCCTTCTGGCCCATGTCCCTAGACTTTCATCCACTCCGAGAGAAGGTAGAGACCATCCCAGCCATTTGTTCCCAGGCCGCTTGGTGACCCAGTGTGGACACAGGCAGCGATGGTGTCTGATTTTCTTTCCCCAGCTCCAGCCTGAATTAATCCCTAAAGGCACTGCCAACTTCTGGACCTTCTTCAGGTCTGTCATCCTGCAAAAGACTGCTTATGGTCCTCACCTCTGCCCCAGAGCCGCATCGTGTCTCTCCTGCCACTTACAGCTAACTGTCAGCTCCTTCCCAGGGTGAGGCATGAGTAATTGGAAGATGCATATTCTAAACTGACCAATATTTTTTGGTTATTTATTTTAAAATTTCAAGGCAACAAAAGGAACACATACTTTTCTTTCTTTTTAAGCTGAAGGAATGTTGCTCTACATGAGTGTATCTTTCCCTTCTCCAAGTCACCATCTTTAAAACTGTTTCTTAACTTGCTCAGCAGTGGCTTTTTTTCCTTTAGCCCCCAAGAAGCCACCAGGAGCCATGACAGAATCCACTATCATTTTCATCTTACAGATGAGAGACTGAGGTTGCGCTGCTTGCCCATGGTTAGACATCTAGATGGTGGAAGCAGGCACGAGCAAGCATATCTTCTAACTCCTAGCACAGGATTCTTCCCTTTGTGAACTTGATGACATCAGAGCTGAACTGTACAAGGTAGGACACTGATTCTCAGAATAAATCTTAGGAGTCTTGAAGGGTAAAGGATGACTTAGAATTTTCCTTTAACTGGGCTATTTCGATGACTAAGGAAAAAAGCTCAACCTCAAGGGGCACCTCCAGAGGTGTGCCTCGAAGTCTCCTAGGAGATGTGCTACAGGCAACTACATGCCCAACATGCAGTTCCAGCTAAGAACGCAGGGTTCTCTGCCACCCCACAGCCTCTACATCAGCCCATGCCCAGGCCCCAGACACCTCAACAAATCTATTCAATGCAGAATCCATAAAACAGCTCACACCCCATTTATTATTTAAAAATATTTTGTTACAAAAGGAAAAAAATACAATGCAGTATAAAAGATTGACAGCGTCATCAAGTTTATTACACAATTTTCAACCTATCAGAAAGACAAACAAATCACCGACAACAGGGGGACGGGGCCTTGGCCTTTTTGAGGGCTGGGGTTTTTTTTTTCCTTTTGCTATCAGGAAATAAAACTAAAAATTGTGTCATTGAGTAGAAACAAAAATGGGGAGAAAAAAAATTCTCCGGGTAAACAGCTTTTCTGGTATTCTATATATCTTTTTTCCTTAAACTGTCGCCTTACTTGGTTTTCTCTACGTTTTAAAAAGACACCCGGAGCTGCTCTCGAGGATAAGCACATCACTTAACACTTGGCCGGCTGGGCAAGGTGCCGTGTTCTGACGTGGAGGTGGGGATGGGGTTGGGGGACAGGGGAAAAAAGCCACAAACTTGTAGCCTCTGTCCCAAGGGAATGTGCCTCTCCAACCCTGGGGGACCCCCCTCAGTGACTGAGGGCCATGTCAGAAACGTGCAGGGAACAGAGGAAGGGTTCAGTCCAACTCAGTCTCTCCCCTCTGAGCCATAAGGGTCTCCAGTGACCCTACATCTCACATGCCAAGTCTCATCTCACATGCCACGTCTCTTCTCACGTTAGATGTCACGTGCCCTGTAGATGCATGCAGAAGTAGCATCCATCGCCCCGTGGGTACTGCAGGACCCTGTTGCTGCTTCTTCCTTCAGCAGCAACCACATCACAATTTGGATGTTATGGGAAAAGCAATTCCATTTGCCTGTGAAGAAAATGGCCCCCAGAGTGGTGGTCCTTAGAACTCTGAGCTGAGCTCATTCAAGACAGGCTCCACTTCTTCCTTGCTCCTTATCAGAGGCAGGAAGCACCTCCAGGCCAGCGAGGGGAGCTATTAAATCAACAGTCAAAAGGTGGAAAGACACCAAATTTGTGACTTTACCTGCCTACTAGTGCCAGGTTATCCCACAATAAGTAAAAGTATGTACCTGGGGGATGCAAGCCCATGCTCACATCAAACCTGAAAAAAGAAAGGCCTATGGAAGTAGGCCATATCCTGCTCAACTTGCCTCCTTCCCCACTCCTCCTGGTACTTCTCAAGGGTTCTTCACTGCTGAGGTCCGATGTCCCCATCTCCCAATGGCAGTACCTTCCTCTAAAACAAGGAAGCAGCCTTGGGGGAAGGGCTCCACGTGTGAAATGGAAAAGCCCCAGGCAAAGGGAACACCTAGCAGAGCTGGTTATTGCAAGAGGCAACCAAGCGCGAAGCAGCAGAGGGTGGTAACTGGCTCTGCCAGGCTCCCCAGCAGAAAGCAAGCTCATGGGCCTTCTCTGCTTAGGAGGGTAAGTCCACTAAGGAGGCTGGGCAGCAGGGAGTTGGGAGGGTTCAGCCCTCTAGGAGGTCAGGGAAACAAACCGTCAATATGTAAGAGGGAAAAGCAAGAACAGGAGAAGGTTTTCAGAAGGTAATTTCTGTTCTCATGGTCCCTCCTCCAAGGGCTGGGAAGGTAGAGGGGTTAAACAAAGAAGTGGTATGTTAGCAAGGGGTTTGGACCCTCTCGGCCCCATTGAACCTAGTGCTGAGGGCAGGACCCTGGGCGTATTTTGGCACACCCAGTCACTCTCCTAGATCCCGCATGGAGGACCCATTTTCTTTGGGAAGGAAGTCTTCCCATCAACCTCACCACTGTACTGCTCCTGGAGAATCAGAAACTCATTCGTTTCCTTGGACAAAGCACCATTCTCTATGGAGACCAGGGGCCTGGACATGTTTACTTCCTGTCTGCCACCCTTCCCAACCACACGAAGTCTTTAGGTTCCTTCCCCTGGCAAACAGGAGGTGTGGGATTGGGAGGGATACCAGGCAATCTTCAATCCTGTAGGGCAGAGGGTATTCCCTGGGTGTCTGGAGGGCATTAGGGGTTTGGAGGAAGGGGAAGGGGTGGAGCGGCCTCCGTCCTTTAGTCCTGATCAAGGTGAGGAGATGCAAGTCCATTAAAAAAACATTTGTTTCCAACCAGACCCCTGCAATGAGAACATCAGAAGAGAAGAAAGAAAACACAAGTTAGAGGTTACTTTCTGACTAACAGGGGCTTATATGAATTACACTGGCATTTTCTAAAGTTGTAACATATGAAGTAGGGGACAAAGGCAGAGAGAATGCAAGCCTGAGAAAGTAAAAGAAAGAAAGCAGGGTTGTTTGGGAGTGTCTGACACTGTGAGTAGTGAGGGAATGGTTGGGGGAGAAGCTACAATGGGTAGCGAGAAAAAGCTGTAACATCTTACTTTAAGGTTAGGGGGGTAAACAGACAATGAAATGAGGTTTGATTGAAAAGGAGACTTTGGCTGGAAAAGTATGAAAACTAGAACATTTCAAGAAAAGTTGCTATAAGGGAACATGGTGAATTTAAATACTGTTTCAGAAAAATCTATTCTAAGCAAGTCATAGCTTACCTTAAGGGGAGGGGGAAAAAATCTGGAAATGGGAGGTACAATGGTAAGAAACCAAGTGTGGACATAGCCAAATCCATTAACCCCCCAAACACCAAAGAGGTCCTATGAGGGAGCATGTACTTACACAGGAAACTCCTAAACTGTTTTTCTTTTAAAGCAGCCCTGGTTAAAACAGATTCCAAATAGTCCTTATGAGTACATGTGTGTGCACACACGCAAGGAGCCAGAGAAGTTCTAAGCTGTACTAAAAACTCAAGAGATTTTAAGTCTTTCCCCCGATGACAGCTGTGGGTGAGTGACCAGGAAGCATACTAACACCAAGCAAGAGTGCTCTGGCCAGGCCAGAAGAGAAAGCAGAGCACGGAAATAAATCATCAGTAATCGCCATCCAAGAAACTAAAGGTGATGTTAAGAACTTCTGCCAAACAGTAAGACACTTGTCACCTCTCTACCAAACTTAAGGTCCCTAGTACACTCAGCCCTTGTTCCAATGTTGCAATATCAATCTGCAGGAGGTGGCCTGGTCAATCCAACCATATAAAATAGAATTAATAGTTAAAAGGGAGAAGGGAGATTAAATTCAGGCTTAAGGTTTCAACTAATGCCCAAACTGGCAACACAGCTTACACACAAATGCTCACCCTTTATGCACGCACTTCTGTAACCCGGAGGAGCTATCCAAGGAAAACACATCCATAAGCTGCCTAGTCCTTCTACACTTTGAATTGACACTATTTCAGCTTGGGATCCTCAGAATCTGTTATGGCCTCTGCATTCTCGTTTCTCTAAACACCTATGCAGGCAGGTGTTTGTCTCATTTTCTATAAGGGAAAACGGAAGCCCTCAGTGCCTTCTCAATTTCATACCAGTTGGGTTTCCGAATCTTTGCACTGGATCAAAATTGAACAGAATGCTCAGTTTTCACTGGACCTGGAGGATAGGAACGAGGTGAGAATGACCATATTTCAAGTAGGATAATGTCCTAAAATAACAAAGACATAAGCCGAGAACTACAAAAAGTCGAAGCCACAGATTACCCAAGAACATCCTCAAACTCCAAAGTACAAACATATTCCCCAAAAGAGCTGTAATTTGGGAGCTGTCCATACACAACAAGACGCAGAGGATAACCAGTGCCTCAGGAGAAGTAAGCACCCAATTCTGAGAGGTTATGCCACATTTTGGTGGTAATGTTTGAATGCAGACAGAAGTCAAAGTGGGCCAATCAGACTTCAGGCCCCAGAGGGGGTGTCCATCCTGTGGAAGGATGGACAAAAAAGGGTGCTGTTCTATTGCTGAAGGGACACACTTTTTGCTCTCAGGGAACACTTGTCCATACGATATAAATACTATTATTTTCTAACTCAAAGGTGTTGTATGTAGAGCTTGCAAAGTTCTCAAGATAAATGAGGCCCATGCGCCATCTCCCCAACATGAAATCTCCTAAGTCACAACTTGGTAACTGCAGATGGAATTAAGAGCCCATAGGATGAGAATGTGAGAAACTGGCTTTTTTTGGCTGCCTGATTTAGTTCTTTTGGAGTAATTATGTGGATGGAATAACCAACACATCTAAGGGGTGATGAGGAAAAACGGGGAATTGGAAAATCTCCCTCAGACTTCATTTTCCTCATCTTGTCACAGACCCGCACCAGCCAAATGACTGCTTTCTGGGTACTACTGGGTTACAGGATTTTTCAGTTATGCAAATTGAATCATCCTCAGAATGGAAGAAACAGTCCCATTTCACAGTGAAAGACATGAAGCACACTGATAACTAAAGTCTCAGGTTCAGATGTTCAATCCCCAAGGTACTAATGATCAGTGGATTTCACAATTTCTTTGTCAAAAGGCTATTAGGAGCAAAGCCACCAGGAATGGCGACATGCAGTTACATGTTCTAAGTACTAAACTAAATGCAGCCCCAGAGACTATAATTCATGTTCTGCATGGACCAAGTAACACCTCCCTGGTCATTCTTATCCTCCTTGGCTCCAAAGGACACATAGCATAGGCTGCAGGACTGGGGGAGGGTGATGGTACTGGCCCTACAAACAGCACTAGCAACCATGCATGCTGGCTCAAACAAGAGAAGGGAAATGCTACTACTGCTACAAAGGGAGGAGACGGGATCAAAGACCTACTCCAACGTCCGCCCTCCTGCCTGCTCCCTGAGAGTGAATCAGGCCAGAGCTACTGGTGGGCTCCACCTCCCCTAGAGTCTGCTTTTCTAGAGGACAGGTGGGCACTTCCCAAAACTCAACCAGTTGCAAAATCTAGAAAGCAGTATCTAGAATCCACAGCCTAACTGGTGATTTCATGTGGAGTATCCTAGATTTCGATGATGACAAGCACTCTTAAGACTGTGGAATGAAGGAGTGGTTCAAGAACAGAGAAAGGAGGCAGGTAAAGAATATTAGTAACTTTTCATTTTCTCATTTATCTGACTCCTATCGAAGAAGACAAAAAGAATTCCTAGCTATAACTCTGCTTTTAAGTTAATGGCAGCTAAGGCCAAACAGCAAAGTCGAGGGCAGCACCACACATAACGAGACTCCTTTCCTGTATGTTAGTAGGCTGTCACTAGGCAAAATACTGCGGCTTTCCAGCTGCTTCCAGTTCAGGCCCCGCTCATGAACTACAGGACTCACAGGTGGTGGGGGGGGGGGGATTGCTTCCCCTTCTTCCTCTCTAAAGATGGCCATCCATCTCTCCACCCTACAGACACCAACACAACTATTCCTACTCCTCACTCTTTTTCTCACGTGTCATTACTTCAGACCAGTCAAACTGGCAAAACCAAGGACATCATAATGCACTTGAGGTGAAACCACAAGATTGAGAAGAGACCCTAGAGTCACCTGGGTCACGCAAGAGCCTTCAGGAGCCACGAACGGCCCACCCTAGCCAGAGTGGAGACTAAAGCTCTCCACACAAAGAGAGTCAACGACTGCTCTTGCTTGCTTATAAACTAGAACGGTCTTTGCTGGAAGCTTTCTTTCAGTTGAGATTGCCAAGCTGGTGGGATATAAACCTGGAGCCTGTCTGAGAACGAAAACAGCTCCTAGATGCAGCCAAGCCTAACTCTTCAATTACCCGAGTAAACATGGTCTCCCCCACCCAACTCTCCTGCTTTTGTTTTGTTTAAAAAACAAAACAAACTTCAATTAGTTTTTTTCCAAAACAAATATATCCCTCCACTGAAGTATCCTCCAGTCTCTAAAGCTATTAAAGACAATGTTTTTAAGATCAGCATTCTCCTGACTAAAGTATTCTGATTTTCAAAATCTTTTTAATAGATATTCTTTTTTTATTTTTAGATTGGCACCTGGGCTAACAACTGTTGCCAATCTTCCTTTTTTTTTTTTCTGCTTCATCTCCCCAAACCCCCCTTGTACACAGTTGTACATCTTAGTTTCAGGTCCTTCTACTTGTGGGATGTGGGACGCTGCCTCAACGTGGCCTGACGAGCGGTGCCATGTCCGCACCCAGGATCCGAACCCCGGGCCGCTGCAGCGGAATGCGCGAACTTAACCACTCAGCCACGGAGCCGGCCCCGATATTAATTCTTAAAATCATTGATCTTGCACCTTGAAAACTAACAAGTAGGCAATGGTCTTACTTCTGTCTTGGTCAATTTCCCAGATTTTTTACTTGAAAGTTTGGTAGGGTTAAAATATAACAATGATAACAACAACGGCTATCATTTATTGAGAACTTCCTATGTGACAGGTACAGTGAATGCTAAATGCTGCATATGGATTCTATCACTGACTACTCAACGATCCAATGAGATAGTTCTTTTATTAGCTTCATTGACAAACGAGGAAACTGAGCAAGAGAAAGTACTATGGCGGGAGGAGTTGGGAAACACTCTGGCATCTGCCTGCAGACTCTGTGCTCTTAGCCGTTATGCCACGCTCTCTCAGGTACTAGGGTAAGGCAGACAAGAAACAAAAATAGCCTAATCTCAGGTCCACCTCAGGGCGAGATGCCTCACAAACAGACAGGAAATCTGCCCTCCTGAATTTTCAGTTACCTAAATCAAAAGTCCTCCTATTCCCTTTATTTGCTTTAGAGAAGAGAGAGAGAAATCTTCACTATCAATAATTTTTCTTTCATAAAAGATCATCCGCCAGCCAGGAATGGGGCTTTGTCCCACCTTGCTCAGTGGTGCCGGTCCCGTTCTCTATCCCGGTGTCTCTCGTGCTCTCGGTTCCTTTCTGGGAAATAATCATCATGCCGATCTTCGTTATGAAGCAGGTCCCGGTGCCTCCTGCTGCTCTCCCGGGACCGGCTAGGTGACCTCTCGCGGGACCGATGTCTTTTCCTATTAGAAAGATCCTTCAGCCTCACTGAGAGGGCCTACGACGTTCTTTCCAAGAGTGTTGTGTTTTGGTGTCTTCTAGTATTTGTGTAAACCATCCTTCTATTACTGTCATGGGCCTACTGTCTGAGGACGTTAGCTCTTTGAGGACTAGTCTTTTATGGGGAAATCATGACAGTTATGTTTGTTGAGATCTTACTAGTGTATGAGGCACAGTGCTAAGAGCTTTACATGCATTAGCTCACCTAATCTTTACAACAGGTCTGTGAGATAAGTACTGCTATTGTCCCTTATTTAAAAATGAGAAAAATGAGGCTTAGAAAGCTGAGTAACTTCCATCCTCAAGGTCACACAGGTAGTTAGGAGAACTGGGATTCAAATCCAAGCATGTATGGCTCCAAAGCACATGTTCGTAACTACACCAATCTGTCTTCTTTCCCGAATAAGCCCCCTGCCTCAACCCAACAGATTCCAGACATTCCAACATTTCTTAATGGAAATGTTTGATTAATGTCTTCTCCTTAAAGACATGAGGGCTAGGTCTGCTCTTTCAGCCAGGTCCTTGCCAGATACCCTGGGCTCCTTTCCTCCCCCTGCCAATCCTTGGAAGAGTGCTGCTCAGGGCTGGTAGGCCACTGAAGCAATCATCAACTCACCTGGACGAGCTCCCGCTGGCACCCACACTGTAGGACTTGGCTTCAATGCCATGAAGACAGTCCTTAAGAGAGGAGATGAGGACACGGCAACGCTCATCATTGGCGACCCGGGACTGTTTGATAACAGCAATGGCTGTGAGCAGCGTCTCAATCGCGTCACTGTAATCCCCTGACAGGGGATGGATGGGAAAGGCCAAGGATGAGCAGAGACAGTAAACTAACTGGACCAAAAGGAGAACTGAGGTGGACACAAACCAAGAGTAGCTAATCCACAGAACCATGGTAAAATGGATGAGGCAGAAGTGGCAGGTATAAAACTGAATGGCACCTATATTCCAATGGTCTGGAATCAGACAGATGTTCTCAGATAATGCTTGCAGATGGATAAATTGGCACACCATTGTCTGAGGGCTATTTCATAAGACCCATTAAAATAAACAATGGGCATACTTTTTGACCCAGCAATGCTAAAAATTTTCTACTTCTGTTCATGAATATGTATGTTTAATAACATTTGTTTCAGCATTGTTTGTTGTATTAAAGAATTAGAAACAACTGAAAGTTCCTTCAATAGGGCCTGGCTATGTAAATTACGGAATACTGGTTCTACAGACTACTACACAGTTGTTAAAAAGCGTGAGGGAAATCTGTGTATAGACAAAGTAATCCATGTAAAGCGCTGAGCACAGTGCCAAGCACATAGTAAGGGCTCAATAAATGTTAGGTATTATTATACACTGGTATGAGATGTCCAGAATATATTAATTTAAAAAAAGCTGCAAAACAGTATTCCATTGTTGTAAAAACAATCAAAATTATATATATATATAGCTACACACACAAAAAAATCTGGAGGATGGACACTAAATTTTAAAAGGTGGTCTTGGTGGCAGTCCTCATATAGAGGACTTTCATTTATTAACATTGCATATTTCTCTGATCATTTTAAATCTATAATCAGATGTGTACATATATATCTAAAATGTGTATGTAGTGTGTATGTACACACACATTTTAATTATGCTCTCATCAAGAACCAGTACCTTCATCCCCAAATTTGAGCAATGCCTGGGCTCAAGGACACTGGTCACGGGATGGACACCTGCACAATGCTTTTCCAAGCTAAGTAAAGAGCAATAAGGACAGAAGATAATGTGAGCAAAGCATGAAACCAGACAGGGGTCCAGTGATGAGGACTGGCAGCTTCCTCTGTGCAAGGCAGTGAGAACAGAATAGAAACTGTGGAGGAACTGTGATTCTGTGGAGGTCCAGGAACATCAGGATGTCAGCTCTACCAGGGTAGGAAATTTGTGCCTATTTTGTAGGCATTCAATAAATATTTGTAATTTCAATGACTGAAATGAGAACAATAGAAAGGGAGGGAGATAGAGATTGTTATTGACCATCTCAGTGTGAAGGAATTGGTGGAGAAGAACAATAATTATTTCCTTTATACTCCTCTTATATTTGACTTCTTACAATGAGCATAGATTACTCTGTAATTTAAAAAGATTTACTCAGATGTCAATGAAGGTTTACTGATGGGAAAAAAAAGAAAGAGAATGTATACACTTCCTGTCTTTAACTTACTCTGTGGATTCAAATTTTTCAGCCAAAGATGAGAAATTAAGGAAAGCAGATGATAGTATTTAGGATGAACTTATTTCTTAGGAGATCTGACAGTCTACATTGACATTCATGTGGGAAACTCACAGGAAGGAAGGGAGTATGCCTAATGTCATAATATGAAACTTGGACCAGAACCCTGAAACTTCCTATACCCTCTTAGAAACCAAAGATTCTATGCCCAGGGCTCTCAGAGTCACAGCTTGTGGTTCTGCCCACTTAATACTGACAGCAGGGCAAAAGCTAGCTGTAAGGGCATATTATGCCTTAAGATGACACCCAATAGACTTGCCTCTTTCTAGGATAGGCTATATGGAAGTCACCAGCTCTGCCCAGGCCCCTAAATGTAATCAAATTCCATATAAAAGCAATCATCTAGTTGAGGCATCAGTCCTCAAAACCCAGGGTCTACACTTGGCATTGGAGCCACTACATAGACAATAGACCCACTGATCAACCACTGACATCAAGATCTCCACCAGGCAGGAATTTCCTTCTATGAGAAATACCACAGTGAGATGGTTCTTTATATTCTAGGCACCAAGTTGGTTTTCATGGGGCAGGTCTAGACACAGGCTAAGCAAATAACACCACTGGAGCTTCCCAACAGCTGAGCTATCAAGTTATATATTGCTTTTCAAAATGTGCCACTGTTGAGAATCTAACAGTGCTCCAACTTTATCTTATTGAACTTCTTGCCAATGGAAATGACAAAACTAAAGATAAGGGTGAGTTACCTGCACTGGCTCCAGATACGGCTTTGGAAATGGCACTGCTGGAAATTGCTCTGTTTCGCTTCATGATCTCTTCAAATTCTGCTTCACTCACTGTAGAGGGCGGAGGGCCCGAATCTCGGCTGCCACAGAAATAATAACCATTCCTGATTGCTCACACCCCTTATTATCTTTACCATAGTCTATACTACTATGTTATTGAATTACACTTTCCTGTATAATGTCTTAAATGGTTCTCAGTCTGTCTGGATGTTTTATCTGTCCATGTTCTCTTTAAGGACAGGATTTATGTCATATACTTTTGTAATTTTGGCATGACCCAATAGTGCTAGACATTCATACCATTCTTAGCTACCTACTGCACTCAATTTAACCAAGCTCCTTAAAGAGGGATATGAAGGACATGGTTTGGGTCAAAAGGTTAAGATGCAAACACAACATCAAATAAAAACAATATCTAATAGATAGTTAACTATTTCCCAAGACTCAACACTATGACAACAGCTTCCACAAGGGAAAACACAAGAATTCAGCACTCACTCACTTCCTCAGGGAGAACAAGATGCTTAATACACTGTCTACCCTACTATACCTGGCTCAGATCTGAAAGGAACAAGATAGTCCTTACCTGCCATGGTGGTTATAGGGTGCAGAGGCCTTCATGTAAGTATCTGGTGGAGGCCCCACTGTAGCATTTGGTGGGGGGAAGAAGGCTGGATTGAGGTGAAGGGCAGGTGGGATGGCCCCAGGGGGAGGTACAGCCAGATGAGGAGGTAATCGAGGAGGAGGGGGCATGAGATGCTGGTAGTGGATGCCAGGAGGAGGAGGAGGGACCCCAAAGCTTGAGGAGAGAGGTGGTGGGGGTGGAATAGGGGGTGGGGGCAGACCCATCAGGGGAAGGGCTGAAGGAGGGCGATTGAAGTAGGGCAGCACACTGGGGGGCTTATCCACCCGGGCAGATGAGGGTACAAGGTTCTCAGAGGGTGTGGCCCGTCCATCAGCAGAGTCACTAGAATCTCGGGAGTGGGCCCGTGGAGGTATTCCTATGAAGTAAAACAGAACTAATTACTGCCCAGGCTTTAGACATACCCACGGGACTAGCTCATCCTTCAGCAAGTCATCTGACACCGTACTGAGGTGACTGAGGAGGCTGAGAAAGAAGGTAAAATCATCTGCTGCCTCTTCTTTGGCCTCAGAGGAAAAGGTCAGAGGCAATTCAGTTAAGACATAAACCCAAAAAGCAGTATTACCCTAAATTCTGTATGTCAAAGAACACTCTTTATCCAGAACTCTCAGTGCTGCACATTTAATTTATGTTTAGATTTGTTTTCTACGCAGAAAGATGCTAATAACCCATAAGGAAATGAGTGCTGATTCATGACTGCTCAGCTGGATTCAAGCTGATGTGAAACCCCACGTCCCCTGGTAAGAGTTCAAGGCCTCTCTCCTTAGACTAGTACTAGCTGACTTTCTCTCTCCTGCTGCGCATTTGAAATTTCCTCTTTGCCATGGTGCTTTGGCCAGGGAATCTAGGGGAGGAGAAGGGATGGATGACATTTCCTCCACCCACATAACAAAACTAGTAACTTCGATGGGGAAGACACAACAAAGAGTAGCAGGTTGGAGGTTAAGTGAGAGGTAAAGAGAAAAAAAAATGGAAGATAAGCCAAGAAAAGATCTGCCACAGAATGAGCAGATGACACACAGCTGACAGCAGGGACTCCTAGCAAAAGCTTGGTACAAAACATGCCTCAAATCTGGGGAATTCCTACTACATTTCAAGGCCTAAACCCTCTGCTCCACAGGGCAGCCTACCAGGAACATCATCGCTGCACAATGCTGTGTGTTGTGCACAATAGGGGCTCAAAACAGGCTTGTATACAGCTGGAAACATGGCTCTGTCATTGTCAAGTTACTTGGTTAAACTTGTTCCCTCTCTCCAATTGGACAGTCTACTCTAAGCCTAGTTAATGTACAATCCAACAGAAGAGCATGATCACGTGGCCTTGGGAGTCTTGGAGGTAGAAAGATGCAGACAAGTGCTTGTGAAACTAAAAGCTGTTAGTAAACCTCAATTCCTGATTAAAGCATAAGGTGAAATTCATCACCCTGGCAACCACCTTGGTTTCTCTATTGTAGTATATATCACCAGTGCCTACCATAGCACTGTCTTAATTTTCACGTCTCAAACACATGGCAACTTGCTTTTTCCTTGAGTTCTCTCAAACTGAAGAAAAAAGAGGTATTAGCAAGTGTGATCCTCTGAAAGTTAGCCACTGTCTCAGCTACTGTTCCCACATTTGCAAGGGTTCTGTTTTGTATCTATGGCTAAAAGTCCCAAGAGAAGCAACCATTTTTAAGCACAGGAAGTCCAGCAGCTATACTCAGAGAATTAACAGAGCCCAACTCTATCAATGTGGCAGAGCAGAGAAACACCACTCAGTCACCACCCTCATGTCAGCAAAGAAAGGTAACACCATGGAGTAAACAGCCAAGGGGAGGTAGGAATGTTACCCCCGATGTGGCTACAAAATTATGCATCTTAGGAAAATCAGAAGAGGGCTGAACTGTAGAAAGACTCTGAAACAGAAGGGACTTCAAAATTCAAGCTGTCAAGGAAGAAAAGTGTGTGCCTTTTAAGGCAGAGCAATGGGAGCTCACACCACATCCATCTAGGCTCTCGATCTAGTTAAAACAGCTGTTCCTCAGCAAGAGAGAAGCGGCCAGATTTCCACCTTCAATCAACCAATACAAGGTCCCAGTGGACCACCCAATCAATACAAGGCACCATTTTCAGAGCAGGACCTAAGCAGTAACAGAACATAGGTGATGAAACTCCCCCCCTCACCTCCCCCCCCCACCCCCACCCCCCCCCGCCTTGCAGTAAAACAAAAGTAGAGGCAGCTGGCTGCTTCTGGGAGGGCCTTGCAGGGTGGCTGCACCTTGTGAGGTCAGGACAATCCAAGGTCTGGTCCTCAGGTTTCGCAGGTTCAGAAACTTGATTTTAACACGTCACCCAGGGGTAATCAGACCCTAGGAGACTGAGTCCCGCTAACCAAACTCACAAGAGACTGATTCATAAACCAGAATGCCAATTTATTAATTTACAATGAGAAATATAACTGCCAAGCAGACCGGAATACTTGTGTCGGCTGGTCAGCGCATTCTCTTCCCAGAAGGAGAGCCTAGTTGGGAAACCAAATTAGTATCAGAAGGTGGCTTGGTGAGTATAGTCAGAATAAAGGGAGTAAGGTGAACTTAAAGGATACTGTCATGAAGCTAAGGTAGTGTATGATGCAGCCTTCTTTACTAATGGGAAATACCTGACAAGCAGACTAAAATACCCGATAATCAAAAGGACACTGTCTCCCCCGGACAGTGCTGAAGAAACGCTGTTAAATTGTTATTCTCCAGCACTCCTTTTGGTCCGTTCCTTACAGAGCAGCTCTCCAACAGATGTTTATGACAAGATTACAGCCATCTTTATATACTTCACTTACATTGTAGGGTGGCTGCTTCTTGATAATTTACAGAGAAGCATGTCTTACAATTAATCCCATTCACTACACACTGATCTTTTAGATAGAAACATAATTTAGAGTTGAAGGGAATTTTAAAAATCATGTACTTAGTTCAGTTGGGGCAACAGGCCCTAAATAGTAAAGTGACTTGCCCAAGGTCACACAATGAATTAGTGGTAGAACCAAACTATAAGTGAACCTACCTGACTCCCAGCACAGTGCTCTTTCTTGTACACAAGCCTCATTTTTCAGCCCCCCTATTGACCATGCCACCACCCATAACCACCCACCCTCCCCCAAACTCCTCCACTTTGACGGCAAAGCCCACACCACAGAAAACAAACCCACACTCCCCCCTTCATACAGATGGTCTCCACGTACCCCCTCTTGGGACTCGGACGCACTCACGTTTCCGAGCCTGTGCCTCAAACTGTGACAGATTCTGCCGGGTGGCCGGCCTCACGTCCACTTTTTCTCCATTAAGAACTTTTCCTGGCAGGAGTTCCAACAATTTGTGGACAGAGTTTTCAGAGGCTACCACCACCTCAGCATACCTTGAGGAAGAAAAGTAAAAAGTGAGTGAGATTTACTAGACAACCTAGAGAGGAACAAAAAAATTCTCTTCCACTTTTAGTGAAAATTGGTAAGGCAAAAGATATCTTGCTAATAGTAAACACACACATAAAACTATCAATAACAAAAAGGCGTCAGCCTATAATCTTCCTATTTATTTGGAATTAGAAATCAGCTTCTTTGCCCCTAAATGGACGGATGTTCTACTCCATCGCAGCTAGGGCCCCAGTCTAAGACAAAACCAAGGCAGTAAACTGGGCCAGGGGTGGGAGGCATTAAAATCCAGGGCCAAAATACAGTGCAGACCTGTTATCCCAATGGTTACAAACTAAAAGGGGCTTCTGAAATCCAGACCTCACCCTTTGGACTGGCCATTTGCTCGATTCTCTGCGAATTTCAATTCCACCACATCATAGACTCCTATAGAGCGAATAACCTGGATCAGCTGCTGGTCTGTGGTCCACTGGGGCCGGCAAGATGGAAAAGGAAGAAATGTCAAGAGCTACACAACCCCCCACCCAGAATGTCCCAGACCCTTCCCTCAAACCTAGGATTCTAGTCACAACCACGACCTCCCTCAGGAAACCGGAAAGCCCATCAATATTTCAATTAGTGCAGGCTTTTCTTATTGTCCTGACCCATACAGAATTCCAAAACCACCCACGCCCTCCCCGATCCTCATCTTTAGAGATTAAGAAAATTAAAACCTACTTTAACTTTGACTGCCATTTGGGCTGGCTGGTCATTAGTTCAAACACTGATTACTAGCAGCTTTTAATGATAGATCTCATAGGCTAGAGTTGACCATTGTCAGGAACTTTCCCCTCAGTATATACATTTCCTAATTTGGAAAAACCACCCCCACCACCAGCCCAAAAACATGTCACACAGTAACTTTTGCAGAACAATCACCACCTACCCCGAGTGTACTAGAGCTATCAGGGTCTTTGATCCCTGTCACCCATCACTATCACAGGACCATCTAATGACCACCAAGAGTTCAAGGTGTTCACTCTGAAATCTCATCCCACAGATGACCCTGCTAGACATAAAGCCCCAGGGTCAGGGGCAGTAACAAGATGGCAGAAAAAGCAACTACCCACTTAATCATTGCTTTCTTCGGCACCAGTACGTCCTCAGGATAGTTCTCTTTCAGAGATCAATCCAACCTGATCCCAGGAAAAAGAAATCCAACCCCATCAGAGCACAAAACAGTGCAACAGTGGTTTCTGAAAATGCCATCACCTCCCAGTGCTCTCCCTCCAGCCCACCCACAAGCCTTTTTGGTTACCCATGCTCACCCAGGAGAAGCTGCCCACATAGACAGCAGCTCGCCTATTACGTAGGCCGCTGTAGGTGTACAGAATTGCAGGGGTCTTGTTATTGGGCTTGGGAGACGGCTCCTGGCGAACAGGAGGAGGTGGCTCAGTGCTGCTGCTTCTGTCATCTGAGGGCTGGGAGGTGGCTGTCAACACGTCATCATACAGGTCAATCTGATCTGTATTGTTGAACTCTGGATCCTAGGAGATGAGAGGTTGGCAAAGGTGGGTTTGAAAACCTTTCATTTCGTTCGTTCTACTTCACGCTTGTTTACTTAGAATCTGCCAATATGTTATAAACAATGTACAAAACTTCCTTGTCCCATTCTAGGAAACTAGATAAAAACTTTCTGATTTGAAACCACTTCACTTCAATATGCTTATGTAGGTTTTTGCCCCAAGACCCTGTTAGTAGACCACACGAGCTTTAGTCACATATGAGAATCAAAAGGTACATGATTAAAGAAGCAAACTAAACACAGACATGTATCTGCTAGTTATCACTGACATCAGCTTCTAAAGACTACTCTAAGACACTAATGAAAATGTATTTTCAACATCTTATGGTATTTTCAAAAATCAAGTTACACAAAACACTATTCTATTTAGTAAGAAAGTACATTTATCTAGAAATAGAAAGCAGGGGAAAAGCATGTTAAAGTGGAGCCAAAATGCAAAAAAGAATGAGCTACTGGTTTAAACTATTTAATTCAAACAAACAATTAGGGAAGCTCTAAAACTCATAAAACACAATCCCATCTTTCTAATAACCAGCAAAGAAACATAAAAAAAGGGTGGCGAGGGACTAACTCTGGGGGATTTTTCCTCACTAAGTTCTAGTTCTCAAATGACATGCAGATCTAATACCTTACCATGACGTTTCTATAAGAGATATCTTTGAGCGTACCAGAGACATTCATTGATACACAAACAGTGAAACTTCTCTAAAATATAAGGACCAGAAAACAGGAAACGACTTCTATCAAAAGCTATGTCACAGTAAGCATTTATAATACGAACATGTATTCTGGAAGATGCGTGAAATATACCTTTTGCCTATGTGACATATCACTGTTACGGACTGAGTGTCTGTGGCCCCATAAAATGCTTATGTTGAAACCCTACTGCCCACAGTGATGGCATTAAGAGGTGGGTCCTTTGGGAGGTAATTACGATTCGATGAGGTTTTGCGGATGGAGCCTAGCTCGCCTGCTCCGGTCCCCATCATGTGAGGCTACAACAAGAAGTTGGCAGTTTGCAACTAGGAAGAGGGCCCTCACCAGACTCCGAACCTGATTTCTGCCTTCCAGACTCTGCAACTGTGAGAAATAAATTTCTGTTATTTAAAAGCCACCCAGTTTTTGGTGTTTTGTTATAGCAGCCCAAAATGACTAACACTATATATCAAAAATCCTTAAATCACAAGAACTATCACCAAGGGACCTAATCTTTCAGATGTTCCAATGTCATTATCTCAGAGAGGTCTTTTTATTTTAAGGATCAGACAAGTATTTTTTCAGATGACATTCTAAAACATTCAATGAGTGCTAAAGATGATGCTGCCAAAATGAAAGGGAGAAGTTCAAAGTGTTTTAGGGAAACTACAGTTCATTCATGTCATTTTTGTCTTCTTAAAAAGGGAATAAAGGAAGAACCTACGGTCGGTAACTTTATCTAGTTCCCTGAAGAGAGACTCATTTCCTCTAACGCAACTCAGGACAGGCAGCTCTAGTAACTTTCTCCCTTCAAGTCCATCACAAGAACTGCGCACTCTCAAGGGAGGCTGCAGAGGAGAGACTCACTACACAATTCATGCTTACGCCTACATATGGCCACAAACTTCTGGAAACAATCTTTCAGATTCTCAGTTGACCTGAAGTACAGTGGAAGCACGTGCACACCAAGATAGTACCACTGGATTGCTCCGATGGTGAAGAGGGCAGGATTCTACTTCCTGAGGCAAGTAAATAACTTCAATACTACAAATACTCTAAGAAATCTCCTAGGAAAGGCATTTAAACCTTATAAAAGTATCAGAAAGAGAATGGCAAAGAGAGGCAACTTTTTAGAGGCAACTTAACAAGAAAAGGATTCAATAAGGCAAATAAGCACAGCAAGGCTGTCCTAGGTAGTCAAACCTATACACAAGGCTCTCACATAAACAAGGGCGAGTGTGTGAAAAATGGGGAGAGACGCTAACACTGGAGAGCACAGGGTGGACAATAAATTGAGTAAGATGAAGACAGCTGAGATAATAACATGGCGAATATCGTGTGTAAAATATTTCACAGCCCTTATGGCTCAAACAATCCCAACTCTCGACAAATCACTTATTTATTTATGCCCATACTAGGTATGGTGATTTGCCCTTGTGGTTCAAGGCAGAGAAAGGACTTAGAACCCACCTGATCCTCTCCAATGCTCTAATCCTTAGCGAGCACTACTTCACACCAGGGTGGTGGTGGTGGTGTTTTTAATCCATCAAGGATTTTGAAATAGAACTTAAAAGGAATACAGAAACATACCATCTTAGATAGTCAGTGGAACGAAATCGGGATTCCTTCCATGTAGTATTTGCGATTCAGAGATATGTGTCTAACTATTATAATACAAAAATTACCACTGATAATTGGGTAGTGAAGTAAAAGGCAGATCTGGATAGCTCAGAAATCAAAAGTATCACCAGGAAATCCCCCATACTGTAAGGCCAGGCAAACAATCTACTCTTTCAGGGTCCCTTAGAGAACACGACAGACTCAGTCCTGGAAGACCCTGGTGCATGGATTATCTTACAATTCTAAGAAACTCCAAAAGATTCAATGAAGGCAAAATTGTCACAAGATTCAAATGGTCTCTCTGGAACACAGAGCCTCAGTTCAAAGAAGGTGGTGGGAACTGTTCTGAAGTACAGGGCAGGCCCCTGGAGGATTCTGTTGAGGATTTTATTGAAGAAACAAATGTATCAAGTTGTGTTTGGATTTAAATTTGCTAGCAACACCAATCCATTTTAGCCCTGCTTGGAAGACAGAAAAACAGAGAAGGGCCTGAGGTTTTTCAGAAAACCAAATGGGCTAGTGATTTATGTAGTGACTGATTAGGTTAAAACAAAATCTAATTTTACAAACTAAGCGAAAAATCTAACGTTTTACATGCATTGATGTTGACGATTTCATTCCAGAGAGATTCAAAAGGAAGTATGTACTTAATAGCGAATGAGTATCTCAGGAAGAATTTTGTGTTTAACAGCGTAGGAAGAACTGTGATTGTCTCACGAAGCTTCTTGGTTAACAAGAGTACTGGCAGGATTCTGAATTTACATAAGAACCTCCCTGCCTGTACGCTTACTGCTCCTACCCTCCAGCCCCCTTTTCCTGAGAGCTGAGGGAAGTAATAAAGCCTAGAATTTAGTTTTCTCAAAGCAATCTATTTGACATCATTGTTTCTTTTCATTGTAACCAATGATCAAAGTTTTGGGCTTTATAATTTCCATTCCTGCAGTTCTCACCTCACACACCCTCCTTCCCTGTCACTGTCCATTGCCCTCAACCACGGAGAATGGAACCTCTTTTGAGCAGAGGAATCCATTTTTTCCTTCCTTTCCCCTCACTAGATCCGACACAGTGCCTAGCAAACAGAAGTAGCTCAGTAAATACTTGTTGGAAGTAAGGAAGAGAACCAGGCATACTGTGCAAAGCACCTGTCTCACCACAAGCGACAGAGACAAAACTCTCAGCCGAGCGGCCGCTCTCAGTCACTTTTCCAGAGTTCTCCCAGCCCGAGTCCCGCTATAATGGCAGGAAGGGAGCTCTGCTAAAGACGCTTTTGCGGCACACGTGTTAAGCGATCAGGGAGTCAGCATCACAGTGTCCCATCTAGGAACTGTGTTCGTTTTCCCTGCGGAGCAAAGTACATGTGTGGGGTTCTTGTGCATGAGTCAGCTTGGGGTCAATCAATAACATTCTTAAAACATTCTAAAAAACAGAATCTATACTGGTTGCCTTCAGTCTAAGCTTGCTTCTAACAATCCTAACCAGACAGTTTTTATCATTTCTCCGGCAGCCTCCAAATTACATTAAAACCAGCTTGGCCAAAAATCAACTCATTTGTGGGGAAAAAAGCATCCCCTCCAACCTTCCATAAGACGTTCAAAATCTACGTTTTCTTCAACTTGCCAAGTGTTAAGTATGGTCTGTTTGTATAAATGTCTACTGGATTCCACAGACTATCTTAAACCTATCTTAGACCCATTAAAAAGTCCTTTTCAACTAGAGACCAGAGAACAAACTGTTGAGGTCAATGACTTCTACCCTGACAAAGCAGTGACCACCGGACAAGGCCTGCTGTCTCAACTATGACCTACAAGTTACACTGCTTAAGAAATTATGAAATCTCATTTTCTCAGACCAAATGTGGCTAGACTTGTGGTCAAGGCCTCTGTTCTGCCCATTTCCCAAAGTGAATCAGCACTGTTATCAACCCACAGAAAGGAAACTAAGGGGTAAAAAAAGGCTTTTCATTAATAACAGAGAACTAGGCAGCCGCCTTCTTTTTCTGCTATCTTACATTAAAAAATAAACAAAACCCCTACCTTGTAAAAAGCAGTAAAAGTCTGATTCAGCATAATATGGAAAACTCAGGAAAGCAATGGTTTGTAACTAAATTAATATACTAAAGCTTTCTTTTTCATCTATAAATAAATTTGGCTTCTTTGAAACTAAACAAAATTTTTCACGTATTTAAATCAATCAACACCCACGTGTAGATGACTCCTGTTTACCTGAAAAGATACAGGAAAATGGCTGTCAAAAAGTATAACTGGTGAAGCTGTGTAACGGATACAAGGTCATTATACTATTCTACTTTTGTGTGTGTTTTAAAATATCCACGTTAAAAAGGTATAATACAGTTTTTAACACTTTTTTTTATGTAAACTTATGCCAAGTGAAAAAAATGGCACGTATCGACCTCTTCTGTTGCCTCATATCAAACTCAGGGTCCAACCAGGGCACTCCTTCTCTAGCCTGGTCTTTTTATGCTCTTACCAGGCCCTCATGTGCACCCCCTGACAGATACCAATGAGAAGAACCAGCTTACTCAAGTAGAATGGTGCCGAAAACAATCCACGCAGGATATTAGTAAGTTTTAAAGTGACTTTGGAACAGTTTTGAGATTTGACCTCAAGAGCTCAGAACTGAACTGGACCTGAGATTACTGTTTCAAGGGAAATCACTGTATAATGTTCCTTGCTGTAACATAAAAGATCAATGAATCCAACTTAGGTGTATGAGTGGGTCTACACCTGCTTTTTATCTGGTTTGTCCAACACCTTTACCCTCACCTCAGAAACATCCATAAAATCTATTAGACCAAAATGCCTATGGACTTCCCAAGACTGGACTCAAGGAACTTACAGGAGGAAGTGAGCCGTAAAACAATCTGAACGGGGCTGAAATTAAACGTTAATGCATCTTTTATACTGTGCCTTTGCGCTGCCTCCTGGAGGAGGGGACCACACTTCTCCAGTGGCGGTCTGAGCACAGCAAAGGAACAGGTATCAACACTGTCCTCAGGAACACGACACCGAACACAACTGTGATTAAGAGGAGTCAGTCTTTAAGGAGACTGACGTCGAATTGTGGCCTCCTGGGGGAGCAAGTTCCACAGGTTGACTCACCGTTCTATTAAACCTGATTTTTATTTGCTCTTAAATAGAAGCCTCTCAAATGAAGCCTGGAGGCTTAAATGAACATAAAGCGGAACGGTGAGAAGTCTCGAAAGCCTGTGCTAGAGGGAAAATGTTAGAGCCCAGAGAAGCGCCTTCACGCCTAGGAGATCCTCAAGGACTGGCGTGGCTGGGAACCACTGCAAGTCCGCTGGAAGCGATTCCTCGGCGGATGGAGGGAAATCCTAGGGCTCCCGAGGACCCCTCACCTGATTGAACTCCTCGTCCGCGTATATGTCAATCAAGTCCACTCCTTCTGACATGGCTCCAGAAGGAAGATCGCGAGCCCGGAGAAGGGACAAAGTAAGAAAGATGCCACTGCGGTATCCAGAAAGAGGCGAGCGTTAGAAGGCATGAGGGTCCCGGGCTGGGAGGACAGCAATCGCGGCCAGCCTCCCGTCTCCAGAGACGCAGCATCCCGGCAGCCCAAGCTCGGCCCCACCCGCTCCGCCCCGCCCCGCCCCCGGCCTCGCGCCGCCCCTCGCTCTCCCAGGCCGCCGGGGCTCGCGGGGCTCGCTGCCCATCACCCTCGGGCCCGAGCCGAGTTACGCCGCAGCTGCCCGCGGCGCGCCGAGAAAGTCCAGGCCTCGGCTCCTCGGGGCCCTCGGACGGCGCTGCGAAGAACGGCCGCGGCCGAGCCCGCAGCCCCAGCCGCCGCACCTGCCCAGGCCGCACGGCGGCCCCGCGAGAGTCCCTGCGGGGCCCCGAGCTCCGGCCGCCCCCGCTCCCCACCCGGGCCCAGTCCTCGCCCCCGGCTAGGCCCGCCCCGCTCCCTCCCCACAGACCCGGCCCGGCGCCCTCGGCCCCCTCCCTCAAAGGCCCGCGCCTCCCCCCGCCCGCCGACTCCGGCCGCCCCAAACTCAACCGACCCCCTCCCCGCCTCCGCGCCGGCCCCGAGCCCTCTTCCGGCCCAGCCGGCCCCCGGCCGCGCGCCCCCGTTACCGGGAATATGGCGGCGGCGGCGGCGAGTCCGGACTAGGCCCGAAGCGCGCGAACCGCTCTCGGCCCCAGGTCCCGCCCCCCACCGCCGCCGGCGTCACACGCACAGCCACTTCCGCCCTACGCACGGCCACATCTTCCGGCTCAGGTGCCCAACGCCGAAGCCCGCGGGGCGGGCGTCCGGGAGTTCCCGGAAGTGGTCGGGCCTCTGGTTTCCGGTGCGAGTCGGGAAAAATGTCGGTGGTCGCGGTGTTGCCAGCTCTGGCGCGGGTGAGGAGAGTGGCGATTCTCGGGTCCTGGGTGGGCCGCGGTGGGGACTGAGTCTCGTCTTCCTGTGGAGTCCTGGAGGGAATCCTGACAGCCCAGGGCAAGGACAGATTCAAGGAGAGGTCGAGCCTGCAATTTAGGAAATTCAGGTCGCTGCCACCCTTTTCTGAGCCCACTGTGTGCCTGTCTCGTAGCCTCGTTGAACCATCGGTCTTGCGGCGAGACCCAATTCAGATTTCACCTATTGACCGGGTGGAACTGGTCCCACCGCCTCTGGGCGCCCCTTCTCTCTGTTCTTAACTCTTCTCTGGTACCTATCGTGATTTTGCATCATATCATATGATCTTTCTTTTTTGATGTAAGTGTTTACCACTGTAAACTTCTCTCTTAGTACTGCTTTTTGCTGCATCTCATGATCTTTTTGTATGTTGTGTTTTCGTTTTGTCTTAAGATATTTTCTAATTTCCCTTTTGATTTTTTCTTTGACCCATTTGGACCATTGCTTGTTCAAGAGTGAGAGTGTGTTGTTTAGTTTTCACAGATTTGTGAGTTTTCCAGTTTTCCTTCTGCTGTTGATTTCTTATTTCCTTCCATTGTGGCCAGAAAATATACTTTGTATGATTTCAATGTTTAAGACTTGCTTTGTAACCTGATATGTGCTCTCTCCCGGAGAATGTTCCCAGTGTGCTTGAGAAGAATGTGTATTCTGCTGCTGTTGAGTGGAATGTTCTGTGTATGTCTGTTTGGTCCATTTGGTCTGTAGTGCTCAAGTTCTCTGTTTCTTTATTGATCTTCTATTTGGATGTTCTATCCGTTATTGAAAGTGGGGTGTTGAAATCTCCTACTGTTATTATGTTGCTGTCTGTTTCTCCATTCAGTTCTTCTTGATTCTTCTGATTGATCAGGTCTGCTCCTTCTTCATATATTTGGGTGCTCTGATGTTGGTTGTATATATATTTATAATTATATCCTCCTGGTGAATTGACCCTTTTATCATTATATACTGTCCCTTTTTTATCTCTTCTGACAGTTTTTGACTTACTCTGTTTTGTTTGGTGTAAGTAGAGCCATCTCTGCTCTCTCTTGGTTACAATTTACGTGGAATATCTTTTTTTTCGTCCTTTCACTTTCAGCCTGTGTGTATGCTTACATCTAAAATGAGTGTCTTGTAACAGCATATAGTTCGGTCTTGTTTTTTTAATCTATTCAGCCAGTCTTTCAGTTGAGGAGTTTAACACATTTAAATTTAAAATAATGGCTGATAGGGAAGGACTTACTCTTCCCATTTTAAGTGTTTTCTGTCCATCCTATAGCTTTGTGTCCTTCTCTTCCTCTCTTGCTGTCATGTGTTGTTTCATTGATATTTTTTTTTTTTTAGAGACACGTTTTGATTCCTTTCTAATTTTCTATTGTGTATTTTCTTTGTGGTTGCCACGGGGCTTACATAAAACATGTTGTAGTAATCTATTTTAAGCTGATAATTTAACTTCAATCTCATACAAAAACTCTGCTGTCTTATTCCTCCCCATCTTATGTTATTGATGCCACAATTACATATTTTTATGTTGTGTATCCATTAGCTTGTTTTTATAGTTATTTTTTATGTTTTTGTCGTTTAACTTCTATACCAGAATTAGAAGTAATTGGCGCATCACCATTACAGTGTTACAGTATTCTGTATTTGTTATATATTCTGTATTTGTTACCTTTACCAGTGAGCTTTATGCTTTCCTATGCTTTCATCTTGCTCTCTAGTGTTCCTTTGGATCCTTTGGGCTTCCTGAATTTGTATGTCCATTTCTTTCCCCAGATTTGGGAAGTTTTTGGTCATCATTTCTTCAAATAAGCTTTCTGCTCCTTTCTCTTTTCTCCTTCTGGGACTCCCATGATGTGTATGTTGCTCAGCTTGACAATGTCCTGTAAGTCTCTTACCTCAGTCTTTTTCATTCTTTTTTCTTTTTTCCCTCTGATTAGGTAATTTCAAATGACCTGTCTTCAAGTTTGCTTATTCTTCCTTCTGCTTGATCAGGTCTGCTGTTTCACCCCTGTAGTGAATTTTTCAATTCAGTTGTTGTATTCTTCAGTTCCAAAATTTCTGGCGACTTCTTTTTAATATTTTCCTTTGTTGACGTTCTCCTTTTGTTCATGCATTGTTTTCCTGAGCTCACTGAATATCTTGATGACAGTTGTTTTGAATTCCTTGTCTGGAAATTCATATACCTGTTTCTTTAGGGTCTCTTTCTGGAAATTTATTTTGTTCAGTTGATTGGGCCATGCTTCCATTTTTTCTCATCCTTTGCAACTTTGTGTTGGGATCCACACATTTGAAAAAACAGCTACCTCTCCCACTCTTTTCGGACTGGCTTTGTACAAGGAAAGACCTTCACCAGCCTGCCCTGCTAGAGAATCTGGAGGCCTCTCAAACCTTTCATGTGGATATGCCTTCTCTGGATTTGTGTGTGCAAATTCGCGTTTGCTGCTGCTTTTTTCAGGATCTTTGCTCCCTCTGGTGTCTGTCTGTGGTAGTGCAGGTTCTCTGGAGCTGCCGCAAGCCTCACAGCTCTTTTGTGTATCCCAGGACCCATCAGTGCTGCAGGTTGGCCAAGACAGAAACTAGTGCCGTGGGCAGCTTTTTGAAAAGCAGGAACTTTGGATGCATGCTCCACTCTTTTCCTTCCCCACCCAAGAAGAAGCTGCCAACGTCTCTTGGCTGCTTGCTGTACCGTGGGTCACCCAAGGGTCCTCTGGAACAGTAGCAAGCTGCCCAGCTCTCTTTGTTCTTAGAGGCCCCTAGGCATCTAGAGTATGCTGGGTCCTGTTGGCGCTCTGAGAAAGGCGAGGCATAAACCAGTCCCTGAGGCAGCCCCACAAAAAGCCAGAATATGGGATGCAACATTCCAACTCTTTCCTCCCCAGGGAGAAGCCAGGAGGTGGGAGTTTTCTCCAGTTGTACTGTACTGAGCTGAGAGGAGGGACTATGATGAATGAGTGCCACGAATTCTCCTTCCAGCTTTGATCCAGCTGGTTTTGTGCTCGCCGGGGGTTCAGGAGCCTCTTAATTGGTTTCTGGATTTCTCATGAAGGGAATTGGTCTGGGTACTGTTGTTGAGTGGGGGTCTCCATGGGAGGAGAGTGTGGGGCTTCCCATTCCACCGTCTTGCTGATGTCACAAACTTCGCATTGCATCTTGATAGTTTTTGCCTTTCTCTAGACAGGGAGCCTGTGAGGCATTAGGGAGCATGCTGTCACTGGGTGCTCAGATTTTAACATAGGCAAGTGACTAGAATATCAACCATACCGTTGGGAATGTGAAAAGGGGAGAAAGGGAATGTGAAAGAGGGAGAAAATATTTTTGCTGGGAGAATTTTTGGAAAGGCGCTGGTTAAGAACATGTTTATGGTTAGGGCTAGGTTCCAGTTTTAACTGCAGTTACTATTTGGGTGCCTTTGGTAAATTATTTAACCTCTTTTTTTTTTTTTTAAAGATTTTAGTTTTTTTCCTTTTTCTCCCCAAAGCCCCCCGGTACATAGTTGTATATTCTTTGTTGTGGGTCCTTCTAGTTGTGGCATGTGGGACGCTGCCTCAGCGTGGCTTCATGAGCAGTGCCATGTCCGCGCCCAGGATTCGAACCAATGAAACACTGGGCCGCCTGCAGCAGAGCACGTGAACTTAACCACTCAGCCACGGGGCCATCCCCTATTTAACCTCTTTGAGCCTCAGTTTCCTAAGCTGTAAAATGGGACAGTATAAGCCTAACTTTTTAAGGACTAAACGAGATTGAATGCATTTTTTTTTAAAGTATTCTTTTTGGTGAGGAAGACTGGCCCTGAGCTAACACCTGTTGCCAGTCTTCCTCATTTTTTTTTCTCCGTAAAGCCCCAGTACACAGTTGTATATCTTAGTTGTAGGTCATTTTAGTTCTTCTATGTTCACAGCATGGCTTGATGAGCAGTGTGTAGGTCTGTGCCCAGGATCCAAACCAGCGAACCCCAGGCCTCTGAAGCCGAGCATGTGAATTTAACCACTTGGCCTGAGGCCTGCCCCAGACTGAATGCATTTAACAGCTAGTAAGTGTTGAGTGAATGACAGTGATGGCATTGTTGTTGTTATAAAGATGTTTGTGGTTTATTTGTTTCAGATGCTTGCTGTGTCAAGGCGCCACCTAGTGTCACCTTCGCTCAGCATGACACCATTCAGATGCTTCTACAGAGGTGACAGCCCGACCGATTCCCAAAAAGACTTGATTGAAATCCCTTTGCCTCCATGGCAGGAGCGAACTGATGAATCCATAGAAACCAAAAGAGCCCGGCTGCTCTACGAGAGCAGAAAGAGGGGAATGTTGGAAAACTGCATCCTGCTGAGGTAGGGGATGGCAGTCTTGGGGTCACTTCTCTTTGACTGGAGACAGCCTTTTCAGTGTCTTTCTCTCTTTTCCTTCTTTTTAGCCTCTTTGCTAAAGAGCATCTGCACCACATGACAGAGAAACAGCTGAACCTCTATGATCGCCTGATTAATGAGCCCAGCAATGACTGGGATATTTACTACTGGGCTACAGGTACTGGACGTGATAAGCAACATAATGTGAACAATGGGCTGACTTGGGCTGGTTTGACTCTGGAATTGTATCCTAAGCAATTTTTCTTCTTTTACGTGTGCCACGGACACTCAACCTGAACACTCTTCAAATTTTTCTTGAGTGTGCAAAATTTGTTTTATTAGTTAAGGTTCTTTGTTCGCAAGCAATAGCAATGTTCTGTCTGACTTAAGCAAAAAGGGAATTTGGTGGAATTGTATGGGAAGCTCACAGTATCAAAGGGAAGGTTGATGGGGCCATCCCGGTGGCACACGTTCCGCTTCAGTGGCCCGGGGTTCGCTGGTTCAGATCCCGGGTGCGGACATGGCACCGCTTGGCAAGCCGTGCTGTGGCAGGTGTCCCACGTATAAAGTGGAAGAAGATGGACACAGATGTTAGCTCAGGGCCAGTCCTCTTCAGCAAAAAAAAAAAAAAAAAAAAAAGAGGAGGATTGGCAGCAGATGTTAGTTCAGGGCTAATCTTCCTCCAAACAACAAAGGGGGGGAAGATTGAAGAAAAACCATTCTGGGAATGGAGTGGAAGCAGACAGCTCTGTAAGTGCGTAGCAAGAGTTCCTCAGTAGTCCCACTCTGGGACTGCCTTTGTGAGGGATGAATTCTGTTTGTAGTTGGGATTAGCTTTGGCTATGAGTAAAAAAAATCCCAAACAATAATGGCTTAAACAAGACAGAACTGTATTTCTCTTTTTCATCACAGAAGTCCAGAAGTAGGCACTTCAGAGCATACAGAGTAGCTTCAAAAAGTCACGAGGTCCAGAATCCTCTTGATTTGCTGCTCCTTCATCCTTGGTGTGTGTCGTCTGCCTCACGATCCAAGATGGCCACTGAAGCTCTATCTGTCTTGTCCATATTTCAGCCAGGAAAAAAGTGTATAGAAGAGCATACCCCATACTCTGTGACCCTTCTCAGGAAATTGTACACCATGCTTCCATTTATTTTTCACTGGCCACAGTTCAGTCACATGACTACACCTAGCCGTAAGGAAGAAATAATATATTCTACGTGTCCAGCTAAATTGGAGATTGTATTCTCAAGGAAAAATGGGGGAAAGGTGTCAGGGGACATCTCATCCATTTGTGTTACACTCTGGGTCTCCTGTTTTTGTGTTTCCACTCAATGTTTGTATCATAGAATAGAAGCCATTCTACAGATTCCAAGTATAAAATGTGATAATGCAGCATCTAGTAGCTTATACAACCATTGGAAAGCCCCGAAGTCTAAAATGTCTGTCCTGCCCTTTAAAGAAAATGTTTGGCCCTGACTTAGAATAACACATTTGACAGCTGTCCTTGGTGGTGTTCATAGTAGTAGTTCTTCCTTTTGTGGTTTTTTTTTTTTTTTTTGAGGAAGATTAGCCCTGAGTTAACATCTGCCACCAATCCTCCTCTTTTTGCTGAGGAAGACTGGCCCTGAGCTAACATCTGTGCCCGTCTTCCTCTACTTTATATGTGGGACGCCTACCACAGCATGGCTTGCCAAGCTGTGCCGTGTCTGCACCCGGGATCTGAACCAATGAACCCCGGGCCGCCGAAGCAGAACATACAAACTTAACCACTGAGCCACTGGGCCGGCCCCCCTTTTTGTGTTGTTGAGTAGAATTCCATCGAGTGATGTCCCACAGTTTGTTTATCCACTGACCAATTGAGAGACCTTAGGGTTCTTTCCAGTTTTAGCCCATTATGAATAAAGTCAATCTACACGTTGGCATACACATTTTTGTTAACACAAGTTTTAGTTTTTCTTGGGTAAATATCCAGCAGAAGGATTGCTGGGTCACGTGATAAGTGTATGTTGAACTTGATAACAAACTTTTTCTGTAATGGACTAGGTAGTAAATGTTTTAGGCTTCGTAGGTTATACATTCTCTGTTGTAAATATTCAACCCTACTATCAGAGCACGCAAGCAGCCACAGAAAACAGGAAGACAACTGAGTGTGACTGTGTTGCAATAAAACTTTATCGATGACACTAAAATTGGAATTTCTTGCAATTTTCACGTGTCACACAGTATTCTTTCGAATTTTTTTTTCCTCAACCATTTAAAAATCATTAGCTCATGGTCCATACTAAAACAGGCAGCAGGCTGTAGTTTGCAGACTCCTGTCCTGTAAAAGGCGAGACTCAAAGACTGCATGCTGTATGACTTCATTATATGATACTCTGGAAAAGGCAAAACTGTAGGGGCAGAAATCAGACCAGTGATCGCCAGGGACTGGGTGTGAAGGGCGGGGTTGATGCTCCACATCTGTATCAGCACTTGGTATTAGCTGTGTTTGTTTTTAGCTACTCTTAAGAAGTATGTAGTGCTATATCGCTGTAGTTTTAATTGGTAATGACTAATAATATTGAGGATCTTTTCTTTTCAAGTGCTCATTTGCCATTCACACATCTCTGGTGGTGTGTCTTTTCAAATCTCCCCCCCCACCTTTTCTTTTTAATTGGCTTGTTTGTTTTCTTATTATTGAGTTGGTTTTTTTTTCAAAGATTTTGTTTTTTCCTTTTTCTCCCCAAACCCCCCGGTACATAGTTGTATATTCTTTGTTGTGGGTCCTTCTAGTTGTGGCATGTGGGACGCTGCCTCAGCGTGGCTTGATGAGCAGTGCCATGTCCACCCCCAGGATTCGAACCAATGAAACACTGGGCTGCCTGCAGCGGAGCACGCGAACTCAACCACTCAGCCACGGGGCCAGCCCCTTCTTATTATTGAGTTTTGAGTGTTCTTAATTTATTCCAGATTCAAGGCCTTTATCAGATGTGTCTTGCAAATTTTTTCTCTCTGTCTCTGGAGACATTTTCATTTCTTTCTTTTTCTTTGATGAGGAAGATTGACCCTGAGCTAACATCTGTGCCAATCTTCCTCTGTTTGTTAGTATGTGGGCCACCAGCACAGCATGGCCACTAACAGAGTAGTGGAGGCCCGCACCCAGGAACTGAACCCGGGCTGCCAAAGTGGAGCACACTGAACTTAACCACTAGGCCACTGGGACTGGCCCTCTTTTCATTTTCTTAACATTGCCTTTCAAAGAGCAGTTTTTAAATTTGGTGAAGCACAGTATACTGGTTTTGTTTAGTGGGTTGTGCTTTTGGTATTGTGTCTAAGAACTCTGCCTGATCCAAAGTCACCAAGATTTTCTCTTTCCCCCTGGGATTTTATAGTTTTAGGATCAGCTGTTCAATTTCTCCAAAAAAAAATCCTGCTTGGATTTTGATTGGGGTTGTGTTGCAACAGATCGATTTGGGAAGATTCTTTTTAACAATTTAGAATCATCTGATCTATTAACACGCCATGTCTCCTTTTATTTAAGTCTTCTTTGATTTCTTTAATCAGTGTATTACCTATTCCTGCATGACAAATTACCCCCAAAACTTATTGGCTTAAAACAATCCATACTTATATTTCATGGTTTCTGTGGGTCTGGAATCCAGGCATGCTCAGCGGGGTCCTATGCTTCAGTCTGTCACGAGGTCCCCATCAAGGTGTCGGCCCAGGGTCTGGAGTCTCATTTGGATCTCAGCTAGGGAAAGATTACTTCCGAGCCCTCTCTGGTCTTGGCAGAATTCAGTTCCTCACAGGCTCTTCACCTGCGGGCCTCAGTTTCTTGCTGGCTGTTGCCTACAGGCCTCCTACAGTTCCTTGTCGCAAAGGCTTCTGCCATGGGGCAGCTTGCTTCGTCAGAGTGTGCAAGCCAAGGAGACATTAGAGTCTACCAGCAAGATGGAAGCCACAGTGTTTTGTAACCTAATCACAGAAATAATGTTCCAGCTGCCGGCCCCATGACTGAGTGGTTAAGTTTGCAATTTCATTGATTTCTACCGTTATCTTCATTATTTCCATTCTTCTTAATTTGCTCTTTTCCTAATTTCTTAAGGTGGAAGCTGAACTCCTTGACTTGAGATCTTCTTTTCCACTATAAGCATTTAATGCTATAAATTACCCTCTCTAAGCACTGCTTTAGCTTCATGTTAGAAATTTGGATATGTTATATTTTCATTTAATTCAAAATATTTTGTGATTTCCCTTGTGACTTCCTCTTTGACTCATGAGTTATTTAGAAGTATGTATTTTTTTGGTTTTTCTGCAGGGGAAGCTTCAACCCTGAGCTAACATCTGTTGCCAGTCTTCCTCCTTTTTTCTTCCTCCCCCCCGCAAAAGGCCCAGTACGTAGTTGTGTGTAGTTGTGAGTTCTTCTGGATCTTCTATGTGAGCCACTGCCACAGCATGGCTACTGACAGATGGGTGGTGTGGTCCCACGCCTGATCACTGAACCCAGGCCACTGAAGCGGCTGCCTCTAGACCTGTGTTTAGTTTTCAGATATTTGGGGATTTTCCAGATATTTTTCTTTTATTGATTCCATTGTGACAATAGAACACATGTTATATAATTTCACTTCTTTTCCATTTCTTGAAATTTGTTTATGGTCTGAAATGTAGGTATCTTGATAATGTTCATGTGCATTTATTTGAACATAATGTGTGTTCTGCACTTGTGAGTAAAGTGTTCTGTAAATGTCAACTAGGTCAAGTTGGTTGATACTGTTGTTCGTGTCTTCTATATTCCAACGGATTTACTCTGCACTTCTTCTATCAGTTACTAAGAGAAGAGTGTTGAAATCTCCCAACTATAATGTAGATTCAGTAAGACTCCTTTCATTTCTCTCAGTTTTTGCTTTATATATTTTGAAGCTCTGTTATTACGTGAAGACACGCTTAGGATTGTTATATCTTCTTGATGAATTGCCCCCTTTATCATTGTACAATGTCCATCTTTATCACTGATAATATTCCTTGTTCTGAAGTGCCTGTTGGTAATATAGACACCCCAGTTTTCTTTTGGTTAGTGTTTGCATGTTATGTCTTTTTCCATCTATATTAGTTTTCCATCGCTACGTAATAAATTACCACAAACTCAGCAACTGTAAACAACACCTGTTTATTAGTTCACAGTTCTGGAGGTCAGAAGCCATGCCCAGATCACACAGTGGGAAACCAGTGTCAGCCGTTCTACATTCCTGTCTGGAGGCTCACTCAGGGTGTTAGGAGAATTCATTTCCTTGCAGTTGTAGGACTGAGATCTTGTTGTCTTGCTAGCTGTGGCTCGCTTTCAGCTTCTAGAGGCCACTCTCCGGTCCTTGCCACTTGGCCCTCTCCGGCTCAGCTGTGGCAATCCTCCCTCACGTTGATTCCCTCTTGTGCTTTAAATCTCTCTGACTTGCCGTCTGCCACTAGCTGGAGGAAACTCTCCTTTAAAAGAGCTCCTGTGATTAGGTCAGAACCACCTGGATAATTTCCCTGTCCTAAGGTCAACTGTGTCATATAACATAACCTAATCAGGGGAGTGAAAATCGTCATATTCACAGTCCGGGGGATTACGCAGGCCTTGTATACCCGGGGAGTGGGAAATACTGGGGGCCGACTCATAAGTCTGCCTGCCACACCATTCTTTGACTTTTCACTTATCTCTCTCTTTCGTATCCAATCTTATGGTCTCTGTCTTTCTATTGACGTGTTTTGGCCATTTACATATAACGAGTTATCAATGTGGTTGAATTAAAAGCTACTACCATCTTTTTGTTTGTTTCCTGTTTCTTCCATCTGTTCTGTGTTCCTTTTTACTTCTATTTCCGTGGGGGTTTTTTATTTAGTACTTTTTATTTTGTTTTACCTCCACTGTTGGCTCATTATTTGTACCTGTCTTTATAATTTTTTTAGTGATTGCCCTGGGGTTTACCGTGTACATCTTTAATTCACCACAGTCTACCTTCCGTGTTATACCCTCAGGTATTATTATACTGCTTCACGTATAATGGAAGAACTTTATAACAGTGTATGCAATTCTTCCCTCCCATCTTTTGTGCTCTTGCTGTGTTTTAGTTATGCTGTAAGCCTACACTACATTTCTATTGTTTTGCTTTAGACAATTATCTTGAGAGTGATTTAAAATACGGAAAAGAATACAAAATGTATTTTATATTTGCCTTCATTTTTTTTTTTTTTTTTAAAGATTTTATTTTTTCCTTTTTCTCCCCAAAGCCCCCCGGTACATAGTTGTGTGTTCTTCGTTGTGGGTTCCTCTGGTTGTGGCATGTGGGACGCCACCTCAGCGTGGTCTGATGAGCAGTGCCATGTCCGCGCCCAGGATTCGAACTAACGAAACACTGGGCCGCCTGCAGCGGAGCGCGTGAACTTAACCACTCGGCCGCGGGGCCAGCCCCTATATTTGCCTTCATTTTAACCATTTCTAGAGATCCTCATGTCTTTACATCAATCCATGTTTTTCTCAGTATCATAGTCCTTCTGTCTGAAGAACTTCCTTTATTAGCAGACCTTGTAGTGCAGGTCTGCTATTATGAATTCTCTCGGCTTTTGTTTGTCATTTTCGAAAGATATTTTTGGTGGATATGGAATTACAGGCTCACACTTTTTCCTTTCGGCACTTTACGTGGGCACACCTCCTTTGCTAGGCTGTTCTGTGCAGGATCAAGTCAGTCTGGTTCGGAGTTGAACCGGATTTGGGTTTGTTGCTTTGATTACCTTCAGTGTTCCACCAGCTTCAAATTCTTCTGGTGTTTGCATGTGCTATTTTCTGGTTTGCATACTTTCTGACAAGAAGTAAGCTATGTCTATTCCTTTGTATGTAACGTACGTTTTCTTTCTGAATGTTTTCAGTATTTCATGTTTGGTTTTCATTTGTTCGAATATATGTCTGTTTGGTTTTGGTATTTATCCTGCTTGGGTATGTTGGATCTGTGTTTTTATACCTTTCATTATTGTTGGAAAACTCAGTCATTATCTCTTCAGATATTTCTTCTGCCTTATTTTCTCCCTCTTTTTCTTCTGGGATTCCAGTTACATTTAGGTTAGACTGTTTGATACTGTCCCAAAGCTTTTGGATTCTCTCCTTTGTGTCTTTCATTCTTCTCTTTATGTAACAGTTTGAGTAATTTGTATTAGGTAATATCTGTTGACTATCTTGCAGTTCACTAATTCTTTCCTTGACCATGTCAGATCTTATGATGAGCCTTTTGAGATCATTCTGCTTATTTGTTACTGTATTTTTATTTTTAACATTCCTTTTGACTTTTGTAGTTTCCATCTCTGCTGGAATTTCTCATCGGTTTGTACATTTTGTCTACTTTTTCCACTAGAGCCTTTAACATATTAATCATAGTTACTTTATTTGAATTCCCTGTCTAATAGTTTTAACTCATCCCTGAGTGTGTTTCTGTTGATTGCTTTGTTCCTTCACAGTGTGTTTTTTTTTTCTTTTATGTGTTTGTATTTCATAATTTTTGATTGAATGTTACACATCATGAGTAAGAGAGTAAAGACCGAGATAAGTAGTATTTTTTGCCTGGAAATGGTCGTGCTGCTTCTGCTAGGCTGTTAATTTGGGGATCGAGTCAGTCTAGTTAGGAGTTAAGCTCACATTGGATTTTGTCATTGTTTTGGTTCCCTTCAGTGCACCACCAGCCTCTATTGTTACCATGTGCTTAGGGTGGGGGCTGAGTTTCCAGAGGGTGTTTCTCAATGTTCCTGTTGTACCCTCAGCTTGCAGCCTTCCTGTATTTCTGTGCCTCACAGGGAATCGCTCTCCATGCTCTGGCCCTCCCCCAGCAGTAGACTCCTGTTGTTTTGCACTTGGTGCTTGTAAGTTTGAGGAGGGAGGTGGGGAGGGTATTCTCTGTTATCCTGGTCCAGCTTCATCCCTGTAGCCTGGGTCTTAGGGGTGGGCTTTCTCAGTGATCCTGCCCTTCCCACAAGGGTAGAGGGGTTTTTTTCTTTTACCCTTCCACCAGCCCAAATGGGTCCTCACGTGTGTCCTGTAGGAGACAGGATTCACTGACCTGCTCCTAGTTGCTGAGGCTTTTGTTCTGTAGAGGAGAAGAGCTGGGCTGGGCTTTATGCTTCTTTTTGCAGTGTCGGCCGCTCCCCTCCTGGCATGAATCACTGAGGGAGGCTCTCTCCAGCCCCCTGTCTGAAGCCTGTCTTTGTCGGAGCATGCTCAGTGGCGGTCTGTTGACAAGAACCTGCAGGTGGGTGTGCACTCCCCTGTGTGTGTGGCTCCAGGGGTTTCATGCTCCCACATCAGCCTACGTAGGCTGTCGGCAGTTTGTTGACAAGAACCTGCAGGTGGGTGTGCACTCCCCTGTGTGTGGCTCCAGGGGTTTCATGCTCCCACATCAGCCTACGTAGGCTGTCGGCAGTTTGTTGACAAGAACCTGCAGGTGGGTGTGCACTCCCCTGTGTGTGTGGCTCCAGGGGTTTCATGCTCCCACATCAGCCTACGCAGGCTGTCGGCAGTTTGTTGACAAGAACCTGCAGGTGGGTGTGCACTCCCCTGTGTGTGGCTCCAGGGGTTTCATGCTCCCACATCAGCCTACGCAGGCTGTCGGCAGTTTGTTGACAAGAACCTGCAGGTGGGTGTGCACTCCCCTGTGTGTGGCTCCAGGGGTTTCATGCTCCCACATCAGCCTACGCAGGCTGTCGGCAGTTCGTCCAGGTGAGGGGCCGCCCCGTGGCCGAGTGCTGAAGTTCACGCGCTCCACTTTGGCAGCCCAGGGTTTTGCCGGTTCGGATCCTGGGTGCGGACATGGCACTGCTCATCAAGCCGTGTTGAGGTGGCGTCCCACATAGCACAACCAGAAGGACCCACAACTGGAATATACAACTGTGTACTAGGGGGCTTTAGGGAGAAGAAGGAAAAAAAAAAGATTGGCAACAGATGTGAGCTCAGGTGCCAGTCTTTAAAAGAAAAAGAGTTTTAGCTGAATTCTTACCTGTATGTATGGTGCCGAGTGTCTCTTCTTCCTTTGTCCTGTCTCAGGTGAGCAAGTGCTCGTGTCCACTTTCTCTTTTGAGGGGCTTCTCTTTCCTTAGATTTTATTCTACTTGGTTGCCCTGTGACCTCAGCTCTCTGATGACTTGAAAGTTGCAATATTTGTAGTTTAACTTTTTCTCATAAGGGTGAGAGCAGTGCTCTTGCCAACTTTCAGCATCCTAGGGGAAGCCTAAACCTTGATCTTTTTGTGTGTGTGTGGCTGTGTTCTAATAAAACTTTATTTACAAAAACAGGGGGTGGGCCACATTAGGACTGTGGGCCATAGTTTAACAACTCCTGCTCTAGATGCTTATTAGTAAAGCCCAGTAAGCACTTACATTTTTTAAACAGTGTGCATAAAAATAAAGAATAACAAAGGAGGATTTGCTCTACCAGGTATTAGTCTGTACTGTAAAGCTATAACAATTAAAATAATGTAAAATTGGTACAAGCACCACTGAAAGATTACTGAGCATAGGAGAGAGCCTAGTATATACAAAAATTTATGTAATATGGGAATCTACAAATCAGGAAGGGATAAGATGAATTACTTAATAAATCGTGTTGGGAAAGTTTGCAATTTGAAAAATAAAAAGATGTAATTCAATATATAAACCTTTTACTTTTGTTTTTTCTTTCTTTCTTTATTTTTTGGTGAGGAAGATTGGCCCTGAGCTAACATCTGTTGCCAATCTTCCTCTTTTTGCTTGAGGAAGATTGCTGCAGAGCTAACTTCTATGCCAATCTTCCTCTATTTTGTATGTGGGTCGCCACCACAGTGTGGCTTGATGAGCAGTGTGTAGATCTGTGCCCAGGAACCAAACCTGTGAATCCTGGGCTGCTGAAGCAGAGCATGCGAACTTAACCAATATGCACCCAGGCCAGCCCTAAACCTCCTTGATCTTATTTTGATTGTCACAGAGAAACAGATGCCAGACCCCCACCCAATGTCAGGCCCTGTGCTGAGTGAGGGGACTCAGACTTTGTTTGGAGTACTTCCCTCTCCTAGCATTATAGTTGGTCTTGATAGGAGGCTCATTCCAGAGCACCTTACATCAGCTTTCCCAGTGGGAGGCTTTGCTTGTAATTTGAGTCTTAAGTGAGTGTGTCTCAGGTGGAAGGAAAAGCTGGAGGTGAGCGGCCTACTGCCAGACTGCCTGCCTCTGGACTCAGGCTGGCCTTCTCATGCCTTCGCTCTGTGTCTTTCTTGCCTGTCCATTCAAATCTGGTTCTCCAGGTTTATGTCAGTTTTGCGTGCCTCTAATAACCTTCCAATAAGTTCCCTTTGGCTTAAGTTTACTGGAGTTATTAGTTTCTGTCACTTATAACCGAGGACTTTTGCCTTAGGAAATTGGGGAGGGGGGAGGGAACACAATACCCAGAAAACAACTGAAATACCAAATGCAGAGCCAAATAGTACAGCCAAGATTGGACAGGCCAGGGGTCAGCCAACTTGTTCCTAAAAGCCCAGAGTCAGTACCTTAGGCTTGCGGCCATGTGGTCTCCGTTGCAACTGTTAACTCTGCCATCATAGCACGAAAGCAGCCACGGACAATATGGAACAAGTGGGAGTGGCTGCTCCAGAGAGCTGTGTACAAATACAGGCTGCCGTAGGTTGCCAGCTCCTGGTATAGGCTGCGTGTGTATTTGGAGGAAGAATGGAGAGGTCTGTGTATCGACTGTGCTTCTTGGCCAGGACCGCAGTTTCAAGTCTCAAGATCCTTCTACCTGAGTATTGACTGGCCAACACACGTCATTCTTTTTGCCTGTTTTTCTCTTGCAGAAGCAAAACCAGCCCCAGAAATATTTGAGAATGAAGTCATGGCACTGCTGAGAGACTTTGCGAAAAACAAAAACAGGGAGCAGAGACTGCGTGCCCCCGATCTCGAATACCTCTTTGAAAAGCCCCACTGAGCTGGGCGCCTCCGCCTGCCTGGCCTCAGTCTGTGAACCCGCATGGCTTATGATGGATCCCGGCCCTGTTTTCCCACTTGTCCCTAGACACTCAACCTGCCCGGACCGTTCGTCCTGCCTCAAAGGATGGACCCATCTCGCTCCCAGGACGTGTAAATGTTCAGTGTGTCTCATTCCGACGCTTTGTTCGGTCCTAGGCCTCAAAAGCAGGATGTCAGTGTTGCCAGCCTCGGCCACAGGAGGGCACTGTAGGGGAAGCTATTGTGCTGGCTCCTGGCTTCAGGCGCCGCGTGTGCTCTGTGAAAGGAGGCGGCGGCTGCCGGTGCTGGGTGGAAAGCGCCCTGAGCAGCCCAGAGCTTTGTTCCTGTGAAATCCCCCCTTTCCAGTCCGATCTGGTTCTTTCTGCCAAGGGAAGCTGATCAAAGCCCCCTGAGCTGAGCCCTTCAAAGGCACAGCAGGCAGAATGAGAGCAGCGAGCAGGAACGGGGCGGGCCTGCTGCTCAGGAGTCAACATACCCATCAGGTTTTCCTTGAAATGTTCACTCTGGAAACAGAACCATAATGGAATATTAAAGAATATCTAAGAAAGGAAAATCACAATTCCCCAACCCTCACACAGTCATTTTCATTCTGTCTGTTCCCATATATTTTGGAGTCCTATGTTTATAGAGTTTTACAAGGTCGCAATCATGGATTTTATCTCCACAGAGCGCTATAGCAACTTTTTCTATATTTCCCATCTTTGTAACTATTTTAGTTGACGAAATAATGTCACGGAAGAAATAATATGTCAGAATGAATTAGTTGAAAGTGTTTAGCCTTTGGGCCAGAAGACTTCTGCCTTGCCAGAGGCCGTCTCACTAGGAGAATTTGCCGTGGGAGTTGTAAGCCAGTCAGAACGGTCATCACCAGGACTGGGCCAGGAGCATCTGAAGGGGTGGACCTGCGGAAGCCAGGCTGGCATTGAGAAGCAGATGTTGGTGATCATTAGAGCTGCATGCAGGGAGGAGGTGCACGTTTCCAGCGTGACTGAGCTACGGGGTCCCCCAGGGCCGCCTCATGGTCCTGCCTGCCCCCCCAGTGTCTCTGGCTAAGGAGAGAAGGGAAGAGAACCAGCCTTTACTCACGTGATCTCATTCAAGCTTCTCAGCCCTCTTGCAGACAAGCGGTGTCACACCTACTTTGTAGATGAGAAAGTGGGCTCAGAGAGAGTAATATGTCCAAGGTCGCATCGCTGTTCAGTCCCAAAGCCAGAGTCTCATTGAGTTCAGCGTGCCTCCAGAGCTCAGGAACTTTCTACCAGAACGCACTACCGTACTAGTGGAAACTTCGTAGAAATCTGTGCTTTGAAAAGTTATGGCAAAGAAACTTGACAGTACCGAGATGACCTGTGTGTCACGTAGGGGCAGGAAGCTTCCGGGTGCTTCCCAAAGTAAGCACTCGGTCACCCAAGGGAGCTTGTAAATAAGGAGGCAGCACAGGTGCTGGCTCCAAGTTCAAATCTGGGCCCGCTGCTTCCTTGCTGGAGACATGAGTGGGCCTGAGCCTCAGTTTCCTCATCTATGAGATGGGGGCGACGGCACTCCCTATCTTAACTAGTTGAGCAGACGTTAAAGCTTGCGGAGTTCTTAGCTGGTCCCCAGGACACAGGGAGCTCAGTAGATAGAGGTGCTCAGTCATGGCCTTGGCCTGAGGCTTAAAACCTGTCTCCTGAAACACATTGCCTGGTGTGTCAGCGAGGTCCCCAGAACTGCGTGCAGGGCAGTCTCATCTGCAGACAGGAAAGCTGAGCTTGTTAAAGAACCGCGGGGTGCCTTCTAGCCCGTGAAGACTGGAGGGAAAACAGACCCCGGTGACGATTCCTTTGATGGAAAATTCTGTAGCACTCTCACCTAAGCGAGGAACAGGAGTGAGGATGGGGAGGCAGAAAGAAGCAGGGCAGACGAGAAGACATCACCCTGGGAGCACACCACAGCCTCTGGCCATTCTCGGGCCTCATTTGATGTACTGTGGGGAGAATGTCAAATAGAGTTTTACAGAGAGAGATTTATCTGGACTATAAGAAGTGCACGTGCACTGGGCAGTGACTTACCCATCTATCCTGGACACTTACGCAACCGAGCCCAGCAGCCAAGTATGCTGTCGGGGCTTTATTCCCCAGGGTGTGATCTCTCCTTACTCCGATTTTGTCTTATTTAACATAATGCTCAGCTGCTGCCACTTTCACCTGGGAATGGCATGCTTCTAAAGGAATTGTTTTCTTCCCAGGCTGCTGGCTTGTGTCATCTCTGAAAGTGAAGGATCTTGCTAACTTCAGCTGCTCAGTCTCAGACCCAGGGGTGCTATGTAAACAGTTTTTCCCTTTATTAGGCATTAAGTAAAACTAGGCCGGCCACAGTGCATTTTTTAAAAATTAATAAACACAGAGCAAGAGCCAGCAGCCCCCCAAGGATCCGTAAGGAACAGAAGCTAGGCTCATTCCTCTCTGTTGGACGCCTCACTGCCCGCTGACCTCATTCCCAGCCTGCGCCGGGCGGATGGGCGTCTGGCCCTGCCCTGACCCATCTGAAGTGGTCTCATGAGTCTCATGTCGCGCAGGCTCCCGCGTGACACGTCAAACTGGGTCAGTAAAGGCTGTTTTCCTGTCATTTCCTCTCAATCATTTTCAGTCTGCAGAATCCATACACCAAACAACTTTTGCCCGAGCTCTGCGCCTTAGATGGAGTGTGTCTGTTGGGGGTCATTGTCAAGGCGTCTCTCCCCGGCTTTGGGCGTTATCTGAAGATCATCTGGTCTGTCCCTCCAGCTCCAGCGAGGCCAGCACCAGCACACACCTGCTTCCAGGGAAAGGAATTCCATTGGGAGGGTTGAGAGACTCACATTTATCCTTCAGTCTATCTGCTGTCGTGGCTAGACGAAGAGAGGACGATGCCGTGATAAGGAAGCGCAGGCAGCCTTAAATGGCAAGCAGGTCTGGGAGGCTTTGAGCTGACAGCCCCTCTTACTGCTACAGCCTGTTGGACCTGAGGAGGGTGGACTGGCCGTCCTGCAGCTGTCAAGCTGATGATACTGGTCAGCTTCCAGTTAAGCCACCTTGTGACACCTCAATTTCCCAGGGGGCCCTCTGGGAACGAGGACCGGCGTTAGAATCTGCCCCCATCAGGTGATAGACTTGGGGGAACAGGTGGCCTCAGGAAAGCAGTGCCCTTTCGGCTTCAAGAAACAAATGTGTGTGAGCAGTCAGACGCTTGAGAGCAGATGGTAGAGAAGGTGAAGGGATCCAGTAACATCAGGCCTCAAAGAAGGAGGTGTATAGAGAAGAAATCCACCTCCTCCTGACCCATAGCCAGAAAAGAGTTCAGGGCTTTTGCTGGGTCCAGGACTCGCCTGAATCCAGATATTCCTGCCGAGGAGGAGAATGTTCGCTTCAAAAAGGGCAATGTGAACGTATTTTATGTAACTAAACATCACAGCATGTGGTTTTAAAAAGCGAGTTATGACATTAAGATGTCCGTTTTGTTTGCCAGTGGGTTTCAGTTCATGTAGTTGGTATTTAATAAAATGTGCACATTTGGTGACATCCTAGGACACCTGTTGAGGGGAAGCCAAGCAGAGCAGAGCGGTTCAGGGCAGCTGTTCCGGAATCAGAACTAAGTTAGAATCCTGGCTTTACCATGGGTCAGCTGCGTGACCTTGGGCACGTTATTAACCTCTCCACACTTCTGTGTCTCATGTGGAAAAAGGGAAGGAAAAAGAGCCTGGCGTGCTCCACTTCAGCGGCCCTGGTTTGGTTCCCAGGTGTGGAGCTATGCCACTCGGCAGCCACGTTGTGGCAGCAACCCACATACAAAATAGAGGAAGATTGGCACAGGTGTTAGCTCAGGGTGAATCTTCCTCAGCAAAAAGGAGAAGAAGAAGAACTTCAACTCGTATGTGAGTGTGAGGACTAAATGGAGTCGTGTGTAAAGCCCTTCACACAGTACCTGGGCCCCTAGCAACACTCAGTAGTAATTGTTGCTAACGGGACTGTTTGCTTATGTGTGCCCAACACTGCTAAGAGCATGGGTTATCTCGTTCAATCCTCACAGCAATGGTACGAGGAAGGTACAATTATCATTCCCCTTTTACAGATGAGGAAAGTGGGGCTTGGGGAGAAGAAGCTTCTTGCTCGAAGTCAGATGGGAAGGGGTGGAACTAGAATTGGAAGCCAGGCCGAGGGCCGCCAGGGCCTGTGCACTTACACCGTATGCTCTACTCCCTCAAAACAGGGAAGCCATCGTCATTCCTCCTGCCGCTGTCCTCTCCTCCTGGGTCTCCTCTTGGTCCGAGGAGGGCTGCTGTGCACTGGACTTGGCAGAGACCCTCTGGTTCCCTAGAAGACCACCAGGACCCTAAGTTTCAGAGGGCAACAGCCTCAGCAGCTCCAGCCTTAACCACCTGAGCCCTCCAAGCAGGACAGGAGCAGCCTGGCTCTGCAGGTGGTGGTCCTGAGTTCTGAGAGGCTTCCTGTGATCTGGAGGGGGGCCAGAGGGCAGGGCTCAAAGTCTGCCCTGCATCGAGGGTTTCGTCCTTCCCTGGAGCAGCAGAGATGAGGTTGGACTCTTTCCAGGTCTTCCTGTCACTGTCCTTTCCTTCCAAGTCAGAGGCTGGCTCTGAGCTGGATGTAGCCGGTCAGGAAGGCCTGGTAAACCCCAGTCCAGGGTCCCAAGGTGAGGTGCCCAACCTCCGTCACACCCGCTGACTCCCACGCTTTTGCTGACAAGCCAGTGTCAGTTCCTGCAAAGGCTCTGATGCCAGGCCCCTTGTGAGCAGGACCCTTGCCTCCCTCTTTCTCTTGGCTGCCACCCCCTCAGCAGGGTCCTGCAGAGGTGAGAAGGTTTTAGCAGATGTACTAGATGCTGTGTTTGCAGCACAAGTAGAACTAGGCAGTCGGCTGGGTCCAAACAGGAAAAATGATGCTCAGAAATCTAATTTGTGAAAGATGCACTGTAATGGTCTTCACTCGATGCTGGGGACCAGAGAAGAACGTAACTTGTTTGTCCTTGAGGAATTTGCTGTTCGTTCTTTCACTATTTCGTTGATTCCTAAGCCGAGGTTGTCTGCACCAGCACTGCGTGGTAGGCCCAGTGCCAGATGAGGAGCCGCAGACGAGGATGAGAGAGAGCCAGGCCCGGGCACCTCTGCAGGAGGGAGACATGAACGGAGGAGAAGGGAGGATTGGGCCCTGTGTGTCAGGCACTGTGCCGGCCGTAGGACATCCAGCCTTGTGTGGCCGGTCTGTCCCCACAGTAAGGGTGGGGACACCAAGCCACGGAGCTCTCAGACACCTATTTTTAATGTTGTGGAAGTAACTTCCCTTGTTCTGAGTTCACCCTCACCAATCATTTTCATGATTTCTGGTAGGTTCTTCACCCCTGTTTCCCCCTTCTTGCAGGACCCTCCACCCTGACTGTGGGGTCAGCCAAGGGCCTTGCTTGCCCAAAGGAATGTCAGTAATTGTGAAGCAAGCAGAACCTTGAAAAGCACTTGCAAACTGGGCTTGCCCTAACTCTTGTGCCTCTGCCACCACCCGAAAACCTGCCCAGGTTAGCTTTCAGGAGGATGACAGATGTGTCCTAGTCACCGCAGCCAAAGTCGACAGATAAGGGGACCCAGTCAAGACCAGAAGAATTACCCAGCCAAGCCTAGTCCAAATTGCCAACCCACAGACCCTCAAACTAAATAAATGCTTTTTCTTTTAAGCCACAAAGTTTTGGGTAATTTGTTATGCAGCATTATCGTAGCAATTGGTAACTGATACAGACAGGAATGCAGCTTCCCATGTAGGTTTGCTTACAGAGAAAAAGCATCACTGCCTGGCCTGTGTGAACGAGCATCCTGGCCCCTGGTGAACCTCTCACCTTAATTTTTTTTTTAAAAGGCGGCTGCTTAGTATATCAGACTCTTGCGAACACGTGTAATTCCTCTTCGCCCATTTGAACAGCAGCAGTAACCACTCACATTCACTGAGCGCTTATTCCAGACCACACGTTGGGCTCACACTGTACAGGCTTCCTCGACTTATGATGGGGTCACGTCCCGATAAATCCATTGTAAGTTGATAATATCTTAAGTCGAAAATGCATTTAATACACCTAACCTGCCAAACATCATGACCTAGCCCAGCCTACCTCAGATGTGCTCAGAACACTTACATTAGCCTACAGTTGGGCAAAATTATCACAAAGCCTATTTTATAAAAAGGTGTGGAATATCTCGTGATTTACTGAATACTGTATTGAAGGTGAACAACAGAAGGGTCGTCTGGGTGCAGAATGGTTGTAAAGATATCGATTGTTTTACCTTGTGAGCGTGTGGCTGACTGGGAGCTGCTGCTGTCCAGTGTCATGAGATAGGGTTGTACCGTACATCGCTGGCCCAGGAAAAGATCAAAATTCGAAGTACGGTTTCTACTGAATGTGTATCGCTTTCACCCATCGTACTAAATCATAGTAAGTCCCATCGTAAGTCAGGGACCGTCTGTGCATGCACTGACTTGCTCGGTCTCTGCAGCAGCCCTGTACTGTTATCTTCATTTTGCCAATGAAGAAATGGGCCCAGAAGAATCGAGTTATGCACCTGTGGTCACATTGGCTTAGCAGTTGGGCAGAAGTGAACACAGAAACTGATAGAGGACCCTCAAAAAGTAGGAGATCTGTGTTATGCACTAGCGAAATGTTTGGTAAAGCTATTGTCTGCTCTAACTTGGGAGGTACCCCCCATGCTTTCCAAGATGGCAGCCCACCAGGAAGAGGCTGGAGAACAGAAAACTAGTCATCTCCATTGGCTCCTCTTGGCTGTGTTGGGTGAGGATTTACAAGGGAGACACGTGCTCAGGAAAGAATAGTGTTCGAGTGATAGCAAAAGGAAATAGAACCCAGAAACCCAGGCCCTCCCGGGGCTGGAAAATCTTCTACACCCTAAGTAGAAAAAGATGAGAGAGAAAAGTTTTGAGCATCAAAGGCCCAATAAAGCTTTTCCCTTGGATAAAGTGACTCAGGACAAGATCAGATGAAAGTTGTGCCTCCTATTTACTACTCCGAATAGCCTCAAGATAGCCATTGAGGAGACAGGGAGAGTGTGGGTGTGAACCAGCAAAACAAATTAGGCTCAAGAATTATGTCTGGAAAAGACTTTGGAGGAGAGTGGCTACTGGCACAGGAAACTACATGGTAAGCTGCATTCCCGTCTGTATCAGTTACCAATTGCTACGATAATGCTGCATAACAAATTACCCAAAACTAGAAACAAACAGGAGCAAGCTAAGCCTGTGAAGAAGTGTATCACCAAAGGGACCATGAGCCGGGGCTCCCCCTCAAAAATAAAAACCCTTGACAGTCTTCAGCTGTAAAACAACCTTTCGAGCTCTAACCATCCATGAGCAGGAGGGAGAGTATGAAGCACCTAAGGAGGGCATGCCCTGCCACGCCCATTTCAGATGTGGCCAGGGAGGATGATGGATAAGGAGGAAGCTCCCAGAGAGAAGAGCCAGGACGCAGAGCGGATGGGAGAGCCTCTCCTGGGGAGCAGAACCAGAGTGCTGAAGGAGTCTCCTGCAGTCCTGTCCCTATGCCACCGCTGTATGGGGTGGGGTGAGGGGGCAGCTTACTTGTCTTTTTAGTTCATGGGTCACTGGACCAAGAAGAGCCTCATTGGGTGAGAAGAGACGACTACATCCGAGTCATCAGTGCCCCCGGGCTTCAAGCCAGACGCAGGGGCTGGGCAGGACTTTGGATGGTGTCCCCTGAGGAGAGGTGAGTATGTGTCTGAGTGAGAAGAAAAACTTGCTGGTTCGGCACGCAGATTGCGGCAGAGACTACGGTAATGCCCGTGTCCCCCGTTTCTTCTTCCTGAGCATACAGGAAGGCAACATCCCCAAGCCTCTCGGATAATAAGGCTGGTGCTATGTGATGGAGTTTGGCCAATAGAATGTGGGCGGAAGTAATGAGAGCCGTTTTCAGGCCTGGCCCCTAGAAACATCCTGAGTGGTCCCCAGCCCTCTGTTACGCTGCTGCAGATGTCCAGGCCATGTGTTCCAGATGACGTGGCTACATGAAGGAAGAGAGTCACCTAAACTCTTTCAAACTGTGTGAATGAGAAATAAACCATTACTGTGTCAAGTCAGGGGGATTTCCTGCTTTATTCGTTTCCTCATCATGGCCTATTCTACTCTGCCTAGCACATCTTGTTGTATCAGATGCATGGTATATAGCACATCTTAGTATATCACATGTTCTCTCTCTCTTGGCCACACTCTCTCTCAGTTTCTGTTCTCCAGCCTCTCAGATGCTCCTTCAACCTCCTCTCCTGTCCACAGTCCCTCCTGCCACAGGGCCTTTGCACATGCCATGTGTCTGGTCAGTCTGCTCTCTCACTCTCAACAATGACTGGGTCAAACCTTCTACCCATTCCTCAAGCCCATGACTTTTCATTTCCCTCCATTCTTAGGAGATGACCTCACTGACTTCCATCAGAGAAAATGGAAGCCATCAGATAGGAACTCCCTTATCTTCCCATATCTGTATACATCCCGTTCTGTTACAACCCGGGAGCTGTCCCTCCTCCTTGTTCACCCGGTCCTTCTTCCTGCCCTTTGGATCCTGTCCCTACCTTATTCTACCCTTCTCTTCACATCCATCTGTCTCTGCTCAGTTGTATCCAGCTCTCAAGCCTGTGCTGCTTTGCCCGATCCAGATTCAGATCCAGCAACCCTCCTTTTCCTTTCCTCCTCTTACAACCCACCTTCTGCAAAGGGTTGACCACGCTCATCTCCATTTCCCTGTCTCTCATCTGTTCCTTATCTCCACCTGTCTAGCCCTCTGCCTTCTTTTTCTAAGAAAGCGTCCCTCACTGGGTCACCTAGCACCTCCGTGTTGCTAAATCCAACAGACATTGTCCAAAGGTTTACTTTCAACTCCAGCCGACGACAGAAACCTCATGCCTTGGTTTTCGTGATTCAACCTTTCCTTGGGTTTCCTTCACCTCTCTAGCCACACCTCTGCCTCTGTGGAGGCACATCGCCCCTCTACCCAGTCATTAAATTGGAAGTTCCTTGTGTGCTGTCCTAGGAGCCCTCCCCTTTTCTTTCCATACTTGCTCTGGTGACCTGACCCACACCGGGGTATCCATTAGCTCCTACATGTGGACACTTCTCCGTTCCTTTGAACTCCTGCCTCCATATCTCATTGCCAGTTTGACTCCTCCAGTGGGTCTCAGAGGCCCTTCAAACTCAGCATGTCCAAAACAGAACCCAGCTGTTCCCCCTCCCTGTGCCACCCGCCAAGCCCTCCTGGTCTTCCTCTGGAATCTCTCAGTGAAAGGTGCCAGCCTCCATCCAGTTGCTCAAGCTAGGAATTGGCCTAAACCCCTCCCTCTCCTTCCATTACGTCACCGAGGTCTGTTGACTCACCCCCAAAAGAGCTTCTTTCCATCTCCAGCAGCATCATCATGGTCAGAGGTACTGTCATTCTTCCCTCACCTGGACAACTACTACAGCCTTCTGTTCTCTATCTGCTGCCCTGAAATCAGTATATTCCAAGACACTGCTCTGACCACGTCCTCCGTCTCCTTAAAACCCTTCAAGGGCTGCCCATGGCTCTCAAAAAAAGGTGAAAATTCTTAACATAGACTACAAGGGTCCTGCATAGGATGCCCAATCTTAAACGTCATCTTGGCAAGCTCTCTCCCACTTTCTGTGCTCCAGCCTCTGTGATGCTCTTTCAACCTCTCATCCTCCCACCACAGGGCCTTTGCACATAAGGTTCCCTCTGCCCAGAATGCTCTTTCCTCCCTTTCCCTATCACCCCTTTCCTCTTTCAGATCTCAGCTCAGGGGGCACTTCCTCAGAGAAGCCTTCCCTCACCTCAATTTTTTTTTTTTTAAAGATTTTTATTTTTTCCTTTTTCTCCCCAAAGCCCCCGGTACGTAGTTATATATTCTTCGTTGTGGGTCCTTCTAGTTGTGGCATGTGGGATGCTGCCTCAGCGTGGTTTGATGAGCAGTGCCATGTCCGCGTCCAGGATTCGAACCAACGAAACACTGGGCCGCCTGCAGCGGAGCGCGCGAACTTAACCACTCGGCCACGGGGCCAGCCCCCCCTCACCTCAATTTTAAGTACATCTGGTGATTCTCTGATTAATGCCTGTCTCTGCCCAGTGGACTTCAAGCTCCATGAGAACGGGACTCGATCTATTTTTGTCCACCTTTATGTCTCTAGTGCCTGGCACATCACTTGGCACATAGAGGGTGTTCCTAATTATTTAAGACATGAGTAAAAACAAAAATTGGTGTGTCAGTCCAATAGCAGAGCTCAAAGCAAACCTTCCTGACAGCGGGAGCTGTGCATCTGCAGGAGTCAGAGGCCTCTTGGGCCTCCTGCTGAGAAGAGATTTTTTTTCCCCCCTCTCTAGTTCCAACAGTTCGATATGCTTGAAGGACTGGTCCCCAGCAAGCCAGGTGGCGGGATGCCCTCGGCCCGAGGACAAGCGTTTTAATGAATTACATCTGTCTGTTTCACTTAGGACAGTGGCGGGTTCTTGGTCCCCTGCCTAGGCCTCTGGAAGACCTGGGATGGTCAAAGAAGAAAACTCCCAAGCTCAGGAAATAGACGCTGCCCCACAGGGCCCTAGAGCCCCGGCCCCAGGGTCCACGCGCCCCGCTGAGGGCGGGCTTTACATTGCTCACAAGGAGGGTGTGCTGGAGAAGCAGAAAGAGCTGGGACTCCTGTCTGTGTGGGCGCTCCGTGCTAGCTCCCTCTCTGCTTTCTACTCCCCATTCAGTCTGATGGGCCTTCTTAGCATCTCTCCCCAACACATACACATCTACTCCCAGCCCTGGCTGGATCCTTCAAACTCAGAGACGCTTGTTCACACAGCTAGGAAGCAGCAAGACAGGATTCGAATCCAGGTTTCCCAAGAACAGCAGGTACCTTCCAGCACCCCTCTCATCCCAGACTTTGCCCATTCACTCCTGCCCTCGTGAGATTTGCCACACAGTGCACCGTCTCTGCTAATATTTATCTACAGTCTTTCTTTAGTCACGTTCCTTTTTTATTTAAGCAAATTAATTTTAAAAGGAAGCTTTACCTACAACTGCATATGGAAAAATCATATCCATGGTGTCAGTTGTCAACATTTATAAAGTAACTATAAAATGAATACATAAAATGTTACTGAACTTTTTCTAACATTTTATTGTAAAAATTTTCCAACATACAGCAATGTTGAAAGAGTTTTACAGTGAACACCCGTATATCCACCACTTAGATCTTTTCATTAACTTTTTACGCTACTTGATTCATTGCATATCTGTCCATCTTCCCATCCCTCTCTCCACCCACTAATCCGTCTACTTATTGATGCATTTCAGAGAAAATTACAGAAATCAGAATGCTTCCCAAAATACTTCATAATGTCTATCATTAGAGTCCAATATTTAAAGTTTTTTCCTTTTGCTGTAAAATTTACCCACGATGTAATGAATAAATCTTGTGTACATTGGCTGAGTTTTAACAAATGCTTACAGCAAACTCCTATCAAGATACAGAAATTACCATCACCCCAGAACGTGCCCCCATGTTCCATCCTAGTCAGCCCCCACAGCACACCTCCCCACACCCCCAGCAGCCTGTTTTTCCACACAGGTTAGTTTTGTCTGTTCTAGAATTTCGTATAGAGGGAATCATACACTATGTCCTCTCTTGTGCCTGCTTCCACTCAGCATAATGTTACTGCGAGTCACCCACGTCATTGCACACATCAGTATTTGTCTCTGCTAGTTATTTATTCTGTTATTCCATTCCATATGACTCCACCACAGTCAGTCCGTCCATTCTCCTATGATGGACACCCGACAGGTTTCCAGTACTGGGCTGTTATGAATGAAGATACCACGAACAAGTCTCTTTGTGAACATATGTTTTTCTTTCTCTCAGTAAATATCTAGAAGTAGAATTGTTGGGTCATAAGATAGGTTTATGTCTAGTTTAAAAGCAACTGCCAGAACTTTTTCCAAAGTAGAGGTACCGTTTTACACTCCCACTAACAATGTATGAGAGCCAGCATTTGGTGTTGTCAGTCCGTTAAATTTTAGCCATTCTGGTGGGCATGTACTGGTGCACCACTGTGGTTTTAATTTGCGTTTACCTGACGATTAATGATGTTGAATGTTTTCATGCGCTTATTGGCCATTCATATATCTTCTTTTGTGGAGTATCTTTTCAAGTCTTTTACCCATTTTTAAATTTAGTTTTTGTCATTTTATTGTTGAATTGTAGGAGCTCTTTATATATGCTGCATACCAGTCCTTTGCTAGATATATATTTGCAAATATTTTTACCTAGTCTGTGCCTTGTGTGTGTTCGTTTTCTTAACAGTATCTTTTGAAGAGCCAAGTGTTTAAATTTTGATGAAATCCAGTTTATCAGCTTTTTCTTTTATGGTTATTGCTTTTCATGACCTATTTAAGAAGGCTTTGCTTATCCCCAAGTCATGAAGGTATCTTTATATCTTGAATGAATTTTTAGGCATGATGTGAGGTAAGATTTGAGGTTCTTTTTTTTTTTTTGACATAAAGGTGTCCAGTTATTCCAACATTATTTATTAAAAAGACTTCCTTTCCCATTGGATTGCTTTGGTATCTTTATCAAAAATCATGTCTGAAACTAGAAAAACAAATAAAACAACAACAACAATGTTATTAAAGTAAAAAAAAATTTTAATGTTTAAATGAAAATTAAGTGCAAATAAGAGTAGTCTCGTTGAGTTACAAAAATTCATTTTAAAAATAAGTTCCTCACTGAGAAAAATGGAACTGGTGAGGACAAGTCTGTCATAAAAGGATACCTGGCTTAATATCAGTTATGTCTAAAATGAAGATGTTCTCCATCAAAAAAAGAATTCTCTCTCTCTTTTTTTTTTTTTGGCAAGGAAGATTGGCCCTGAGCTAACATCTATTGCCAATCTTCCTTTTTTCTTTTTCTCCCCAAAGCCCCAACACATGAAGGTATAGTTGTAAGTCATTCTAATTCTTCTACGTGAGCCACCAGCACAGCATGGCTACTGACAGACAGGTGGTGTGGTTCTGCAAACAGGAAGTGAACCCGGGCCACCAAGGTGGAGAGAGCGCTGAATTTTAACCACTAGGCCATCAGGGCTGGCTCAGAATTCTCTTTTGAAGCTGTGACATTAATTAACCAACATTGAGAATGCCTACAGCCATAAGCATGTAGGTGGAGAGAGCAGGAGTTTTAACTGCCTTCTCTGATATAATTATTTATGAGTTTGTCACATAAAAAGAGGCTGTCAACGTCCAGGAGTAGGTTTGTTGTGGTGACATGTGTAAATTCAGTGCTTGAAAACCCACACCGGCCATCCCTGCCACCTCCACTGTCCATTGACCACGGGGCAGGAGGTTGACTTGAGCACGTGGTCAGTGTCCTGGGCAGCGTCAGGCGGACAGCCAAGACGGTGCCCCGTTTTAGCCTCTCCTGAGACTAATTATAGTGAGAGGTGTTTATCATGTGAGGTACGCTTCTAATTTAGCTCATTTATTCCTCATGGAGAGAGGTAGAGACGCTCTGATCATCCCACTTTAACTGGGAAACTGGGCTGCAGAAAAATTGGACCCCTTGCCCAAGGTCGTTCAGCTGGTGAGCAGGGGAAGCGGGACGTGAAGCCAGGCAGCCCGGTGGCGCGCCAGCCCTCCCAACCCCTCTGCAGCGTGGCCTCCTCATCGGAACATGCTTTTGTTGCTTGTGATTTTGGTGTCACTGCCCACAAAATCATTGCCAAGGCCAACGTCAAGGAGCTTTTTACAGTTTCAGGTCTTATGCTTAAGTCTTTGATCCATTTTTAGTTCAGCTACAAGCTTTTGAAAGACCAGGCTCGTGGTTTCTTTGGCATTACTATTCCCTCAAAATTCCAGTAGGTCTCTCATCTATCTGCTTCCCATATGCTAGAACATGATGGTTAATTTTATGGTCAACTTGCCTGGGTCTCAGGGTGTCCAGATATTTGGTCAAACATTATTCTGGGTGTTTCTCTGAGGGTATTTCTGGATGAGATTAACCTTTTTTTTTTTTTTTGAGGAAGATTAGCCCTGAGCTAACATCTGCTGCCAATCCTCCTCTTTTTGCTGAGGAAGACTGGCCCTGAGCTAACATCCATGCCCATCTTCCTCTACTTTATGCATGGGACACCTACCACAGCATGGCTTGCCAAGCAGTGCCATGTCCACACCTGGGATCCAAACCAGTGAACCCCGGGCCGCCAAAGTGGAACATGTGAACTTAACCACTGCACCACCAGGCCGGCCCCAAGATTAACATTTAAATCAGTAGATTAAGCAAAGCAGATCACTCTCCCTAATATGGGTGGGCCTCATCCAATCAGTTGAAGCCCTGAATAGAACAAAAAGGCTCCACCACACCCCACATCCCACAATTAAGAGAGAAGTCTTCCTGCTGACTGACATCGAACTGAGGCGTTGGCTTTCATCCTGCCTTCAGATTCAAACTGAAACATTAGCTCTTCCTGTCTGCAGGTGGGAAGTATGTCATCCGCTCTCCAGGTTCTAAGGCCTTTGGACATGGACTAGAAGTAAATCATTGGCTCTCCTGGGTCTCCAACTTACTGATTCACCACCCTGCAGATCTTGGGACTTATTTGCCTCCATAATCCCATGAGCCAATTTCTTATACCCAAACCCCGTCTGTCTCCATCTCTCTCTCTCTGTATATATACGTATAGATGTCCATCCTGTTGGTTCTGTTTCTCCGGAGAACCCTGACGAATACACAGAATCATGTCCCAACTTGTTTCCCAAGTCCTCAGCTCCTCAGTCCTCTGCTTGTGCTGCAGAAGCAAACAAAAGCCCAAAACTCAAGGGCATGAAGCAGCTCAGTTTCTCCGTCTGTCGCATCCCCATCCGATGAGGGACAGGCAGCTCTCCCGGGCTGCTGACCTCCAGGCGGTGACTCGGGGATCCAGGCTGCTCCCACCTTTCGGTTCTTCCCGCCCAACATGAGGACTCCACCCACAGGGAGTGGAAAACGCACAGTGGCTCCTGACTACCTCAGGCTGGGAGTGGCGCTCCTCAACTCCTCGCGCAGCATGTTGGCCAGAACAGGCCACACGGCACTTATCTAACTGCTAGGGAGGCTGGGAAATGGAAAACAAGCATAACCACTTACCGACTGCTTTTTCCATGCAGGGCTGTGTGCTGAAGCACTTAAATATTGTCTTTTCTAAATCTGCAGCCTAACTGTATGAATTCTACTGCAGCCTCATCACACGGCTAAGGAAACGGGCTTGGAGAGGTTTAAGGAAGTTGTCCAAGGGCACCTGCCTTATAAAGGCAGGGCTGGGGATTCGAACCCAGATCTCTATGCGTCTGGGCCCCAGTCTCTTGCCCCCTACCCCGGGTTTCTTGCTGATCGCTGCCAAGAATATCTCCATCCTGTTGAAGGACGTGGATTGGGTTCTTATTTTCTGCTCCATCTCATTGCATCTTCCCCAGGAGTCATTAATTTTTAAACCTTGTGCAAAATCAGCCAGTTCACCCAGAGGAGACAGTCCAAGAACAGAACAGGCAGAAACAGAACAGCCAGCAAACAAGCATGAGAGAGTTTCTTCCAGGAAACGTCCACCGAGGGGAGAAATGAACCACATCCCAGAAGTCACCCTAGCATGGTGGGAGGTGGAGAGAGCGCTCAGACCATCCGGGGAGCCACTGCCTTTTAGGAAGGACGATGACAGAGAGCAATTGGACTTAGGCCATTAGACCCAGGCTATTTCAGTTCCTGGGGTGACAGCACAGGAAGCAGGGCCTCCAGGGCACTTCTGAAAGGTGGGAGCTGTAGGATGCTAGTCCCGGGCAGCCCTCCTGTCTCACTGAGACAGCGGTCCTTCCTAGAGGCCCAAGTCACAGTACAGAGAAGCTGGAAAGAGCAAAACCAGCAGCGGAAGCTGCCGTCACGCCGGCCCGTCTGCTGGCACTCTCCCTGGACCCGATGCTTACACCCACAATAACCACATCCCCCACCCCTCCACCCGGTGCAGGCACCACGCTGAGCTCCTCTCTCGCAGTCCTCATTTCATCCTCCCAACAGCCCAGGGAGCAGCTAGCATCCTGCTGTCGCAAAGAAGAAAGCGAGGCCCAGGACACTGTCCGCGAGGGAGCCAGGATGTGAATGCAGCTCAGCGAGGCCCCAAAGCCAGGGCTCGGACCCTAATGCCAGGCCGTCCAGACCCAGGAGCTTCCAGATCCACATCCTCTAAATCGGTTACTTGGCCGTCCTCAGAGGATCCACGGAGCCCTTCAGCGGGGCTAACCCGAGAGGTGGTCATAGGAAGCCAGGCCACCCTGCTGCCCTGTCCCGTGGACAAAGGGGCCCCGTGGCTTGGCGTGGCCCCAGTCAGCCCTTCCTGCCATGACCCCCTGTATGTCACATCCCAGCCTCAAATTGCTCCACCCCCGAGGGTCACCTGGAGCAGCTGAGGTCCAGGTGATCACACAGGGGGTCACCTGGCCTGGGTGAGGTTCTTCAGGTGAGCTTAGAAGAATCTGGTTCGAAAACAGTGTTCTCGGCAGCAGAGCGAGGGGTTTGCTGAGCTCTATTCTGCAGACCCGGTGGCCTCCGTGGACACACTTTAGGGTCTAGGCCAGGAGAGACGGCCAGTGCGGTCCAGCCAGACCCAGAGGGCCAGGCCAAGTGTGGCAGCCTCCTGTCCATGCTCTCCTGTAACAAGGCAGAGGGGAAGAACCTGGAAGCGGGTAGAGTGGGGTCGTTCTATCTCACAGGGGAGGGGAGGGGAGGAAACATGGAGCCAACCATCATTTCAGGATCCGTTTGAAGAAGGAGTTCTGAGGCCCCAAGGCCAAAGAAACAACACATGTCAAACTAAAAACAAACAAACCAAACCTCCTGTTCTAGTCCAGACCCCTCTTTTCACACGCAGCAGGACCAGAGAGGGGAGGTTAATTAAGGAAGGTCACACAGCACTATTTGTGTCAGAGCCACACCTCAAAGCCAAGTCTAGAAGAGGCTCCAGAAGGAGCAGAGATGTGACCTCAGCTCCTCCAAGGCATTAGCACCCCTGCCTCTTCCTCTTACACCAAAAAGGGCTCAGCCCGGGGCTTTCTTGGGAGTGACACCTGATCTGATCTCTCCTCTAGCACCCTCTTGCCTCGAGGCCCATCTGAAGCCAGGAAACACTACCCTTCGTGCCTGCCCCAGCCTCCAGCCCAGGGACTTCAAAAGTATGAGTGTGATATGATCCAGCAATTCCACTCGGGGTCTATACCCCAAAGACTTGAAAGCAATGATTCAAAGAGATATTTGTACACCCAAGTTCACATTAGCATCATTCCCAATAACCAAAAGGTAGAAAGAGCCAAAATGTCCGTCTACAGAGGATTGGATAACGACATGTGGTTATAGATGCAATGGAATACTATTCAGCCTTAAAGACGAACAAAATTCCGACACATGCTACCAGGCAGATGAATCTTGAGGACGTTATGCTAAGTGAAATAAACCAGACACGAAAGGACAAATGCAGTCTGATTCCATTTACGTGAGGTTCCCTGCGCCGTCAAATTCAGACGTCCCTGCTCTGCGAGGACTCAGTTTCCTCAGCTATGTCCTAGCGGACTGCTTCCCAATTCTTGCTCATCTTGATGATTTGGACAGTTGTCAACCCCTCTTTGGTGGATTTTCACCTAGCAGCGGCCAGTGCAGACCAAGGGGCTGGGTGCAGGAGACAGCTGAGCATGGGAGGGAGGAGTCTTTTAAAAGGGTCTTTAAAACTGTCATCGAAGGTCAGATTTTGCAAATAGCTTGAGGAGGGGCTGGCCTGTGGTGGCCGAGTGGTTAAGTTTGCACGCTCCACTTCGGCAGCCCGGGCTTCACTGGTTTGGACCCTGAGCACGGACGTACACACAGGTCATCAAGCCATGCCGTGGCGGCGTCCCACATGGAAGGACTCACAACTAGGATATACAACTATGTGCTGGGGCTTTGGGGAGAAAAAAAAAAAGATGAAGATTGCAACTGATGTTAGCCCAGGGCCAATCTTCCTCACCAGAAAAAAAGAGAGAGAGAGAAAATAACTTGAAGAGCTTCTAGCTCAATCCATAAGGTAATATCGAAGTGGTCGCCAGCGTGACCTTTGGAGCTAGCCTGCCTGGATTCAAAGAAGAACCTCCCCCTTTATTAGCTGTGCGACCCTGGACAAGTTGCGGAGCCTCTCTGTGTCTCAGTTTCTTCATCTATAAAACAGAGTTGCTGATACCACCCACCACACAGGAACACCCCTCACAGTGGTGACATTTAAATGTAGTATTACATGGGAAGCACTCAGAACAGTGCCTGGTACCTCATAAACCCTGAGTGAGAGCCTGCTGTCGTTGTCATCCAGATCCAAGCAAATTCAAACTGCTGCTTGAATGCCTCCCCAGGCGGAGAACTCACTCCCCCCGCCGGGCAGCATGGTCTTCTGTCAAAAGGTTGGGTGTGTTAAGCAGCTTTTCCCTCCTTTAACACATCTCTTCCTGACAAGAGCCTGGCCCTGCCCCCTGAGGCCAGCCCTGAAGACACATGTCAACCAAGACAGAACGACACATGCTTGGTGATGTGCTGACTCGTTTGCCCAAGTTCATGCTCCTTTGGGGACCTGAAGCTCACGCAGCCCAGAGCACAGAGTACAGACATCTGTCCCCATTCGGGAGTCAGCAGTCAAAGGGTGGTGCACACTGGCCTCGGACACCTGTCAGGGCCTGCTCCCGTTGGTCCCAGCTAAGGACTTCCATGGGCCAGGGCCCCAAAATGTCCTCTTGCTGGTTTCTGAGACTCAACCTTCCAGGCCTCAGTGGGGAGGCAGCTGCTGGCATCCAGGGCCAGCTCCACGTGTCTGAAGCCCTGACTTCTCACAGGGGGGAGACGAGAACGAATCTTACTGCTCAGGCTGGGCAGCTCTAGAAAGGGGAAAGAAGTCACCATCGGGCCAGGGCAGTCCATCCCTTTGGAAATGACTGAGCTCGACCGCGTGGTGTCAGAGCCCACTGCTCCAGTCCCAGCTCTTGACAGCAGATTTGCTGGCAGTTTCCAGCAGGCTTGGCGCCGACTCAGGAGTCAGAGCTGGCTCCATCCCTTCCTGCCTGTGATGCCTCGGGCAGGTCCCCCATATGTAAAACGGAGATAAAAATAGTTTCTGTCTTGTGGGGCTGGAGTGAAAAGGGATGGGGTGACTCCTAGCTCTGAGCCTGGGCAGAAGTGCTTAATAAATGAGAAGATGGGCTGAGGTGGGCCCAGGATTTCCAACTTAAAATCTGGAAGCGTTGTTTAGTCTGTTGCTTCATTTCACAGATAGAAAAACTGAGGCCCAGAGGTGAGAGGTCCAAAAGTCACGCAGCAATTCGGCTGTCACTGGGACCAGTGCCAGGCGAGCATCCCCAGGCCTCCTGCTCCTTGCGGGCTCCGGGCCCCCGCCCTCCCAGAGCACTCCGTGCGAAGCCGGCACCTTCTGTTCTGGAGAGCCCGGGGGTGAATAAGTCTGGGTGGCTTGTGGCTGGGGCCATCTAGCTGCTCTGCCGCCTCCCTGCACCCCTCCAGGAGCCCCCCAGACTGCGGAGAGCAGCACCGGCAGCATCTCCTGCAGTTGCGCGGTATGGCCGCTGGGTGTCGCCACACAGCAAAAAACCAGAGGCCACTTGGAGGACCGCCGCTGCCGGCCCTAAAGGGAGTTCAGACTCGGAGAGCGGCCGCCTCCCGGGAGTCCTACCCAAGTCTTCCGGCTGCTCCACCAGCTCAAGAGCTTCCCTCGCAGCCCTACGGGGAGGATTTCAAACCTTTCTCCCACCTGCTCTTCCCCCACCAAGTGCTAAATGGAAAACCTGGCCACAGCTTCTAGCTGAGCTCCTCCTCCCCATGCAGTGCTCCAGCCACAGTCACCGCCACCAGGGCGCCAGGCTCTCCCACCTTTGCCCTTGCAGAGCCTTCCACGTGGTGCACCCTCCCTCATCTCCGCCTAGACACTGTGCATGGGGTATTCCAAATCCACCAGCGACCTACCAGGTGGGCACTGTGTCCCCAGCTTACAGGTGCAGGAACAGGCTCAGGGAGGCGAGGCCCAGACTCGCACAGCAAGCCAGTGGCAGAAGCAGCTTCTGGGATCAGACCTGCCAGCCTCCTAAACTGAGCTTTCTTTGGCTACATCACACTGGCTGTGTCTGAGACCCCAGAAGACTGTGGGCTCCCTGAGGGCAGGGCCGTGAGAAATTCAAGGGCCATAACCCAGGGGCCCAAACCTCTGCCTGGGCCTTTCCCTAACTCTTTGTTGGCGCTCACAGTCAAAGCATGCCAGGTGCCGGCTAAGGGCTTTGTGTGTACTACAACCCCACAGGGAGGTGCCATGATTACCCCCGTTATCCAGAAGGGGAAACTGAGGCACAAGGAACATGCACCAAGTCTTAGGTTATCAAGTGGCAGGGCCAGGGCCTCTGCTGTCTGGCTTCAGAGTCTGAGCTCTTGCTTGTAACCACTTCTCTATGCACCCTTTGAGAAGGGCCACTCCCTCCCTTCGCCCTGGGTGAGCCCCCACCTTTGGTGGTCTCACCCTATCTTGCGGCTCGTGGGTGGAGCTCACGCGAGCCTCTGTCATTAGACTGGGAGCTCCTCAGTGGAGGGTGGCTACAGAGCATGTCTGCCCGACTCCCCGTTCAGCGACGTGGCGTTAGTGGTCTGAAAGCAGCCGTGATGAGAGTATTTACACCACGGAAATTGGCAAACGCTGCAAATCGGGGCTCCTCGCTACCCCACCTCACCTGCTCCTCCCCAGAGACACGACTGTTACACGTTTACAAGCCTTCAAGTCAAGGCGAGGTGAATGGGCTTCAGAGGAGGCAGGAGCAGTGACTGTGGAGTTGGTTCACTCCTGTCTTAAGCCAGTCTCTGCCTCCACCGCCTGTGAGGCCTGGGTAATCTGTCTTTAGGCTTCACCTTTACCATCTCGAAAATAAGGCTAAGAATAGCAGCTTTTAAAAATTGAGCATCTTGAGGGGGCCAGCCCCATGGCCTAGTGGTTAAGCTCACGGCACTCTGCTTTGGCAGCCTGGGTTCAGTTTCTGGACATGGAACCACACCACTCGTAGGTGGCCATGCTGTGGTGGTGATCCACATAAAAAATAAAAGATTGGCACAGATGTTAGCTCAGGGTGAATCTTCATCAGCAAAAAAATAAATAAATAAATAAAAATAAATTGAGCATCAACTATCTGCCAGGTGCTGAATTCACCCTCTCGTTAAATCTGCCGGCAGCTCTACAAGGCAGTCCGGTTACAGCCCTCGGTGAAGATGAGGCAAAGAGGATAGGGACCTCGTCGAAGGTGACGGATCGGGTTGGAACCACACTCTTCACTGCTGTGGCTTATTGGCTCTATAATAATAGTACCCAGTTCACAGTGTGATCTGGGGGATTATATGAAGTGCGTGTGTAAAATTGCTTGGCACAGATCTGGCTCTAGCAGAGCATGGTAAACATCGATTTACCAAGAGGCCTAAGAGTGGCATCGGGACCCACCCACGTTCGAATCCCGACTCTGCTATTTTCTGATTGCGAGATCTCCGGCCAGTCAAGTCGCTTTGCTTGTCTAAGCCTCATTTTCCCCGTGTGAAAAGACGGATAATAATAGCTACCTGGAAGAGCTCCTCAGAGGACTGGAGATAAAGGATATAAAGCGTCTGGTGAGAAGTGGGTCCTCAGTGAATGGAAGTGATTGTTTGGGATTATCGTTTATTTGATGTCACTCAGACGGCAGCTCTGCCGGGCCCTGTGGAGGGAGACCGGCGATGGGGGCCAAAGCCATGGAGGCAGGACCTTGCCTCAGCAGCTCCTGGCCCCCCACTCCTGGCCAGGTCAGCCCCTCCGTGGGCCCTGGCTCTGGAAGGGCTTCAGAGGCGTGGGGACTCTGTTGCTAGGCGCCAGTTGCTAGGCAATGCACTGTTTCTCCTGGCCTGGCCACCTCTCAGAGGGCCCAGGCCACTCCGGAGCAGCTCCTGCCTCCTGCAGCCTCTTGCTCGTCCTCAGAGCCACTGCGGAGGGCAGGTGAGGGTGGGGCCAGCTGCCTGTTGGTCTCCAGGAGAGCTGAGCCAACTCCCAGCGGGAGGTGGGCAAGACCAAGACAGCCGAGGGTGAGACGGAGAGCGAGTATCCCCCAATTCTTGGGACAGCCAAGAATTCCCTGGGGGGAGGTTGTCTGGCCATTCAGTCCCCAGAGGAGAGTGTGGGGGGGTTTAGATCAGGAGCCCAGGAGTCAGATACCCTGGGTCTGAATCACAGTTTACCACCTACTGTGAGCTAATCCTTCATCACTTGGAACCTCAGTTTCCTGGCTGTAAAATGGGAATTAATAATAGGATGTGGGAAGGTGAAAGGAGACACAGGTGTACATGAGATAAGTGTTGACGATTACTAGTCCTGTCTTCAGTGTGAGGTGGGGGTGTGAGTGGAGAGGGACAGGCCTGGGGGAAGGGGCTGGCTGGGTGGGGTTCCGTCACCCCCTCTGTGGTCTCGGCAGCCTGGGCCTGGGGCGGGCTCGGGCCCTAGGGCTGCTGGGCTGACGGGGGCCCCTTGTGCTTCCTTCCTAGGCCCCCCGGGGCCCTGCCCCACAGCATCATGATGGGGAAACTCCCCCTGGGAAGTGTCTCCCCTTATGTGAAGATGAGTTCAGGCGGCTGCACGGATCCGCTGAAATTCTATGCCACCAGCTACTCCGTAGCCTATGGTGAGGGCACCTCTGTGCAGAAGCACCTGTAGGACACAGGGCAGGAGCGGGGAGGCACTCCTGCTGGGAGAGGAGCACCCCCTTAGCCCATCACACACTGGGAGCAACCTCAGCACACTGAGCTGATCGGTCCCCTGAGCCCCCAAGGACCATGTCCACACGGGTACCATGGGGCTGGCCCCGCCCCACTGCTCCCTCCACCTAATCCATCCTATGATTCTGCCATACTGACTGTCCCCAACCTGCCGACTCCATTTCCTGTTGTCACAGTCCCGAAAGGCCAGGTTTCACAGCTCGTGTCACACTTGCTGTTGCCCCGACTCTGTGCCTTCTCCATCACAGGGCCCCTGGACCCCAAGGGGGATGCTGACCGTGCTTGGGAAGCCCCCCTCACTGCTCTCCCACTCTGCTGACCCCCCCATCCTGTCTGCTCACTTCCCTTCTGGCAGGTCGGGAGGATTTCAGGCCGCGCATGGGCAGTCACAAAGGCACAGGCTACCAATCAAATTTCCGGCCTGTGGTCTCATACCAAGCCAAGGTTGACACCCTGGAGCCACCTGGACCAGCCATGGGGTACGGTCAGCCCCACCCCTTCTCACCCCCTGTCCTGCTGGAGTTGGCTCTCAGGGCCATAGGAGCTCATCGGACCACTTCCAGGCTCCAGGCATAGGGACCCTGAGCCTTGCCTGCTCTAGGTCTCAGGTCCTGGGGGCCCAAAGGCAGGCGACCCCTGAGGCATCTGTGCGAGGTCTGAGGGAGGTGGGAAGCTTCTGGAGATAAGCATTGCAGCCTTCAGAGGACAAAGGCAGGTAGCCCTGGTGGTAAGAGCTCTTACCCCTGCTCCACCTCAGGAAACAAGTCTGTGACAATCTCCAGACAGTGACCAGTCAGAGTTTCCGTCCCCCAGAGGTATCCGATGGCGGATATCCCCTGCCCTGGGACCTGGCCAAGACCAGCTCTGGGTACTCTCGGGAGAAGTCCAACGTGACACCTCTGACCAAGGAGGTCAGTGCTGCGCCGGGGCCAGGAGACAGCGGGGAGCCCTAGGATGGGCTGGAGGAAGGGCTGGGGGTGGAAAGTGGGTGGAGTCCCTCCAGCAGGGTGGGACTGCCCTGCCAAGAGTTGGTCAAGGCTGAGATGACTGGACATGGAGCAGCCACAATGTGGGCTGGGGGTACACACACTTTCATCACCTTTGTCCTCATCCTCGTCCCCACCATCACCTCCCTCTCCATTTCCATCCCCATCTCTGTCACCATCATCATCTCTACCATTCCCATTCCCTTTCCATCCCCATCTCTACCATTGCCACCATCCCCCCATCACACCATTCCCACCCCCATCCCCCATCACACCATTCCCACCCCCATCCCCCATCACACCATTCCCACCCCCACCCCATCACACCATTCCCACCCCCACCCCATCACACCATTCCCACCCCCACCCCATCACACCATTCCCACCCCCACCCCATCACACCATTCCCACCCCCACCCCATCACACCATTCCCACCCCCACCCCATCACACCATTCCCACCCCCATCCCCCATCACACCATTCCCACCCCCACCCCATCACACCATTCCCACCCCCACCCCCATCACACCATTCCCACCCCCACCCCTCGTCACACCATTCCCACCCCCATCCCCCCATCACACCATTCCCACCCCCACCCCCCATCACACCATTCCCACCCCCACCCCATCACACCATTCCCACCCCCATTCCCCATCACACCATTCCAACCCCATCCCCCATCACACCATTCCCACCCCCACCCCCAACACACCATTCCCACCCCATCACACCATTCCCACCCCCACCCCCATCACACCATTCCCACCCCCACCCCATCACACCATTCCCACCCCATTCCCCATCACACCATTCCAACCCCATCCCCCCCCATCCCCCCCCATCATACCATTCTCACCCCCATCCCCACCATCCCCATCTCCGGTCCTATTCCCACTTCATCCCAACCCCAAACCCATCCCATCCCCCTGATCTCCACCATCCCATCCATATCTCCAAGCCCTTATTACCATCCTCACCACCATTGTCAAATTCACTTCTGTCATTTTCACCCCGTCTTCTTCATTTCTGTCATCATTATGACCATCATCCTTATCATCACCACCACCACCAGAATGGATACTAAGTCATTCATTCATTCATTCATTCAACCAATATGTTCTGAACGTCTTTACTATATTTTACGGTGAAAAGTGCTGGGGAAAAATACAACAGGGAAGAGGCAGGGGGTGAAACAGAAGTGAAGGGGTTGCCACAGCAAATCAGGAGGATGAGGAAAGAGCTTGTTATGGAGACATTAGACAAAGACTTGAGAGAGGTTAGTGTTCCTCCAAGTGTAGCTATGTGAGGGAAGAGTGTTCCAGGTGGTGCCAACAGCAAGTGCAAAGGCCCTGAGGCAGGAGTGTGTGATGTGAAGAGGGACAGCAAGGAGGCAGGTGGCTGGAGCCGACTGAGGAGCCGAGGTCCTGTGGACTGCTGTCAGGATGTGGGTTTCTACTCTGAGTGTGATGAGAATACTCCAGAGCTTGGAGAGAGGAGGGACGTGACCTGACTTCAGGGTAAAGGGCCCCCTCAGGCTGCTGTGAAGACACTCTGTAGGGGTTAAGGGCTGAATCAGAGTCAGGGAGTGGCTGCCCTCCCTCACCTGGAGGGGTAATTGGCCACTCCCTCCTCCCAGGTCAGGAAGGTCCATTTTGACACCCCGGACTACAGGCCCCAGGCCATCACCGGGCTGGAGCCCAGGAAAGTGCCCCTGCTCCACCAGCAGCAGGACAGGGGCTCCCTGGAGTGGGAGAATGCACGATACGTGAGTGGGTGGGCCCCAGTAAGGGCTGTGGGCTGGGCAGAGGGGCCAGACCCCCTGCTTCTCCCTCCTGGAGACCAGAGGGAGACTCACCCAAGAAGCTCAGGGCACCAAGAAAAACTGGGGAGAGCAAAGGCTTTGATATTTGGGATTTCCAAGACAGCATCAAAGGGGTCGTCACGCCCGTCTTAGGATTAACACCCATGCTCCCTTCTCTCCCCTCCCCCATCCGGACGCCCGAGCAGTGGATTGTGAAGGGAGCACCCATTTTCTTCCATCAGCCTCTCTCCTCTCTTTGGGTCCCCTCCGGCCTTGGTCCCGGGGGCTCTGAGCCCTGTTGTTCGTTACTAGGAGTCCAGTGTGGGACGTGACTAAGTTTTCCTGGTCACAGGAGAGCTGTGCTCTCCAGCTGGGATTGCTGGCACTGTGATGCCCCATCAGAGAGAGATTTGTGTCAGGGGTGCTGCCCCAGCCCTCCCTTCTCAGCTATACCGCACAGCTCTACTCAGAGCGCGGATACCCAAGAGCCGCCACCATCACTGACCACCTTCGGGGCTCTGGTCTCCCGTGTGGCCCCATTGCTCCACCCTCCGTGTTCCAGGGCCCGCACTTCATGACTTCTGAGTATAATTCAAAGTATCTCAAGGAGCCTTCTCAGGAGCCAGGTGGGTGCTTGTCAGAGTTCATGCCTCCCTCCCACCACACCTCCCTACTCCCGACCTAGGAGAGACCCCCGGGGACCCTGGACTAAGGACTAAGTCCAGTCCGCCTCCTGGCCCGTCGGTCCTGCCCTTCCTTCTGCCCTCCTCTCTCACTCTGGGCCCTGGAGTCTGGAGTCCTCCTGGTGTCCACCATCCTGGTGGCTCAGGCCTTCGGATCCCCGGAGCCAGCTCTCTCCCCTGGTCCTGGGACACTGAGCTTCTGGGGGCCCCGTGGGTGGGGCCGGGTGGCCAGGGGGCAGCACAAGGGGGCTGTTCCTGCAGACCTGTTGCAGAGGAGATCCATCGGAGCCAAGGAGGAGACCGGCTTCACCAAGGAGTCCACCAGGAGCCCCATTGTCTTCCAGCCGCCCTCCCAGGCCCTGCCCGGGGACCCGGTAAGGCAGGCTGGGCCCCACTGGACTCTCAGGGTCATCGAAGCCGTCCGCTCTGGGGATTTCTAGCTTTTTACAAAAAGTGAGCGGCAGAACCCTTTGTTCAAACACAAGAGGAGGGAGCTTGGGCGACCACCCCTGCTTCGGTCCAACTCCCCCACCTTACGGATGAGAACCCCGAGGGCCAAAGAGGAGAAGTGGCCTAGCCAAGGTCACTCGGAGCCCAGACAAGAACCCGGCCTGCTGGCTCCCACTCAGCGTCGGGTCCTCCCCTCTTTTCTCCCCTAACTCTTCCCTTTCCTCATTACCCCAATTACACCCACCTGTCCCTCTCTGAGCTCAGGACAAGGGGCCGACCCCTTCTGCCCAGCTGAAGCTCCTCTGCTGGCCTCATTCCAGGTCCTCCTCCCCAGCCGGAGTGTCACCAAGTCGGACTTTCTCCCCATGACCTACCCTCATGTAAGCTGAGCTGGGGAGGGCTGGGGTCCTCCTGGGGGGTGGTTGGGACACTGTGCCAGAAGGCCGTGGCGGGCAGCCGTGCTGCGGTGACAGTGGCTGCTTTGCTGTCTTAGGGCGATGAGTTGCTGCCCACGCTGACCAGAGGCTCCGAGTGGGAGAAGAGCTTCAGCCGAGGGAATGAGAGGACTCTGAACCCCAGAGTGAGTGGCCGTGGGGGGCTCCCTCAGACAAGCGGAGAGTCAAGGAGGTTTCTTGAATATGGTGGCCTTTGGGCCAGGCACTGAAGGACGGGAAGAATCAGGGTGTTTGCGGACCCCTTTCGATGGAGGGTAAAGGCCCAGGGGCTGGAAACGGAGGAGAGTGTTTGAAACAGTGAGTTTCGAGTGGCTGGAGGGGGAAGGACGGGTCCTGGGGCTGGGGGCAGGTTGGGGCTGTGTGTGCCTCTGCCCGCCCGCCCTCCCTCCCTGCTGCTTCACCCTGACCACCCAGCCACCCTGCCTGTGGCTCTGTCCCCTGCAGGTGCCCCCTCCCAGCCCAGAACCCAGCAGCATGACCCGGCAATTCCAGCCGCCGCAGCGGATGCAACAGACAAATGTCTCCCTGCTGGGCCAGGAGACCGTGGGGAACAAGGTGAGGCCTGGGGTACCCAGCCGCCACCCCCAAATCCCCACCTTCTCTGAACTGACGAGTCCCCACTCTCTCTCTCTTCTCTCTCATGCAGGAGCCCACAGGGTTCAGCCTTAACAGTCCGAGCTATGTCCGCAGCCCCTACGACCCAGGCGTGGATAATCGCTACCTCAACGCCTACAACCAAAGGTGAGCCCCCTTCCCTGCCCGAGTCCGGGGCTGTGATGCTGGAGCCCATTTCGCAGACAGGGAGACTGAGACTGGAACCAGTGATGAGCTCACAGCCTTGCGAAGGCCGACACGGAATTAATGTAGGTTCCCCCAGAAGCAGACCCTGAGCCAAGGATTTGAGCACAAGCCCTTTATTGGGTTGTGGGGTGTGGGAGAGTGGGGAGGGGGGATGGGGAAGGGGAGGTAGCCAATCACAGGCGTGCTATTAAGCTAGACATCCCACTGGGAGAGTCTAGAAACTGCGAAACACACAATTCAGAATTATCCCAGCCAAGGGGCGAGGGAGCTGGGGTATTCATACCCCCACATCCTTGGGTGGTTGGTTTAGGGCTGTCCCCAGGGGCAGTGTCAATGCTAGGTACCTCCTTGCTCAGGCAAAGCAAGTTCCTGCAGCCCTAGGGCAGCCTTCCCAGAGATGCAGTGCAGGCCATTGGCAGCCAGGCTGGTGGGCAGGGGAAGAATAAGGGGGTCCAAGGGGGTCTGGGTGGAGCAACTATGGCATCTGCTAAGACACTACATCCAGTCCAATGGCACGTGGGCTCCATGTTGCCTCAGGAGATAAGCTCTGTGCTGTGTGAGCCCTGGGCAAAGAGTGAGTGTCAGGAGCATCAGGGAGGGCTCCCAGGAGGAAGTGGCCCTAGAGCTGTGGAGAGGGTTCCCGGGGCCAGGACTGGTTGGGGAGGGCTTCACAGGAGTGGGATAAAGGAGTGTAATTCTTCAGACAAAACCTCCCCTCACAGCATCTGTCATCTGTGTCCACATTGTCCCCCCAAGTCCTTGGTGTCCCAAGGTGCCCCTGTGCCCCATCCTTAGGGACAGATGTGGTGCCTGACTGCACAGCAGATCCTTGACACCTGTGGCTGCTCCAGTCCCCTCAGAGGGTGAGGGGAAGGGGCAGAGGCTCCCTCTGGGCCTAGGGGGACCAGTGTGTCCCTGCCCCTTCCTAGGCAGGCGGACCCCCAGGCCCAGCTGTCTCTGCTGGATCCTTTCCCTGCCCACCAGCACTTCCTGAGCTCCTGCCTGGTGCACCCAGAGCCCCCAGGGGTTGGAATCACCGATTTCCACGTTCATCTATTGGCACCTTCTCTTCATAAGCTCAAGGGCGGGGCCCGCATCTCGCTCACCTTGGTACCTTCAGAACCCGGCCTGGTGCTCAGTGAATAGTGACGAAATGGAAGAAAAGTTGAATGCCTGGAGAGGAATGGATAAGACAGGGTCCCCAGCCCCAAGAGGCTCCCAAGCCGGGGTCAGAGACATCACTTAAACAGTCCTGTCCACTCCCAAGTGCTTTCTCAGCATCTGGGCGCTGGGGGCGGCACAAGGAGGGGCCTCTGGCTCAGGGGCAGAGGGAGGGCAGGCTCCCCGAGCCAGAGCTCCCCAAGTGGATGGGGGCTTGTGGAGTGCCAGGCAGAGGGAACGGCATGGGCTAAGGCGAGGAGGCCAGAGGGATCGGAGGCAGAGTGCACTCTGCTGGAGCCGAGATTCCGGCTGGAGAAGAGCAAGAGGCTGCAGAGGGGTGCAGAGGCCAGCTTCCGGCCCCCAACCCCTCCTGTGCTGTAGGTACTTCGAGAACATCCCCAAGGGTCGAGACTGTGAAGGCTGGACTCGAGGTGGCATCCAGCCCCAGAAGCCAGGAGGCTACACCCTCAACCAGTCGGCCACCCGCGTGGAGGCCACACCCACCCCCACGGAGAGCCTGCGGCGCCAGCACCCCTATGTGGGAAGGTAGCCGTCCCGCCCTCCCGCCCTCCCGCTCGGCTCTGTCCTTTGCCACATCCAGGCCTTTCTGCAGCCTCTCTCCCTCCCTTGTGTGCCTGTCCGTCTGAGAGGCCCCTTTTCCTCTTTGTGGCTTGTTCATCCCTTCTCCTGCCCACAGGGCTCCTCCTTCCTCTCCCCAGCGACCTCTCCCTTTGCTCAGCTCCCCTCCTCCCTGCCCCTTGTTCCCAGGCATTTGACAAACTTCCCAGAGGCCAGCTGCACACCTGCTCCCCGCCAGGCTGCATGGCCGGGGTGGGGACCTAAGCTGAATGGACTGTGGTTCTGCCTCACCATGACTCCTTTCTGCTCAATTCAATTCCTCAAAAATCACATTTGTTCCCATGCCGGCCCCGAGTTGGCAGGCAAAGAATGTTTGTGGCTTGGCTGCCCTGACTGAGCGCTGGCAGCCGGAGAGGGCAGACTTGGAGAGGGCTCGCCGCCCCATCCTTCTCTCATCTGCGCCCCCTCCCTCCCTGCAGAACCCTGATCTCAGCCGACCCCCTCTGCCGAGCCAGCCACACCTCACAGCAGCCGCTGCACCACCCCCAGCTGAGCCTGAGGCCTGGGTAAGGGGCTGGGGGACCCCCCCCACACACCTGTTCCCTGTGCGGGGTGGCCATCGTGGGCCTGCCCGACCTCCCAAACCCTGGGTCAAGGAAGCGCTGCCTGGGGACCCCAGCCCTAGAGTCGGGGGTGGTAGATCAGTGGCCTCCTGGGGGCAGGAGAGCACACAGACCACCACTCCTCTTGTACGTTCCCCACAGGTTGGCCAACCTAATGGGACAGGAGCCGGCTCCTGTGGCTGTTCCCACCCCAACCCCCGTTGGGACTCCGCCAACTACTTTCCTAATGAAATAAAGAGCAGTGAGGCGGAGCCATGTGTCTGTCACTGTCAGCGGTGGCTGGGAAAAGGAGGGATGAGGGTGGGAGTGCAGGGGTGGAGGGGTGAGGCCAGACTTGGATTCCGGGAGGCCTGGTTGGACTCACCGTGACACCACGGACAAGGCACTTCACTACTGAGACTCAGTTTCCACTCCTGGCAAGGGGTCTGTACTAAGTGCTCAGTCAAGTGTGGAAGGGAGGGAGCAGGCGGGCCAGAGAAGAAGGGGGAGGCAGGGGTGTGTGGGAGGGGGCTCGACTGGCCTCAGTACCTGGTCTATAAAGTGGAGCAGGGGATCGGGGCAGGGATTCAGGGGCCCTGCTGGGTCCCACCTTGGATGGTTTAAGGGAGGGGGGAGGGCAGTGGGGCAGCAAGAGTCATAGAGGTGTCCCTCCAGAGACGGATGGAGGGGGGTCCTCAGTGGATGGACACCCGGACACCAACACAGGGAGAGGTGGGAACTTGCTGAAAAGGCTGCTGCCTCAGTGCAGCCCCTTCATGAGAATTAGAACAAGGTGCCCCCTAGACGGACGCCCCACATGAGCACAGGACTAAAAGAGCAAACTTCCTGTGGGAAGAAAAGGGCGTCCCTCCCTCCAGGTGCTGCAGCCTGACACCAGGGCCCTCAGCCTACAGGGCAGAATCCGGGCTCCCTCTCTGGGCCTTCTGTCACCTCCAACAGGTGCATTTGTGCAGTGCACAGCTATACAACTGTATGCTGTGGTCTTGCTAGCACCAGCCCCTTATTTTATAAATGAGAAACCTGGACCTAGAGAGGGTGCTTGAGCTGCTTGAGGTCATAACAGGTCAGAAGGACAGCAGCAGCCCAGACTGGCATTCAGAGGGGAGGACTCAGTGGTCCAGCAGCTGGTCCCCCACCCACCTTTCCACTCCTGCTTCCCAGTGGGTGTCTCTGGAGCAGCTCTGCTGGTCCCGGGGCCCGGCTGTACCCAGAAGTCTTGAGCGGCAGGCCCGGGGGCTGTCCACGGCCTGGCTGGGGCTCCATGTGGGATGTGGGTGGCTCCAGCTGGCTCCCACATCGGAGGAGGGGAGTCGGGGACATAAAGTCTCTCGGCTGCAAAGCCAGCCAGACTCAGGACCCAGTGACAGTCCCACAGACTGTGGGTGGCGGCCTGCTGGTCCATGGCCCCCAACTTTAGGGGTGTGTCACCAAACCGGACCCTTGCCCACTGAATTGGGCCCCATCCTTGGCCTGGCCAGAGTGAGGTGGCGGAGAGGGTGGGAGACTGACCAGCCCCTCCCGCCCACAGTCACACATGCACAAAAGTACACACAAATACAATAAAGATACACACAGACCCCTGAGGACACGCACATACAAACACACACAGGCACATAAGTGCCAACAGACAAAGACACACAGACTCAGTAACACAACCACACACAGAGACATATGGAAAGGCAAACAAATGCGCACACACAGATCTTCACATAAACACCCATGATGCTTGTATATACAGACACACACACACACTCACACAGGCAGACCTATAGACACATCAACACGCATAGACACGGACACACAGACAAGAAAACAGGTGCACAGAGACCTACAGAACAGACACACACGCACACTCCGTTTCTCCTCTCCATTCCCCTCTTCCTGCCAGTGTCCTTTCACAGCTCATGTTTCCCGCTTGCCTACCTCTGCCTGGCTCAACAGAGGATAAGGTGTCGGGGACACCGGAGTCTGATTACATCCTCTTGCCGTCACCTCCCCGCTCCCATTGTCCCACACCCAGTTTCCAGGACATGTGAGCTGGGGCCACCCCACGATGTTTCCTGAGTGGGAGCAGGAGACCCCATCCCCGGGGAGGGCGCCGAGCAGCTCCCCTGTGCGCCCCTCAGCCCTTGCCTTCTCCCCCTGTGGCCTCTCTTCGGGCAGCCCTTCCTGGCCTCCCTGCTGGGTCCTGGGCCCCAGCCCAAGGGGCTGTGTGAGGACAGGGTGGCCCAGGGCATGGGGTGGCAGGAAGGGCGTTCCAGGAGGGGCCAAGGCCAAGCCTAGGTGGGTCTAGAGTCCTGCCTGGACTAGGGCACGGGGGTCCCCACCTCCCAGATGAGGAGACAGACATGGAGAGGTGGAGGCACTGGTCCCGGGTCACATAGCCCGCAAGGACTGTGGGTGGGTGCCTGCTGCTAAGGGGTGGGGCCAGAGCCCAGAGAGGCAGCAGCTGGTGGGGGCATAGGTCAATTTCAAGTCAACCATTGCCCCCCCAGGGCAGGCCATGCTATGGAGCCCGTCTCTGTCCCCCTCCCCCATTAGGAGGCTCGACAAGAGCACAGACCATGCTTGTCTTGTTTACAGCTGAAACTCTAAAGCTGAGGACAGTGCCTGTCACATTGGTAGGTGTTCAGTAAATCTTAGATGAATGGATGAACGGACGAACTCTGCCTGCCAGCAGGGCCATCAGGGGTGGGCCTCTGGGGATCACTGGCCCTGATGCCAGGATGTCAGTCACCCAGGCTCCCTGCGTCTGTGTGGCCTGGCAGCTGAGACTATGCTGTGCCGCTCCCCCCACTCCCAACTTGCCTGGATGCCATGGCTGGGGCCCCTGGGGACCCCTGTGCTTTGTCCCCTGGTGGCCCCTTGTCTCTCTGCGTGTGCCCCCTTGCTCTCCCCTCGCACACCAGGGCCAGTCTCTGACCACCCCCTACTGAACTCCCCAGTAGTGGCCTGAGGGCCCCCACATTCTATCCTTGACCCGCAGGAGGTCCCAAGACCAGAGCCAGTGCTCTGAGCAATCCTCTCTGAGTCACCGGGGCAGGAGGGGCGGACACTTTCCACCCTGCGGCTACTCAGGTTACTGAAACCCCACTGCAGGGACCGGCCTTGGCCACGTCACCCGCCCTCTGCGCTGGCTGGGGAGTGTGGGCGCTGACAATGTGGCTTCATTTTCTGAGGCCCCGTCCCCCTGCCCCCTGAGACTTGAGCCTTCCGCCTGGCCCTGGCCAGCATCAGCCAGGCACCCTTTCCTCTCCTGGGTCTGGGCATCAGCAGAGCGTAGTCGTCTGGGCCTGAGCTCTGGAATCAGGCTGCCCAAGTGCAAATCCTGGCTGTCCACACCCGCAGGCTGCCTCCTGCCATCAGCTCTGGAGACCACCTAACGACGCTGAGCGGCAGGTAACTGCAGGCTCCACCTGGTGGGGTCAGTGAGACCACATGTGTAAAATGCTCAGCTGGCAAACAGGAGCCACCTTGATGCTGGAGCAGAGGGACCAGAGCTCCAGGTGGGCCTGGAGTCCTGAGCAAGGGCCGCACTGCAGAGAGTCATGGGTCTGACCATTGTCTCCTCCGTCTTGGTCCTGGACACGACCCTTCTCTAGGAACAGACCCGTTCTTGTCTGGGAGAGCATGGGTGAGATCTACCTCTAAGTGCAGCCTTACCGGGAGGCCCAGGCTGTCCTTCAGGGGGCCAGGCCCCGCCCCATCCCTGAGGCCAACTTCTGGCCCTCCTGGAAGCTGCCCACCTCCCCTCACCTGGTAACCAGCTTGGGGCGTCCAGGTGATTCATTCCTTCCAGCAGGTGCCTATTGTAGCTGCGACCAAAAAACCTCCCTGCCCCTCCCACGGGCACTTTAGGAACCGTTCGGAGGTGTGCGGTGACAATGACGATTACTCTTATTAAGCCCCCACAGCCTGCTGGTGCTGAGAACGTTCCGTGGGCCTTTTCAGCAAGAACGCTGGGGGGCCGCCCTCTGGAGGAGGTTTGGGGACGCAGGTGGGTGCTGTGCTGACGGCATCGGTGTGGGGGCGTGGAGCCCCAAGGGCTAATGGGACGGGAGGATGGGGACAGACCCCGGGTGCCACGCGATGGGGCGCCGCTCCTGACGCACGTGCACACGTGTGTGGCTGCTTCCTGTCATGGCACTGTGGCGGCTGATGTCGACAGGTGCCACCTGGCCCGGGTCACGTTATCATTGCTTGACAGCTGGCCAGCTGGGAAGAGGCATCTGCCCGTGGGAACAGGAGGCCCGGGGGGGTGGCGGGAAGCCGTGCGTGGGGAGGCTGCAGGACAGTGGGGATGTTCCACGCAGACAGATGGAAGCCCTGAAACTCAGAATCTGATCCCCGGCTTCCTCTCTGACCATCTGGAGGGCCACCCATCCCCACAGAAGTGTTCCCCAAACAGCTAAACATGCAAGGACAGAGGAGGGACCAGACCCAGGAAAGCCCCCCTTAGGGCTTCTGTTCAAGGTCAGAGGAGGGTCGGCCGGGGTCTCTGAGACATCCCAACACTCCTTGCGTTTCAAGACGCTGCTTCAGACAGGGCTCTGGTGGGACAGTTCTTTGAGTCATAAAACTTCACCCCAGAAGGACCTTTGTGAGAACCAGGTCAGTCTGAGCCAGAGAGATGAGGCACGAAAGCCACTGGCTTAGTGAGCGAACACTCTGGTCTCTCTGCTCTGGATACAAGGCGTTTCCCAGCACATCACCGAACTGGGGGTCTCAAGTGGGCAGAAGCAGGGGACTGGAAGCTTCCCAGGAGAGCCAGCATCTCCTGTGCAGCCAGTGATAAGCATGGGGCCTTGTTTTCTCTTGTTGAAGAAGTGGCGTGTGAGTGTGTGTGCATGCGCATGTGCGTGTCTGTCTTCAGAGATCCTCAGGTAAAGAGACGGGTCAGAAAGGCATCTTTCTGGTCCATTTATCCTCAGAGAGAGACTGAGTGAGAAGCTGATGGAGCTGTGTTCAGGAAAGACTTTATAAGGATCTGGCCCCAAGCAGCCTTGCCATGGACCATGACAAGGTGTGGTCCCTATGGTCCCTTCAGGTCCGTATGGTGGGACAGTCTTGGAGCAGAGCCACATTCTCCTGGTGGGCTCTGGCACAAGGGGCAGGAGGCTGGCATTGAAGAACCTGAGCATATACGAGGCCTCTGGCAGCATGGGGACTCCTGGGTATGGCAGTGAAGGCCTCGGAGACAGGGCCGGTGGTCCCTCCACCATGACCACATGACTCCCTTAGTGATGAGGCTAAAGTCTGACCATGTGGGGTAGCAGTCAGAGCTCTTTGTGAGCGACGGAAACCAACTTCGGCTAATTGAAGCAGAAAAGGAATCTATCAAAAGGATTTCGGAGTTCACAGAATCTTCAGGTGGGCCTGAGAACACAGCTTAGAGGCTACTGAGCCAGGAACCAGAGCCAAAATTGCCCCTCAGACCCAGGCCCATGGAGACAGCATGCCTCCCCCACCACTGGGCCCTGGACTGCCCCTGCGGGCCCTGCCCCCACAGTCCTCAGGAGATTCCGCACGGTCCCTTCTGCTCTGCCATGTCTCATTTCCGATTCAGAATCTAGGATGAATGCCTCTGATGGGTGGTTTCCAGGTCACATGCCTGCATCCAACTTGCGAGGGAAGCTGGGAGTTTCCAGCGTTTCCAGCTTCCACAGTAGGACGTTTGGGTTCTGTTTTGCAAAACCCTTGGCATTCTTCAACCTAAGACAATGTGGGGGTGGCCAAAGAATTCAAATGTCCTTCGTTCACATGTGGGTTACCATCAAGAGGATGGGAATGAGCCTTTTTGGAGCGTCTCTTGTGGGCCAGGTACCTTACACACCTGGCAAGGAGGCTGCTGCCTTACGGACCCTTTGTGAGACATGGAAAAAGATGCCCTTCCTCACATGCCCTGTGGGATACTAATCTATGAGGTCCTTGATGCAAACCGGGTCCCTTGGATCTGGTCCTACTGTGCATGGCGTCACCCGCTCAGCTGTGCACGCTGCAAGTGTGGGTTTCACAGGCACAGACTCAGGAGCTTGGTGAGAAGTGCACCCCGGGCTCTCTGTAATGGAACTTCGCCAAGACATCCCTCTAGTCGATTCCAGGCCAACACAGCCCCCTTTGAATCTAAGCTCTGTCCCTTTAGCACTCAAATCCAATCGGATCAAGAATCCTGCCCCTCCTCCAGGGTGCGTCCATTCCGGAAAGTTGCTCTTGGGGGAGAGGCATCCATCCGTGTTGACTCCTCCTGAGATATGTGACCTCCGTGGGTTTGGTCATCCACACCTGTCCTGCCTGCACCTGCCCGGAAGCAACTGTGACACTCTGACCTCTGGTTGCTGGGGTCACACAATCAACCCTTCAGCTGCTTTGACTGGACCATGCATGCAGCCCCTTAGGTCCATCAGCCTGCTCTCGGCCTCACCAAGTCCATCTTGGAGGTTCAGAAACTTCTGGATACTCCCCCATGACGCAGGGGCGTGTAGAGGATCCGTGGGGGAAGCTAGCTCAACTCCGTTTCTATTCCTGAGGCTTCTCTATACAGGTAGGGGGGCTTACGGGAGGCCCGCTGCATTCTCAGACCACACCTGGTAAGGGAAGTACAGGTCCGCTCAGCCCTGGTGTCCCCTAATGTACCAGGGACTTTTTCCTTTTCGTACCACGCTCAGCTCAGAGCAGGTGGGACCAGGGCCTTTGAGGGCCGACATTCCGTTTAGGGGTGCTACTCTGCCCCTTCTCTCCCTCCTGCCTGTGGAACCTGCATCTCTCTTTGGGTGGGATCTTGGCTTCTGTGATGACGCATCCTTCCCCACTCCAGGGCTTTCAGCATCAGCTCTCTGCTCTCCAAGTTCAAAGCTAAGCTTTTAGACCTACACAAAATCTCTCTCTCAGAACCGGCCGCAGTCTCAGCCCTGGGTTTCAAAGCCTCTTTTGCAACTCAAAGCCAAGGATTTGACTCTTTGTTCTGAGTTTCCCTCTGAGAGTGGGAATACAGAAAGCCAATTTAGCATCTGAAAGGAAGGGAATGGATATAAGGAAATTGTCTACAGCGGAGCTTCAGTTAATATCGCAAAATGAGGATACCCAGCTCCCATCTGATCTCACCGATGCTTCATCCTAATCCTTCCAGGAGAGGGTGACTATACTCATCCCAGGCCTGGGACTAGGGTGAGGTGAGCCAGGCACTTTCCCAGGCACAAAAAAACCGAGTCTTCGAGATAAATACAATTAATTTAATACCATCATTTAAAAAATCAAAATTAATGCAAAAAATCCATGATCAACAAAATAGCAAAATTTCGAATAAAAATGGGATTAATACTACCAATTTTTCCCTTTGCTGCAGGCTCCGATATGAGTGTGGCTCATCACAGCGCTGGTACCGATGTTGTCTTTATTGCATTAAACTGTTATTTATCTTGATTACAGTATTGTTACGGCTCTTAGTTAATATCAGACCTGATGTCGGTTCCCGGAGATTGAACCGAGCTTATTTGGGGTTAAAACCAAAAATATTCATCCCTGTTCTCTGCTTCTTGAGTTCCACTCATATGTAAATACCTGTCTCTTTAACCTTTGACTCCCTGAGCTTTACAACCAAATAGACGTTACAAATTGTTAAAACCCAGGTGGCCTCACGCTGGGCTCCCATTAAAGTTTTAGCTCATCATGTGTCCTTGAAGTCTGCCACAGGGAAGCTGTGTCAGAGGAGGTCAGAAAGCTGAGGCTTCCCAGACCTCAACTGCTCGGGCCCTGACACCAGAATCCACCATCCATCATGGAAGCAAGACAGCCAAGGACAGCCACCTGCAACCCTCCTGTCTTACTGTTCCCCTCTCCCCGTAAGCAGCTTCTCAAGGTCAAACACAGGCTGGTGGGAAAACACCGGCCAGCAAAGCTATGGGCTCCCCATCCCCTACCTAAAATCCCAAATAAAAACCCTTTCTTGTAGCTTTTCGGGGCGTTTTGGATTTCAGCATTAGTTACCCATTCTCCTTGCTCAGCGCTTTGCAATAATAAAACTCCTACTTTCTTCCATTACAGCCGGTGTCAGAGATTGGCTTGCTGTGCAAGGAGCGAGCGAACTCACTTCAGGCTCGAGATCAGTCTCATGCGCCGTATGATGACATTTCCATCAATGATGGCCCGCATATACGAAAGTGGTCCCGTAAGATTAGCACCATATAGGAAGGTGTGTAGTAGGCTACACCATCTAGGTTGTGTAAGTACTTTGTGAAGTTCGCATGACCACAAAATCGACTAACGATGCATTTCTCAGAATGTATCCTGGTCGTTAAGTGATGCACGTCTGTACTGTGTTTTTTGGTGCCCCTTAAATTTTGTGCCCAGGGTAAGTGCCTTGCCCGCCTCACCCTAGCCCCAGTTTTGCCTCATTGTCCAGATGTGAGAATCGAGGTTCAGAGAGAGTGAGTGGCTCTGGTGGAACAGGTGGCCCTGGGGAACCTGTGGGAGAGAGTTCTCCCCGTTCATTCATTCAACACTTATTTATTGAGTAGGTTGAGCAGCGCCTGGCCAAGTACTAGAGAACATCAGTGAGCAAGGGCCCCACTCTCAAGCAGCTTATATCTTAGCACAGAGGAAACAGATTCCAAATAATTCATAGTCAATTATTTACTTAATTATAATTGGAGCAAGTACTTTGAAGGAGAAATGTGGGAGCTCAAGAATCTATAACATGAGGGCTTGACATGCTCCAAAGAATCTGGAAGGATTCTCCAAGAGAGGGAAGTTTTAGCTGAAAACTTAAGGATAAGCGAAGTGAGCCAAGTAGAGTGGGAAGAAAAGGGACCAGCCTGTGCAAAGGTCCTGGGGTGGAAAAAAGCTGGTATGGTTGAGAAACTGAGAGGAACTGTGTTAGTCAGTCCAGGTGGATTCTGTGACAAACAGCCATTAAGTCTAAGTGGCTAAACGCATTAAAAATTTATTTCTCATTTACTTCACCATCTAATGTGGGTCAGGGAGCTCGTCTCCAAGCGGTGACTCAGGGATCCAGTTCCCTTCTACGTTTAACACTGCAGAAATAAAAGAGAATGGAGGACTGTGCATGGATGTGGCACATATCACTTCTGCCCACACCCATCAGCCCAGTGCTCGTTCCAGAGCCCCACCTCATCAGCCTGCTGTGTACCCAGGAAGAGAAAGAAAACAGAAGTGGATGACCCTCGGCAGCCTGTGCCACAGGGAGGGGGACCAGGCCAGGCAAGTCCTTGGAGATCATAGGGGGGACCTGAGTCTGGAGTCTCAGAGCAGAAGATCTGACTTGCACTTGGCCACAGATCTAGGAAGGTATTGACATAAGGGCGGCTGCCAGCCATGATACTGTGGCATCTTTCCAGGAGGAAGGAGCTGTCATGCCCGGAACCCATTTGGGAATATGGGGGCCTCCCCGAACCCATTAGGATGGTCAAGTTCCTGTCCATGGCGTGGGGCGTGACCCTGGGCACCAGTCAGATTCCCTCCCTTGACCTCTGGTCTCCCTGGAAGAGATGAGGAAGGTTCTCAGCTCTCAACAGACCAGGCAGGTCGCTGTCAGAGCTCGGGTGCTGCGGGAATGTGATCCGCAGGGTGTGTCTAGGCTCCAATTTCTAGGGGCGTCTGGGGCGCACATTGGCAGTGGCTGAGCTAGCCTCAGGAGTTGGCCCCATCTAGAGAAGCACCTGGGGTAATGGTGGGCCAGACACCGCCTGGAATTTGCTAACAGGCAAACCCTGAGCCCAGATCATGCCCTCGCACGCCCCTGGCTTGGGGACCTCTTTGCTCTGCCTTGAGCCTCTATTGGCATTCCTCGGCTTGCCCTGTGGGTTCTAGGATGCCCCTATTTGGGCAAACACACAGAGCTCTGGGGCCTGGGATCAAAATCTCCCAGTAGGGCAGTCCTGGAAATCTTTTCGAGTTTCTGGGATGGGGGCAAGCATTTGGGCATCTCTAATTTCCTGCAGCCGAGAGAGGCAAGGACACACAGCAGGAGAAGCCCAGGCCTGGCAATAAGACGGACTCGGTTTGAATCCTGACTTTGCCCCTTACCAGCTGTGTGACCTTGATCAAGCTACTTAACTTCTCTGAATTTGCTTCCTCATCTGTAAAACAGGGGGATTTAGTACCTGCCTGGCGGAGCGGTGGTGAAATGTAAATGAGACACCTGTAAGTGCTCAGTAAATGACGACCATCACTATCTTGTGGAAGAGAACCAAAATGAGAGCTGTACAAGTTGCACAAATTCCTTGCCCCCAATACGTACAATACACACACACACACACACACACACACCCCGGTCTTGCAGCTGCAGCCAAAAGGACCATTCAAATATGTGCCAGATCATGTCATTCCTTGGGGCAAAGTCACCCAATGATCTGTCACTCAGAGTCAAAGCTGAGCCTTCATAGGCCCCGGGCCCTCGGCAGTCCGCCCCTTTTGTCTCTCTCTCTGACCTCATCTGTCACCCTGCTCGCCCTCGCTCCCCACCTCCTGGCTGCTCCAGAACACGGAGGCACACTCCCACCCCGGGGCTCGGCGCTGCCATCCCCTCTGCCTGGAACACATTTCCCGACACCTGTCTGCAGGGCTCACTCCCTCTCCTCCTCCCCATCTTTGCTCAAATGCCTCCCCAGCCACCCTGTTTTAAATGGAGCCCTCCCTCCTTCTCTCTCTTCCTTGCTTTATTCCCCCATTGCCTGATCATGGCCTGACACACTGTGAAAGGCGTTTTGTTGATTATCTCCACTCGCAGGAATATCTGCTCCACAAAGGCAGGGGTGCTTTGTCTGTTCTGTTCACATTCGTAGGGCCTGGGCACACAAGTAGGGGCTTAATGTTTGTTGAATGAATATCCGAATGAAGGCGAGGACTGGTGCAGGTAAGGGGAGTGGGCCATGGCATGAAGTGCATCATCACTCTCCTCTTTTGCCAAGTGAAGGAGTTAGACTAGAACCCCGGGGGGGCGGCCTGAACCCATGGGAATGGTGCACATCATTGCGTGAGTTCCTGCCTCCATGCATTTTTCTGGGTTGAGGATCCCTAGCTTCTTGCAGACATTTAACAGAGCCTGTGATGGCCCCCAGAGAAGCCAAGTCCTCACCCTGCTCTGATATTTCGTGGTTGGCTCTAATAGGCTCAAATCCCTGCTTTCTAAGAACCCACAATGCTAACGTTCCTTGATCTCGTTCAGGTCTCCGCAGCCACAGCGGTCCCGTCCCCAAAAGGGGCAGGGGAACCAGAGGGGGCCTTGGCGGGGTCAGCATGGCGGGGGCAGGGGTGCCCACGGGGCACGGGAGCGGAGACGAAGGAGACCTCTATATCACATGTGCTGTTTTCTTCCTTTTATTTAAAAAGAAAATAGATTTAAAGCAAGTATGACAAATGCGAGTCACTGTCGATGCTGGATACGGGGCACAGGGGTTTTTTTATCACAGAGAGCTTTGTGCCTTTTCTGTATTTCAAAAATTTCCTTAAAAAGTACAGATTTGGAGGTGGGCAGGATGGTTACAGCTCATGATTAGGAATGAAGAGGCCGTTTCTGGGGGCCCGAGGGACACGTACTTGGGGCATTTTTCCTTGTTGGGGGGCCGAGGGGATGGCGGGGTCTGGGCCCATCCCTGGGGCTGTGGGAGCCCCCTGTCCTCCCCTCCTACCCCCCTCCCGGGTCTCAGTTTCCTGCCTTCCTGAGGAGGAGGGAAATGCTGAGAGGCCCCGTGCTGGGGGTGAAGTTAATTCATTAGCGATGCCTCGACAAGGACTGGGCGCCTGCGGTGCCAGCATGATTCATCAACACGATTGCCCTGCTGCCAGCCTGCGTGGGCCCGGAACGCCAGCACATTTTCCCTTTACCCACTGAGAAGGGCCTGGTGGGAGGCGAAGGTACAGGAGCTACGGGGAGCAAGGAAAGGACTCGGAGAAAGAAGAGGGCTGGGCCCCTGTGCCCTTGAACCCAGGAAGCTCTGCCAGGCTGGTGCTGGAGTTGCAGGGGCTGGTGGGGCTCCTGCCTGGGCCGGCAGAGCCCAGGAGGGCTGCCTGGTGCTGGAGCATGTGGTGAGGGGGTACTGGTTGGGTTCCCTCCTCCAGAGCGAATGTTCCCTCGGAGGGGGGGAATGACTTGGGGGCGGCAGGGGGTGGGGGTGGGGGAGGCGCTCATGCTCATCCATCAGCCTCCCTGGGTTTTCCTCAACTTGCTGGTCTCTGAGGTAAGAAGTTCTCCCAAATGAGCGGAAGGGAGAGAGCTGGACTGGGGCTTAGGTGAGGTCTGGAAGGAGGTGGAAGACCCTCTGGCTGAGCTCAGAAGCCTCCTACACCCCAGGTCTGGCGTCTGGGCTCCACTTATTCTCTGCCTGGGTCCCCTACCTCAGCCTGGAGTGTCATCCGCATCTTGTCAGTCTCCCTCCCAGTACAGGGATCTGAGGCCGGCTCCTGGCTCAGAGCAATACCTGCTTCTGGGTCCCCCATCACCTGCTCACCCCATGCCGCTCCTTGCCTCATGACGACTGCTAGGGTTCTGCCCTTCCGTTCCTTTATCCAACGCAGGGGGTTTCCGAGCAAAAGAAGCCAGGAGCAAAAAAAGTACACACTGCATAATTTCATTTATGTGAAATTCCAGAACAGGCAAAACTGATCCATGAGGGCGGAGGTCAGGACCATGGCGGCCTCTGGGAGGTGGGAGTGACCGGAAGAGGCACACGAGCGAACCCTGAGTGCCGGAAATATTACAGTTGTCAGAGCGCAACAACCTGTAACAACGATCTGTGCATTTCACTGTATGTGAAGTTTGCCTCCGTTTTAAAAAATGTTAAAAATTTTCATTGAATACCTACTACGTGCCCGCACCTGGGGCGACAGGGAAGCAGACAAACCCGCCTGCCCCTCGGAGCTTACATTACAGAGGGGGTGGTTCCCACCCTCAGGTTGCAGTGTCACTGCTCTCGGCCCTGGGGCTGGCCACCCTCTTAGCAGGCAGTGGGGGTGGGTGGGGGTGGGTCAAAGGGCAGGATGCTGTCTGGAGGTCTGCCTGTCCAGTCAGTTCCCTGGGTCACACCAGCCAGGTTCAAGGGGAGACATGGAGCCTGCAGACTGGGCTGCCAGGCTGTAACCTCTACTCACTGTGTGCCCTTCAGCGGCTTGCCTAATCCCTCTGGGGCCACTTTCCTCATCTTTCACATGGGATTAATAATGCTTTCTGTATAGTTTTGTCATGAGAGTTAAAGGTTCCATTGTGAGCAAATTCATTGCCAGAGGTGGAGCCATCAATGTTTCCATTTATTGGTGTGGTCCATGGAAAAGGGCAGAGGCTCGAGAGGGTGACCTTGGGCAAGTCACCCAGCTCAATCGAACCTCTCAGAGCCTCAGTTTCTCCATCTTTAAAATTGGAGTAATGAGGGTACCTATCTTCTAGGTGTGTGGCAAGAGTTCAGTGTGATGCTCTCAGCACAGCGCTGGGCACGGGGCAGCCTCACAATAACCGAGAGAGTGTGCCAGGAGCTCAGGCTGGAGGGTCTGAACTGGCGGGGAGAGGGCAGGGGCTAACACTGTTGGCAGGAGCATGCGTGAGAGGAAGGGTCCCCAAATAAGAGCGGTCATCATTGGTGGCGCTCCCGTGTCCCAGTCCTCTGCCCACTGCAGCCACAGACAGACCTTGAGCATAGCTGGAGGGACGTGGCACGAGACAGGGGTGTGACCGCACTAGCGAGAAACCTGTTGTGCAACGAGGGTGCCCGAGGAGGGGAGGGGGACGGAGCCAACTCCTGGGTCTCCGCAAATCCTCACACGTGACCCACCTTGAAAAGGGCCAGGAAGGAACACTGTTGCGGGTTACTAAAGTGACCCCAGCGAGGGGTCGCATGCCGCTGGACAGGAATGGTCTGCAGTAACCGCGCCCCTCAGTCCCTCCTCGAGAGCCACTTGTCCAGACTCCTGGGTCGTGGGCCGGCGTTTCCTCGGTCCTCTTTTCCTTCTCCTTGGACTCGCTGCTCTGAGCGCACACAACCAGACACCAAACGGCTCGCTGTGGCCGGAAGTGTAGACAGCATCGGACGTCGGGTCTGTGTTGGCACAGTGCCAGGCTTGCGGGGCGTGGACTTTGGGTTCCCTTGGCGCGCTCTGGTTCCCTGGCGGGTCGGATGGGCTGGCGGGGGGCGGGCCTGGAGGCTGGGACCCCGATCGGTTGGCACCCTGGCCCCGCCCCGCCCCGCCCTCCATCCGCCTCATTGGCAGCCGCACGCGCGTCGGGGGTTGCCAGGGTGACGAGTCCCTAAGCGGCGAGTCAGCGCCAACCCGAGCCAGTCGGCCTCCGGCAGAGAGAACGGGGGAGGCCGGAGGGCGGGCGGCCGAGCGCGGCGCGCGGCGGCGCGGCCCCAAGCGGGCGCCTCCTCCCGGTCCGGCACGGCCCCCCTCCCGGCGCAGGGGCAGGCCCGGGCGGGGGGCCCCGGAGCCGGCGCGGCCTCGGCCCCGTCGGGGAGGCCGGGGGGCGGCCAGGGCGGGGCGATGCCGGGCGGCGGCGGCGGCGGCCCCTGCCGGGGCCCGTGACCATGGGCATCGCCGAGTCCACGCCGGACGAGCTGCCGTCGGACGCGGAGGAGCAGCTGCGCAGCGGCGATCAGCAGCTGGAGCTGAGCGGGAGGCGGCTGCGGCGGCTGCCCAGCGCCGTGTGCGCGCTGAGCCGCCTGCAGAAGCTGTACGTGAGCGGCACGGGGCTGCGCGAGCTGCCCGAGGAGATCGAGGAGCTGCGCGAGCTGCGCATCCTGGCGCTCGACTTCAACAAACTCGAGCGCCTGCCCGACGGCCTGTGTCGCCTGCCGCGCCTCACGCGCCTCTACCTGGGCGGCAACAGGCTGCTGGCGCTGCCCGCCGACTTCGCGCAGCTGCAGAGCCTGCGCTGCCTCTGGATCGAGGGCAACTTCCTGCGGCGCTTCCCGCGGCCGCTGCTGCGCCTGGTGGCGCTACAGTCGCTGCAGATGGGCGATAACCGGCTGCGCGCGCTGCCCGCCGAGCTGCCGCGCATGACGGGCCTGCGTGGCCTCTGGCTCTACGGGAACCGCTTCGAGGAGTTCCCGCCCGCGCTGCTGCGCATGGGCCGCCTGCACATCCTCGACCTGGACCGCAACCGCCTGGGCGGCTTCCCCGACCTGCACCCGCTGCGCGCCCTGCGCGTCTTTTCCTACGACCACAACCCGGTGACCGGGCCCCCGCGCGTCGCTGACACCGTCTTCCTCGTGGGCGAGGGCGCCGTCGAGCGCATGGCCGAGCGCGACGAGCCCACGCCCCGGCCGCCGCCCCGGCGCCCAGCGCGAGCCTTTGAGGATGAGGAGGAAGAAGACTTGCTCATAGGGGGCGGGGGCTCCCGGGCTCTGGGGTCCCCCAGAGGCAGCCTCCGTGCCCTGGAAGCCGCTCCAGGACTGGGCACCTGAGCCTATGCTCTGGGTGATGGACTTTGGCCACTTTGGGAGGAGGGGCTCTGGGAATGGCTGTGGGAGCGGTGGACCCCGACTTGGGGCAGAGGAGTGACCACTTTGGGCCAGCTGCTGGTGACACGTAGGCCTGGGGGCCGTCTTCCCAGGTAGTAAGAAGACTGCCTCCTGGCTGATCCCTGGGCAGTCATCAGACCAAGAAGTCCCAGCTCCATTCAGTCCCCTTTAGCCCTGTCTAGTCTCTGATAGAGTCTCTGACACTACAACAGAGGTGCCAGCTTCCTCCTGGAACCAGAGTCCCCGCTGTCTGGCGTCACCACCTCGGCTGAGCCTGGATGGCTGGGCTGCCCACCAACCTCCCTCCTCCTGGAGTTTGGATCTCCTAGAACCACCCTTTCTGGTGCAGGAACCACTACCTCTGGGTGGACCAATGTCTGTGGGAGGCAGCACTGCCCTTGGAGGAGGCCCTGGCCCAGGGCCAGGGGCTTGGAGCTGGGGCCGGTGCCCAGGACAGAAATGGTAAACTGAGGTTGGGGTCCTAACACTGCAGCTGCCCTTGCCTCTCCGCATACCTTGCCATACATACCTCCCTCCCCAGGGCCCCTAAAATTTGTATGGGGAAGTGGTGGTGGGGGGTGCTCAGAAGGCAAAGTCTCTGATACCGCCATTCTGTTCTCTTCTCCCAGCTGGTGCCTGGAATCTTGCTGGGAGCACACTCTCCCTTCCCCACAGCCTGAGCCTTCCAGCTGTCAAGTTTGAAAAGAAGCCACTGTGCCTCTAGGGCCTGCTGCACCCAAGAGAGAGGCTGCTCTACACCTCTCCCACTGCCTGCACTCTCCATTCCCTTAAATGGGCACCGTCAGTGGCTGGCACGGCGCGGGGCACGGACGAGCATGGTGTGCCTCCACTCCGTCACCAGGGACAGCCTCAAGGGGGTGAGGAGTGGGGCCTCGCTCTGCAATTCCCAGGGCCAGATCTTTCCCATCCAAGCAATAATGGGAGGAGGGAGCCAGGGCTGGGGACACTCAGGGACACTGTCAGGGGCAGGGACCCCACATGGTAATGTTTTCTTTAGGAAGAAAAAAAAAAAACTGGCTGTAAACATAAATTATATTTCTTGGAGAAAGAATGTGCGTTTCCCACATGGCTGTTTATTTATAAGCCCTGGGATCACCGGGTCCCATCGCTGTGGGGACCCTGGACTCCCTCTGGCACTGCCCTCTGTCCATGTGCCCCAGCTCTGCGTCAGGCTGGCCCCGGCCAACTGTCGTGTCCTGTCTCGGGAACAAGTGATTGTCCTCAGTCACAAATGGCTTTGGCTGCACAAGGCTGGTTTTGCTTTATCTTTCTCTCTGCCTCCCAGCCCCTCACCCTGCCTTCCTCGGTCTTCTCCGGCTTAACTCTCAGCTTCCAGATTCTTAGTGTGTTTTTGAATCTCACTCATGCTGGGCTGACCTTTCTCTCTGTTTTCACTAGGACCGACCCACTTCCTCCCTGTTCATGACTCTTTTCTCCCCTCCTTCCATCTCTCTCGCTCCATTTTCCTCTCTCTCTCTTAGTCTCTTTTTGACTCACTCATGGTATTACTTTCTCCCCTCATTGTTGGGGAAAAAAAGATTTAAGGAGAGGAAGAAAATTGTAAAACCTTCAGCTTAGAGGCCCGTCTCCAGGGAGAAGATGCTGCCAGGCCATCATCACCATGGCAACAGGACTGATGTCATACAAGGCCAAAAGGTCAAGCCCTGCCCAGCAGCTCCGCGGGCCACTGGGCGGGGCCTGGGTCAGGAGGAGGCTGGGGGGGATCTGGAGCAGTCATTTGTGAGAGTGAAGGCCTTGAATGGATGGAAGGAGCTGGCCGGCTGGGGAAGTTTGGAGGCTGCCTCCTTCTCAAGGAGGAAGAGGGGTCTAGCGTTGGCTGCAGACCTTGTCTCTCCCCCAGGCTCCTCAGATGCCCAGGCTCCCCGTGTCGAGGCTCCATCAGGGCCTGTGGACCTTCCTGGGGTCTGGGAACTCGGAGGAAGGAATTTGAGACCTCAGATGGCTCAGATAGGGGAGGAGATGCTGCCCCAAGCCTGTTGTCTTGCCCTGTGACTCATAGCATGGCAGAGGGGAGACAGCCCTGGGCCTGGAATCAGAAGGCATGGTTTTCAGTCCTAGTCCTGCTATTGACCTAGTGACCCGAGCAGGTTGTGGCCCCCCTGGGCCTCAGTGTCTCCATCTGCACACAAGGAGTTGAGTTTACTCAGATCTGATGCTGCAGCTCCGTGCTCCATGCAACCTGGTGTTTGTGTACCTTCCCTTCAGGCAGATCTTAGATGTAGGGGAAGAGGGGTTGTGAAGGGAGCAGCAGTCACCCTGGAATGACTGCCTAGATTTCCTTCCTCTCTCTGGTCTGTGTCCCTGTACCTCTTCCTCTGTGACACTCACCTGAGAATTCTAGGTCGGTGCGAAGGCCCTGTGATGAGTCCCTCATGGGCCACCCTGAGGTCTGGTCCCTGGCTTTGCTCCTCTCTTGCTCTCCAGCATTAGGAGCCGGTTCCTCCTTGGAAGTTAGAGTTTGGGTAAAGCAGGTGCTCATACCCAGTTTGAGAGCACTATCGAGGGTCTCTGACTCCATGCGGAAATCGGGGAGACCATGGTAGGAAAGGGGCCATTGCCGGGGACAGCTGGGCAACCCAGCTCCCCTCGGTGATGGAGAGAGCACTGCATTAGGAGTCCCAGCCCACCCCCCACTTAACTGCCTGTGACTTCCCACGTGGCCTCGGGGGAGCAGGGAGAAGGTGAGACAACTTCTGAAGGGGCGCCTGTCATAACGGCCATGCTCGTGGTTCCCCACATTGTCAGGGGCGGTCAGTGGGGGCTGGGCTGTGGAGAAGCAGGGCAGGAAAGCCCCAGAAGAGTTGTGTTTGTGCCAGGGATGCAGGACAGAGGCCAAGGGCAGATCGGAGCAGGAAGGCAGTCGGTGGGGACTGTGATGGGAAAAGCAGAGGCGTCAGAAGAGACCCAGGGAGGGAAGTGACTTGCCCATAAATGGGTTTTGGCCTCCTAACCCAGTGCCCGATCCACAGCACGGAGATCCCCTCCATCTTTGGCTGGCGGTCAGGTCTGGGGGTGGAATGGGTGGGAGCCATCCGTAACCTGCTCTTCCTCCTGGAGCCCCCCCGACCACCAGGCCTCTTGGCTGGCAGAGCAGCTGGGATGCTTTGTGGCCATCCCCCTCTTCCCGCCCACGCTCAGGGGCTTGGGGAACAGAACAGGGTGCTGGGCAACTGGGGGCCCTGCCCAAAGCACCTCCCTGCCTCCAATACCACCACGTGGGCTCGCTCAGCCACCTGTCCCAAAGCTCCCTTAAGACACTTGTGCACTGTTGTTCTGAGGATGGACATTTATTAACACACCCAGGTGTGCCACACAGAACATGGATTCAGACAAGGGGCCCTGCCCACGGGGGCTCACAATCTAAATGAGACAGGACACATATACATACACAAAGGACACAGACACAGGGAGCGGGGCATCTTCAAGGGACACAGGTGGTCTGGGGAGCCACGGGCTGGGGCGTACAGTGTGTTCAAGCGGTGTCCTTCTGGTTGTCTTTGTGAGGGAGGCAGAGGAGGGGAGCACGTACATAGCCCAGGCCAGCCTTCCGGAAAGCAGTGGAACCAGGGGGGACTTGCAGGGGAAAGAGAACACCAGAGGGCAGTGGTCCCAGGCACAGGGCCGGTTGGGCGAGTGTCTCAGCGTCGGCATGGGTGAAAAGAGATCCAACGACGCGTAGGCAGGACACCGAGGCACAAAGTCCAGGAGGAGGCCTGAACCCACAGCAAGGGGCTGCCACCTCTGCCCGGCCCGAGCCGTCCCTGCTTTCAGGCCCGGTTTTTCAGAGCTGTTTTCCCAGAGATAGCGCGAACAGAAGTTTTGGCAAGGGGTACGCTTGAGGGTACTTACCTGACCCTAGGGCTCCCTCCAATTTCTGGACAGAGATCAGAAGCCAAAAAGAAAGAACCCACCTTGGAACGGGACATTTAAACCAAGTTGTCAGGAATGGATGGGGCAGAAAGGGAGAGTGCGGGCAGCTGTGGGGGTGGGGTGGAGAGCCTTCGTGCAGCACGAGGAGCTGCCAGTCAAACGCCCTGGGGAGCAGGAGGCACAATGGCCCCCTTCACTCCGGGGTGGGACAGAGGCCAGCAGGTGGGCACATAACGACACAGGGGTTCTTGTTCTTTCTGTGCCTGTAACAGATGGAGCATCTGACTTCTGAAGGACCCCGAGAGCTGGCCGGCCTCAGCTTCCCCCGAGCTGTGTGTAGGGAGCGAAGGAGGGGGTGGGGTGGTTATTGCTCTTCTGTGGACTGAGGGATCTGAGACGGGAGGAAGGAAATAGCTTGCTGGGGGCCACAGTGGCTGGAGAAGGCCAGGCCCTCAGGCTGGGACTGGCCATGGGCTCTTTTGAGTTGGATAGACATTTCCAGCCCCAAAAGATTAAACCAGAAAAGGGTGGAGAGAAGCCACAGGTCCAGCCAGCAGACCCGGAGCCCTTTCCTTGTGCCCTTGAGGACCAGGAAGGAGGAGGAGATGCTGGCCTGGAACCACAGTGGCCCAGCGGGAGTTCAGGTGGTGGTGGGGAAGGTGGAGGGTCCCCCTTTGGTTTGTCTGACCTGCCTTGGAGAGTGATGAGGGTTCCCTAGGAAGCGAGGGAGGGGATGTCGGGCTGGGTGAGCAAGAGGGGCACCCCTCAGACCTCGAGGAGACCGCACCCCCAGCAAGCCTTGCTTCAGGCCTGATCCAGGAGCCGTGGCTCATCCCGCTTTCTGGGTGGGTTCTCATTCTAGATCTGAGGATCGGCGGGAAGGCCTTACCCACCAGTAAAGCCAAATCCCAAAGGTGACAAGGGGAGACAGCCCCAGGCTCCCCATGCCCCTCACCCCACTGCCTCTTCCCCTGGGAGGTGAGGGAGGGCTCGGACCCACGGAGGAAACAGCCAAGGCCCTACATTTTCACGATCCTTTATTAATCAGAACGGGCCTTGCCACAAAAAGCAGGGCCCATTCCCACAAAAATATGATTTTGCAAAGAGGAAATCTTGCTGGCTTAGAGGGTGCGTGTGGTGGAAAAACTTTGCCTGGTTCTTTTGTCCTTTTTTTTTTTTATTTCCTTCAGTTTTTCTTCATTTCTCTTCACTGCAAATTTTTTGCGAGAGTGGGTTTTTGTTTTTGTTATAAAACACTTGCGCTCAATGACTCACACAATACAGACAGGGGCCACCAATCCCCACCCCTGGGGCCCCAGCCAAGCTGGGGACTCTGGGGGCCCCCCTTGGCTTTTGTGTGGCTGTTTTCCTTGTCCCTTCCCAGGCGTCTGGCGCCGGTGGGCAGGTGTGGGGTCCTGGGGTAGGTGGAATTTGTACAGTAGTTATGTGGGGAGATGGTCACAAGAAAAGATACCGAACAAGGAAACAACTAAGTCTAGGGTGCCCACGAAGATGGCAGATGACGCTCATGAAGGGACCTGGGACACAGTGAAGAGATAGATGGGCCCAGGTGGCCTCGGCTATCCCTGGAGGCCATGGGGGGAGGGGCGGGTGGGCCTCGCTTTCAGGCTGCGGTAATAATACTTTGCTCACTCGCGGGTAGCACCTTCAGAGTCCTCCTGCCTCCACCCCCAGGTCAGGTGACGGCCGCCTCACAACCTCCCTTATGAGGTAGGTGAAGTGTTATTACCATCATTTTACAGATGGGGAAACTGAGGCCCCGGGAGTGTGGGTGATTTGCCTAAGGTCCTGGGATGGTGGCCGGGCTCCAGTGCCCTCCCCCACCCTCAAGTTCCCCCATTCTCTGTTCTCCTATGGCCTCAGACCGCCCCCGCCCTCATCCCACACCACCCGCCTCCTCCAGAGCCAGCCCTTGGCCCCCCACTCGCCGCCCCACCACCGCGTCCCGGAGCTCCGACTGGACGTCCGGGGTTGGGGAACCCCAGGCCGGGTTAACCAACGTGCCTGGGTGGGGTGAGACTGGGAACAGACTCCGTCCGGAGATGCTCTCTGCATATGATTGGCTAAGAGCTCCGTGGGCGGGGCTCGGGGAAGGATGCAGTTGCCCCGCCCACTCAATGCCAGTTGGTTTAGCTCGAGGGCTGCGCCGCAGGAGTGGGGCCTGAGGGCCTGGGGCCGGCTCGCTCCCTCGCCCGCCTCCCCCGGAGTGGAGGGCGCAGGATCTAAGAGAGGGCTGGAGGATGACAGATCCCTTCTGCCTCTCAAGGCAGCACACAGCCTCCGGAGTCGCTGGCCCTCCCATCCCCGCTGGGGGCTGGCTCCCGGCCCGCCCTGTTAGGACCGTGCGGTTGGGGCAGACCCCCATTTTAAGCAAAGCTACAATAGAGAAAAATCTGGATTTACAAGGAATGTGGGTGACTGTTTGCTTTACATGAGCATTCTTCACGCTGCAAAATGATTCACCTACTCTGTACTCGAGTCCTCCAGATCCGAGGGGGAGGGGTGGGCGAGGGGTGTGAGATCCACTGTAAGAAAACTTTGATGTGGGCAAAAACGCGACCCGTCTACTGCACAGAGCGGAATGCTCAGCTCAAGGGGAAGCCTACTGAAGGAAAATGGTTCTCGAATGCCGATGCGCTTGCCGTGCTCTGTAAGTGGGGACCCTCCCTAGAGTCTCCTTTCCTGGGGTGTCAGGCCCATGGCCACAGACCGTGGTGTCCGGGCGCCACCTGGCGGTGCGTGCGGGGAACATCAGGCCCCGGCTCGCGGACCCTGCCTTCGAGGCTGTCACCTCTAAGACCCGCGTGGGGAGGAGCCGGCCAAAGCAAGGACCATCCCGAAATCTGCTGTCGCCGAGGGAAAGCCAGTTCTAGTCTCTGCAGCAGCTGAGGCGGAGAAACCACAGCTTCTTGGTGGGGGGCAACTTCAGAACTCATAGGATCCTAGAATTTTTCCCCTGCTTCCTCTGCCTGAACTAAGGGGGGCAGAAGGAGTTGCTCTGAGGGACGGGCGCGCGGGGAAGAGGAGAAGACATTCCTGGAGGTCGGGCGATGGAAGATCAGAAATCACAACAGGGAAGGAAATGGAAGGCCTGCAAGCAAGGGGGATGGAGGGATGGGGCGTGCGGGTGGGGAGGTGTGCACAGACAGAGACATGAGGGAGGGGAGGGAAGTGGGAAAATGTGGAGAATATTGCCAACGTGGCTGGGAAATGAGATCTGGGAAGGTTGAGGGTGTTTTCGGATGAGACTGTTAGGGAAGAGAGTTAGTGGGGCTCGGGACCCCTGGGAAGGAAGGGAGCAGGTGAGTCCGGGTGGAATGTGGCACGTACAATAGGTACCTGAAAGACGTGAGGCGATGTTCAAGAGATGAAATCACTGCAGAAGAAGCTACTGGAGAACTCTGAGCAGAGAGGGGCACTGGGTGGGGGCAGGATGGCAGGAGGCAGCCCAGTTCTCAGCCCAGCTCCAATGTCTGCCCCTCTTTCCCTCGCTTCCCCCTCCCTGCCCCACTCACCCCTCGCCTGCCTCTCCTCTCCCACCCCTGCTCTGTGCATGGACCTCTCCCAGCCTCCAGCTCCACCTCACTTCAGGAAATGCTGCCCTCTCTGCATAACCTTCAGCACTGCCGGCCCCAGGGGGACAGGGAGCAAGCGCCCCCACCTCCATACACACACGCGCGCGCACACACACACAGGCACGCGCACACACACACATGGTGAACACAACACAAGTACACAGGGCTGCGGCTCCAGGACCCCGGAGCAGGCTATATGCTATCGTCGGCATTCAGGGCCCAGCCGGCACCTGAAACTGTGCTGGGACGGGCCTCTCCTGGCCAGGCCGGGGACGAACGCCTCGGCCTCCCCGCTTCCTGGGCCCACCTCGTGGGCTGGGGAGGGGGCAGCTTCTCTCCACTCCAGGCACTGCCTTAAAGAAAACGGGGGACCGTGCCCACCTGGCGGGCCTCTGGAGGGATCTGCCCATCTGCCCATCTGGCTCGTGCTCTCCCCCACTTCTTTAGTATCAGCAAGTCAGGAAGGGAAGGGGCAAAGCAGGAAAATGGCTCCCAGAGCCCCTCCCCCCGAGCTGGACTGGTGGAGGATGGGGCTGGTACTTCCTAGAAATGGGGCCTGATGGATTCCTGGGACCCCTCCCTGGCCGAGCCCTCAGGGTCCTCCCCTCACCCATGGCAGGGGGGCCAGGCCGGGCGTTGTGCATAAAGTGAGGGCGTGATGGGGACCCAGGCCCTTGGCCCCCTGGGCCTCCCTTGGCCCCACTCAGGCCTTCAGCTGGTGCCACTGGGCCACAGGCTGCCGGGGACGGGCAATCATGTCCTTCCAGTGTTTCACCTCCCCGGGCCCGCTCTTCCAGGACAGATAGATCTGGGGAGAAAGGAAAGAGGATGGCATTAGTGGTGCCCTCTGAGGCATTGTCCCCTACCCCCCCAGGGGGTGATACTTCAGCTCCACAATGACATGATCATGGGGACAAGGGGCCTCCCCCTGCAGTGACAACCTACTCCATAGAGACCTCATCCCCCCTCCCCACTGCCAGCGTGGCCCATTTTCCTTGCTGGGCCTCCCCTGGGAGCCCGGGTATGCCTGGCCCTTTCGAATTAGACTCCCGACTCGTTTTGTTTGAGGTAGGTATAGTATTACCCCCATTTTACAGATGGAGAAACGAAGTTGGAGAGAGTTAAGAGACTTGCCCCCAGTCACAGAATTTATAAGTGGGGCAGAGGGATTCAAATCCAGGTCTTTTTGGCTCTACACTAGCAGCCCGATCCTGTCGGCCTCTATGGTAGGGGCTCCCAGCCTCATGGGGCTGTGTGCATGATCCCCCAGCCTTGTGACTGGCGGGTGCCTAAGAGCACAGGGCTCCCTAAGCTCCCAGGCCAAAGTGAGAAGAAATCCACCTCCACCTTGGTCCAGCCAGCACAAGGCAGGACTGTTGAAAAGGAGCGATAATTGAGATCTCAGGACACCCAACTCCAAAAGGCTAAGCTGCAGGAAAGCTTAGAAGTGGATGTGGTTACTCAGCCCTCGGCCTGAGCTGGTCAAGGCAGGGGCTCAGCAGGCCCCGAGCCCTGCTCAGAACACACAGTCCCGCCGGTGGATGGGTGACAGCATCCTGGGGAACTGTCCCACCCGTGACCACAGGTCAGCCAGCCATGCTCCCTGGGCCTTGCTAGATGGCAGGCAGGCCAGCTCTCCTCTTTGAGGCCACCTTACTTCTGCTGCCCCCCTATAGCTGAGTTCTCCCTTTCTGTCTGTCTGCGGGTGCCTCCACCTCGGCCCCCTGCCCCGTCTACCCCATATTGACCCATGCCCCAGCAATCTGTCATGTCCCCTCACTTGCTTCTGGCATCCACCCTTCCCCTGCGCCCACCCTCATCTCTGGCTTCCTGCACTGTTCCTGGTCAAACCTCCGTGTCTGAACAGACACACGTGCCCTTATAGGAATGGCTCAAAAATAGCTTTTATTAAAAGAGTAGTTAACATATATGTGCCAAGTATTGTGCTAAGCAGCTCACCTGAGTTCTCTCATTTAACCCTCCCAGCACACGGTGAGGATGGGATTGTCTCACTCTCGTCTCAGGAGGAGGACATGAGGCTCAGAAAGGTTATGACTGTTAAGAGGTAGGGCTGGGACCTGGACCCAGGTGGGCTGACTCCCAAGCCCACACTCTCAACACTAAACCATAAACACACCCAGGACTAAACATTTCCAAGTGGAAAAATGGGAGGGTTGATGGCACAGACTCACATCTTAGAAAAACTCAAGGGCAGGCGGGGATTTTTTGTTAATGGACAATGAGGGGAGGTCATTTTCTTCAAGGAGGACATCCACGTAGCTCAGGCAATTCTTACAGCACCCTGGGAAGGGCTGTAAGGTCAGTATGAGGAGCTCCATTTACCAAGGAGAACACGGAAGCTCAGAGAGAGGAGTGACTTGCCCAAGGTCACAGAGCTGTTTAGCAGCAGATGAGGCGGGAACCGAAGCCGGGTCTTTGGAGTCTGACTGCAGCTCTCGACACTGCCCCACACGGCTCACCCTCTGCAGACGGGACCCGGGTGACACTGCTCTGAGGTCCTGACCCTGCCTGAGGATGCTGTCCAGAAAACCTCTTTTTGGATCCAGGGCACTTCTTTTTCCCACCTCCTGTTTTCCCTGCCCTTCCAGTGGTCTGTCCTGATCTGACGGACCCACAGGAGGACACTTAGGGAGGATCTCATCCAATCTCCTCATTTCAGAAATGGAGGCTCAGAGAGGGGAAGGGACTGACCCTCTCTCTCCTACTGCCCAGTCCTGCGCTCACCCACTACCCCTGATGCTTCTTCTTTTTTTGTGTGTGGTGAGAAAGATTGGCCCTGAGCTAACATCTGTGCCCATCTTCCTCTATTTTGTATGGGGGACGCTGTCACAGCATGGCTTCATGAGCGGTGTGTAGGTCTGTGCTCAGGATCTGAACCCATGAATCCCGGGCCACTGAAGTGGAGCGTGCGAACTTCACCACCACACCACCAGGCTGGCCCCTCCGCTGCTTCTTTTAAGGACAGACACTCGCTGGGTGCCGGGTGTGTGCGCCACACCGCCTGCCTTGCCCCCTACCTTGCCGATGACGTCGTTGCGGCTGAGCTTGTCCTTGTCCATGACGGTGATGATGATGGTCGTCTCCCTCAGCTTCTCCGTGGGGATATCGAAGGCAAAGGACTCGTTGAAGATGGGGTTCAGGTTCCTCTTCATCGTCACCGTCTTCTTCTTCTCCACCCGCTTGTCCTTGTACATCAGCCACACCTTCACATAGGGGTCTGGGAGACGGGTCAGGGAAGGGTCAGAGGGGCAGTGGGGGAGTCCCCAGGATGCCCTTCCTCTTCCAGGTGTGGACGCTGGGGCAGGAGGAGCTGTGTGCTTTCCCCAGAGGGTGAGAAAGCCCCAAGCAACAATGAGGGGATCTTGGGGACAAGCGGATGGGGGAGCTGGAAGGGACCTTAGCCATCACCTGGTGCCCTCTAAGGAAACGGTGCCCCAGAGAGGCCAGGTCTTGCCTGAGGTCACAGACAAGTGATGTTGGACCTGGGGCTAGAACCCAGGCCTCCACAACAGTGTTCCCTTTCTTCCCGATTCTGGGAAGGACAGAGCCCAAGGGGACGATGACCCCCGAGGGTGCTCCAAAGGGGGCCACCACCCAGGGCTCTAGGGCAGAGGAGCTGGGACCGGAGGTGGGGTGTGGGGGTCGGGCTGAGGGCCACAGCACGGACCCTGCTCTCCACATCCAGTGTGACCCCTGTGTCCCCAGAACCTCCCCGGCCCATCCACCCCATGCTGCGAGAAGGGCCAAGCACCTGACGTGCCCCCGATGTCCATGGCTTTGAGGTTCCGGGCTTTGATGATGTTCACGATGATGGAGTTGGCAGAGGGGTTGTAGCAGAGAGACAAGAGCAGCTCCCCTCGGCTCCCCTGGGAGGGACAGGGGAGGGGTGAGGCTGGGCTGAGGGGAGGGCTGTGGGGACCAGGGGGAGGGAGCGGTGGTCTAGCTCTCCAGTGGGCCCCAATGCCCCAGGCTCCCACCCTGACCTGGGTGCTTCCTCTGCCCCCCGTCTGTCATCTCTGTCACATGTGGTCTGCCCTCATCTGGCAGGTCTGGGCACCGCCCACGACAGGGCCCCCTGAGCAGAGCCCCGGTTCTTTGTCTCAGCTCAGGCAAGTCCCCCTTGGGACAAGCGCTGGTGGGAACTCTGCTCCCTTGGGGCGGCCCGTCTGCACCCCTCCCCACAACCCTCATGACGTCCCTAAGGCTGAGGGGCGGATCTGCCAGCCCTGAGCCGCCAGGGGCCCACGGGTGGGGCCTTACACTCCCATCGCTGCATGGCTTCAGATCCTTCCAGAAGGTCTGCATCTGGGTCAGGTCCACCTTGTTGAGGGGGATGGACACCTCCCCGATGGGGTCGTTGCGGCTGAAGCGGTCGTAGTCCAGCACCTGGAGGTAGAGGATCCTCTGCACCACCTTCTCGTAGGGGAAACCTGGGGACAGACAGCGCAGGTGAAGAGCGGGACAGAGAGCCACGGGGGCTGCGCAGGGCTGGGAGGCTCCCGGGCAGGAAGGCCCCAGGAGGAGGAGCAGCGCTGGCCCTTAGGCCACCCACACCCGCATTCGGACCTTCCTGAAACGTTTCAAGGACTGTCATTGTCTCAATTGTCTCCCTTGACAATTCTCCGAGGTCGTTCTCCGAGGTCGATGGCATCTTGTCCATTTTACAGATGAGGAGCCTGAGGCTCAGAAGGCTTAAATTATGGGCCCAAAGCCCCACAGTTAATCAAGAGCAGAACTGGGGCCATTCGCTCACTCACCCACTCATCATGTGTCCATCTCGGTGGCCGGGCTGTGGCCCCCTTGCTCTCAGAGCAGCCCTGCCTCTGCCACTCGTCCTGAGGCAAGTCTGGGAGAGTGGCCCTGCCTGGGACAGCCACGGCTGCCAGAAAGCAAGCCCCAGGCGGGCTCGGGGCAGAGGGAGCCGGCCAAGGCATAGAAATAGGAGTGGATTCATGTCCTGGGACTCTGAGCTTGGCCTTCGCCTCCTTCCAACGCATCAGCCCGTCCTTCCCCAACAGCTCCTGCGGCCGCCCCCTTCTCCGCGGCCACCTCCCTCATCCAAGCCACTGGCACCCCGTGCCGACAGTCACAAGAGCGTCCAACTGCCCTCCTCCTCGCACACTCTCTCCTACAGTCCATTCTCAACGCGGCGGCCAGAGGCAGCTTTTAAAAATAGAAATCACATCATGATACTCTCCTGCCTACAGCCTCTCAATGGCTCCCGGCTCACTCAGAATAAAAGCCGTGTGCCCTGCCTTGGCTGCAAGTCCTTCCACAACTTGGCCCGCGGTCCTCTCCCTGCCCGTCCTGTGACCGCTCTTCCCTCAATGACTGGGCTCCCACCACACCCGCCTGCTTCACGGGCCTTCAGCCCCCGGCTTTTCCCCGCCTCCAGCACAAGCCGGCCCCCACCACGTCCCCTCCCAGCCTATTCTCTTCCATCAGGTCTCGGCTTTCTTTCCTGGCATCCCACATGGGGTCTGATCCCCCGATGTCCCGTTCTACACTCCAGCACTTTCCTTTCGCAGCGTGACTCCCAGGCTGTAACAGAGATTTATCTGTTTCCTTGAGTCTGACTCTCGCCCTCGGCCAGGATTTCCAGGAGGGATGTCTGTCCTCCCCACCGGATCCCGGCATCCCACGGTTTCTGGCACATAGTAGGTACCCGATAAACATGTTAAGTGAATCAATAATTGAACGAATGAATAAATGCCAGGGAAATGCCTGACGGAACAGCAGGAGTGTGCCGGGGTGGAGCAGGCGCTACGGCCGGGGGGAGAGCCAGGAGGAGCTGGGATGGGTTGGAAAGGTACCAGGGAGCCAGGGTAAGGTCTGGAGCCGGGGGATCTCTGGACCCTGGGAGGCTTAGATGAAGGAGAGGCCAGTCTGGGAGGTTCAAGGGGCACAGGCCAGCCTTGAGGCCTGAGGGGAGGAGACCTGAACCAGGAAGGAGAGAGGATGCTTAAGGTCTCAGCCCCATTGATGGAGAAGATGAAGAGGATGCTAGAAGCAGAGAGAAGCCTCTGATTGGAGCAGACCTGGAAGAGGAAATCCTAAGTTCCCTGAATCCCCAGGCTCTGAATTCCTTCAGGGTCCCTTCCTCATATTCAAGGGGGCTACGTCTTGCTCATCTTGGAGTTCCCCAGGCCACTTGCCCATGTGACCCTTGGCATCTATTCAGGTGAAATGCGTGAGGACAAACATTCTGGAAATCTCAGAGGCTCCCATAGGTCCCTACACCTGAGTCAGCTCCTTCAACACCAGAAGAGGCCATCTCCTATCTGGCAAACTCTTATTCATCCCTCAGAATCCATCCTGAATGGCCCCTCTTCTGGGAAATGTTCTCCAGCATCACCAAGGGGAGTTACGCAGTGTGTGGCCTAATTATCTACACATCTAAGTCCTCCATGAGACCAGGCCTGCCTTGAGGGCCATAATGCTTTTCTGCACCCCCAGGACCCAGAACAGTGCTCAGCTCATAGTTAATGCTAGGTAAATGTTTGCAGAAGGGACCGGTGGATTGGGGCTCTGCCCACAAACCTCACCCCACCAGCTGGCTACACACACCTCCAGACGGCTGAGCCTCTTGCTGGTTGTGCCATCTCTCAACTGGCCCCCATGCTGACCGGGGACGAGGAGCGTCCAGAAACACACAGAAGCACCCACTAGCTCACCCCCGATGACTGACTCAGTGGGTGAGCTGGGGGACAGCAGATGGAGAAGAGTCCCTGGGGCGTGCACAGAAGGTTCTGGAAAGCCAGGGCATTGGGCAGCTGGAGGGCTGCTGGGAAAGGGTTCTGGTTTCTCTAAGTGGGGTCCAGGCACCCAAAGGGCAGAAATTGCTCCTGAAGATAAGAAAGAAGGGCCTGCAGGAGAGAGGAAGGACATCTGCCTCCGTAGGGGCCACTGCTCCTGTGCGTCAGGAGGGGCCTGTCCCATGTGTGGGGAGGGGCGGAGGCTGGGAACAGACAGAGTGTATTTCACAAACTAGTAGAGTGTTTCCTGGGTGTCAGGCACTATTGTAAGTGCCTTTACAACTTGCTGATGTACTGACTTGAAACAGGCTCAGCAAGGTTCAGGAACTTCCCCCAGGTCACACAGCTAATAAGCTGGGCCTCAAACTCAGGCAGCCTGGCACAGCCTGTGCACTTAACCGCTACAGCTTGGTGGCCCCAGATGCCCCACCTCTACATCCTGTGGGTCCCTCCCTTCCTTCCTGCCCTCCTCAGGAAGAGTCACGTGTCTGGGCTGAAGCCCCAGCTGGCGGCGGCCCAGCTTTCTTCCTCGGCCTCTGGCTGTGATGCCAGCTCCACTAGGCCCTGTAACCCGATGCCAGCAAGACACAAAATGCATCAGGTTAGCTGGGCCAAGACAGAGCACACTCCCGTGTGCATCTATGCATGTGAGTGTGCTTGTCGGCTGGGGAGTGGGGAGGGGAAGAGGGACCCTGGGTGGCGGTGGGGGCCCCAGCCTCACCTTCAAAGAGGAAGGTCTCATTCCAGTGCGGGTTCAGGTTCTTCCGTTTCACCTTGGTCTCCAGCTTGTGCTTCTTGTCTGGCAGCAGGTAGATCTTGACAAAGGGGTCGCTGGTGCCGCTGAAGTCCTTGGCGGGCAGCTCCTGGGCCTTCATGATCTTCACGGTGAGCGTGGACTCCTGGAAGTTGTAGCCGACGCTGAACTGGATCCGGCCCAGGTTCTCTCGGCTGCAGCCCTCATGGGCCTCGTCCTCCTCGGAGCCTGGGGAGAGCTGGGGGCGGGGCGAGGCCAGCAGGGTTGGGGAGGATTCCGCTCCCCCAAAGCCCCCGCCACAGCCCACCTCAGTTAGGAGGCCTCCCTGGGCCCAAAGCCAGTCCAGCTGCTGAGAGCTGTGCTCTCTCCCTGGTCGCAGTGAGGGGCTGGTGGTGGCCCGTCCCACGTTCACATCTGGCTGAGGATGCTCAGGCAGAGGGCCGTGCCTGGACCAGGGTCACACAGGGAGGGAGAGAGGAGCCAGGACAGTCCCTGTCTCCTGAATCCCGCTCCCCAGCCCCAGGTCTGCCATCACCCCAGCCCCAGCCCCACCGCAGGCTGCCTTCGCCTCCCGGGTCATGGCTGTGCTGGTGCGCCCCAGGTCCCCGAGCTCCCTCCTCCGGTTTCCACGGCCCTGAGGGGCCCACTGTGAAACACACCAACGCAGACACCTGGACTCCAAAACAGATGTGGGGGATCGCTCACATCTCAAAAGAGTTTACCACGATATTTCTTTGCAAAGTGACTCTCTGGGGTTCTGAGGATGATGTGATTTACAAAATGAGAGAGGCGAGTTTTCAGGAGCAACGTCTGTTTGTGTAAGGCAGGGACACTAAAAACACGAATTCCTGGGCTCCGTCCCCAGGAGCCTGATTTGATGGGGTGGGGGGCTGGGCAGCAGAATTGTCTTAAAGGACCCTTGGATAACAGTGCTGCACACAAGGGCTGAGGACCCCTGGCAGAGAGGGCCACACCTGCCTGCAGTCCCCATCCCCCAGGGGTGGAGGCTTGGGCCAACCGGCAACGGACAGACACGTGGGGGGTGGCGTGGGTGGCCCATTCCCAGGCTGACCTTGAAAAAGTAGGAAGTAATTGGGGGGAGGGTCTCCCAGCCAAGTGTGCTCATCTGTGGCTGCTCACTGGGAACACTTGGGGAGGTTTTGGACTCCTGCCCGCCCCCTAGCCACCTGGATCCCGCCCCAGACCCTGCCCCCCCCAACTCCAGACCCAGGGGGTCCACGCGGCTCAGGCATCCTTGTCTCTAAAAGCTCCTCAGGTGATTGGATGCGAGGTAGCCAGGGTGCGACCCAGGCTACCACATTTAAGACGAAACCACTGGCACCTGCTTCTCTCCCCCCTTCTCCTGCAGGAGGCTTCGCTGTGCCCCCAGGCTCTGAAATGCTAAATAATATGGATTATAAGAATACGTATAGTGTGCGCCTGCCACGGTGGAAGACTCTTATATCACCTTCTTACTGAATCCTGACAACAGCCGGGCAGTTATCACCACTCTCTAGCTGAGGAGACTGGCCCAGAGAGGTTAAGTCACGCGTCGAAGTTTGCACAGCAGTGTGACCCTCTCTGATTGGAAAGTCCACTCTTTCCACCAAAGCAGGCCCACATTCCAGGGCCATTTTGAGACTCCCCCTACAAGCCAGTGAGGCCTCACTTGCCCCAGGGGAGAAACATCCAAATCACACTAATAATAGTAACGACCACTTGCCTGGTCATGCCCTGCACTGTGCGCTTTGCGCTCATTGACTGCCTACAACATCCAGACGAGGCGGGCACTCCCACGTTCCAATTTGCTTTGGGGCACTAGGAGATTATTGTCGCAAGTCGCCTGTGAACCCGAGTCAGCGCCCAGCCTGGCCATCCTGAGCCCCTGACCAGCTGCCCTCACTCTCACACTCAGATCTGGTGTCTGGGGCTTCACCCGCCGCACCCCAGGTCTGCTTGGAGGTGGAAGGGGCCTTGGCTGCCTCCCTGGCTCTTCCTCACAGTGGGAGAAGGTCCCTCCAGCCCCCACCCCTGGATCCAGAGCAGAGCCAGGGAGCTGCATGCTCCACCCCAGGCCCGCGGTGCATGTGGCTTCTCTCCCCAGATCCACTTTTCCCCTGGCCTTCCTCTCCCTCCTTGTACCAGCCCCACTCCCTTTGAACCTCAGTTTCCGCATCTGCAGAACGGGACCTCAAGACCTATCTTGTGGGGATCCTGGTTGGGGGGGGGGTCCATGTCCCTTCCACAGTCCTCCTCTGCAGCCCGGCCCCAGGCTGTTGCTGTTGCTGTGGACCAAGACCCTGGAGCGTGCCTGAGCACACAGAGCCTGCAGGCCATGTGTCCCTCCCCATTCCTTCTAAAATTGAGGTGGAGTCCCTGGTGGCCCCAGCCCCGCCTGAGGTCCCTCTGGTCACTTGGCTCTTGGTTCCCAAACGAGGTGGTCACGTAGGGGTGGGTGGGAGGCCCAAGCTGGGCCAAGTGGCCTTCACCTCAAAAGGGGGCAGCAGCTTTGTGCCTGCTCCCAGGCTTTCCGAAGCACAGCTCTGAGCCCTAATTAACCAGCCGGGGCAGCTCCAGGAGCTGTCTCCACGGCAACCAGGCTGGCCATTCCCCCCCACTTAGGCCCCCAGGGAGGTGCCGCCTGAGCCCCTGCTCCAGCTGAAGTTAGCATCAAAAAGCATCCAGCTAGCCCACAGCAGGGTAGTGTGGGGTGACTCAGATGGGGGTGTGGCCCGGCCTCCTCTCTGACCCCCTCCTCTGGATCTCTTCTTCTGGCCAGCTGTGGGTGCCTGACTCCTCCTGTCTCCTGACCCCCAGCTTCTGGCAGCCTAGGGGAGCTCAGACAGCGGTTTACTTCTGTCCTGCTCATCTTTGTCATCGCTATTAATGCCAGTGACCTAGCTTTGGCCTAGGGCTGGACAATTAGACCCTGCCTGCCCCGCTCTGAGCATCCGCTGGGGCCTGCACTTCCTTCCTGTGCCTGTGGCTGTCGGCCCCTCCCTGGGGATAGCAAGGGGCAGGCAAGCTGGCTGGGAAAGGGCCGTCCTTTCTGGGAACCTGGCTACCAGGAAGCTGTAACCAATTAAGAAGCCGTTCAGGGAGGCAGGATGGGCTGTGGCAATGGCCCGTCCAGACGAGAGGATGGTGGGTCCATCCACATGGGCGGGGGAAGACGGACGGGAGGGCAGCGGAGGGCCAGGCCTGGGGGGTGGGGAGAAGGGGGAGAGGTGGGGAGGCCCAAGAGAGACCAGCTCTGGAACAGGGAAAATCTGGTGTTCCAAACTACATCCAAGAGAAACGGAAACTCTTGGCCCCACCTCCGGCCCGCTGCCTGGGAATCTGCATTTTTAACAAGATTCCCCTGGTGATTCATGTGCATATTACAATTTGAGAGGCACTGGGCTGGAAAAGGGCAGTGGGGGTGGATGGTTAGAGCCGGCTGGAACCCTAACTGGCAAAGGATGAGGTCTGGTGCTCTGCGGGCCTCAGGAGGGTGGCGGCCGCTGGTGCCAGAGCAAGAGAAACTATGAACTGAATGACGTCAGGACCGCCGACGGCCTGAGAGCCCACCAGGCCCGCGTCCCCTCTCTCTACCAGGTCACGTCCAGTAGGATCACAGCAGGCGCCAGGTTCCGGGCCTCACGTCCTCTCCAAGCCGTCCTAGGGCTTCTGAGCTGCCAACCTTTACCTGACTCCTGCCTGCAAACCTCGGCTGCCCAATCAGAGTGTCCTCATCCTGCAGGTCCCGCCCCTCCGGGGGCTCTTTGGAAAGCATAGCGGGGCTAATGGCCGTGACTCACCGCTGCCACCAGGGGGCGCCATGTGAAGCCACAACCTCTCCCGGGGTGAAAACGCGCAGAACCATGGGGCTGGGATCCTGGTGGGGCGGCACGTGGACAGAAGGGATCATGACCAGGGGGGGAACCTGCTCTCCTGTTCTCTTTGGGCCTCAGGTGGCTCCCCAGAACGGGGGTTGGGGGAGGTCCCTGGGATGAGGATATGAGCCTCGCTCCCCTGGGAGCTCCTCCTCAGACGTCCACTCGGTGGGACCCACGCCACTCAGGGAGGGGACACCTCCTGTCCCAAGTCCTCTGCCCACTGGCCTTTCCTTCTAGGATCATAAAAATACTTCCCACGAGCACGTTTCCGTAGGCCGCAGCACCACCGAGAAAGAGGCTGGAGGAGGATGGGCATTCTTATTCTCACCTGACAAACGAGGAAACTGAGGCACAGAGAGGCTATTTTGGCGAAAGAGCTGGGAAAAGAACCCAGGCCTCGCTCACTCAGTCACCGTGCTGGTTCGCCTTCCTGAGCCAACTTCGCCAAACACTGTCACCAATTTCCACGCACGCTCCTCCCCCCGCCTCCCAGCCCCGCCCCTCTCACCATGAGCATCTCGCTGGTGAGGGAGTTGACGAGGTCGGAGACGGAGGAGCGCGGCTCTGTCCGGCGGTCAGACTCATCGTGGGGCGTCTGGCCCGGCACTGGCGCTGTGTTCACCACCTTCCCTCCTGTAGGCAACCTGGGGGCGGGGCAGGGGGTCCGAATGAGCTTGGCTGGGGAGGTGCGCTGGGCTGGGCACCACGGGCCTGGGTGGCGGCTGGACCTTCTCTGAGACCCAAGCAGCGGCCACCTCCAGCGGGCCGGCAGGAGCTATGCTCTTGTCCGGGGGAGCCTGGTTTTCCCCTGAGACCAGCGCTCAGGGCTCATCCCCCTCGGCTCTGCCCCAGAGTGATATGGCTTGGCTGTCCCTGTGGGTGCACCCACACCTCCTATTGACCAGAAAATCCCCTCGCTCCAGTCACTGCTTGCATGGTGGTCTCTGAGCATGCCTCCCTCCCCAGAAGCCCCCTCACCCCTGCTGGCCCCAGCCCGGGAGGGGAAGCTCCCCAGGTGGCCTGTCCAGGTCACCTCTCCCCGTCATTACCCTCTGCAGACACACCCAGAGCGCCCATCTCCTGAAGGCACCACCTTCGTTTATTCAGGCTCAGCGAGAACAGACGTGCCCGTCAGACACGAGGCTGACCAGGCGAGCTCAGGACCACTGTCCACACAGCTCTGTCCAGTAGAACTTTCTACGATGACATCAGTGTTCTATATCTGCACTGGCCACGTGTGGCTACTGAGCATTTGAAATGTGGCTAGTGAGACTGAGGACTGAAGTTTTAATTTGGTTTGACTTCATTTAGATTTAAATAGCCACCCACTGGATGCGGCAAGTCTACCTCTCCTTGCTCCCCAGTGCCCACCCTTCTCCCACTCTGACCACTGCACGTGTGATAAGGCTGTCACTCAGGGTCAGAGGAAGACGGGGCGCCACTGAGGAGCCCCGGATCTGACTGTTCCACGTGAGGCCCTGTCTGCACCCCAACTCCAGGCTGTTCCCAGGAAGCGGGGCTCTCTGGCCCAGTGGCTGGGTTGTGAGCCCAGCCTCCGTCCAGCTGGGGCTCAGAAAGGGGGCACTAAAAGGCTGCCCAGGGACCAGGCTGGAACATCCCATGAGGAGGAGAGGTGGGGGCAGGCAGCTAGGAAGAGACGGGGAGACTGGCAGCACGGGGCTTGAGACAGGCTACAACAGAACAGCTTTGAGAACCAGAGCCACAGACTGAGACACACACAGGCTGGACACAAGCCATGGCCTCGGTATGGACCAGCCGCCAGCACACAGTTGGCCACCACAGGCAGACATGCACGGAATATGCCGGGCCCTGGAGGGGAGACACCAGGGCCCAACAGCAAGGCGTGCACACACAGGCACACACACACACACACACGAGTGCACACAAGCCTGACACTCAGAGCAATAGGGAGAGAATAGGAGGGGCAACCAGGCAGGTCACCAGAGCAGTGAGATGACACATATACAGCAATGCACACACTTAGATCCGCAGAGAAAACATTCAGGGGGGACCCAGGCATGCCCAGGTGTGCACATGAATTGGGATAAACTGAAACAGAAAAAGCAGGGAGCGGTTCCAGAATCGGACGCACGACGCACCTGCTGTGAGAACCTGGGCTTGCCTGGACGACACAGAAATGCCCCACCCCGCCCGGGACACAAGGGGCGTCTGTCCCAGAGGTGCGGCCACAGCAGAGCACGCACATACAGGACACACACACGGACACACACGGCAGAGCATACACACACATGAACACACGCACGTGGACACGTGCTCACGCAGGCAGGCACGGGGAGGAAGAGGAGACTGAAATAGCTGGAGAGGTAAAGTCAGGTTAAAAATAGAGTGGGAGAGGAGGAGAGAGCATGAGATTGACTGCTGCAGGTATGAGAAAGTCGGAGTTATTTTGGCCACACCACAGCGTCAGCACAGCTGCAAAGCAGCCTGGGAAAAGATGGTCAGCGCCACGGAAGCTATCGGAGGTCACAGGACAGAGAGAGACAGAGAGACAAGGGCACAGAGAGGCAGAGGGAAAGGCGGAGGGGCCCGTCGCTGGCCCGGGGACATCCCTGTGAGGAGCAGATGGGAGGAAGGAGGGGGGAGAGAGAGAGGCCAAGAAGGGTTAGTCGGAGACGAGTGAAGAAGGCTGCAGGGCGGACAGGGGGACAGGAGGAGCGAGCGGCCGAGGGGAGAGGCGGAGAGGAGGCAGGGGACACACACCAGGACAGAAGAAACATGGTGGCTTCGGGGCAAGGAGAGTGATGGGGTGGCCAGGTCCCCGCCCTGCCCAGCGCCCCACTTGGGTGGGGGTGGGGCCACGGTGGAAACCATTTGGATCCCAAGGAGCAATGGTGGAAGGGATGGCTGAGAGCATGCGGTGGGGATGGGTGCAGGGCGGAATGGGCACAGCTGGGCCTGGGACCCAGGGGCGGCCTTGGCCTCCTTCCCTCCCTCTCTGGCCCAGGAGCATTCTGAAGTTCTTGGGGCCCACTGTGCTGAGGCCCAGGGACTGGTGGATCCCAGATGGGGGTCTTCAGGGCCACCAAGAATCCTGGCAGTGGGGGGCAGGGACACACCTTCCCATCTCCGTGTTGTTTGCTAGACGCAGCCCGACCTCCCCTGGGACCTAGAGCGGCTGCTCTGCCTCCTGGGGCCCTCCTGTCTCCCAGGAGCCTGCTGCTAACAGACCTCAGGGGCTCAGCATCTTCCCCAACAACAGCCACCCACCCCTTACTCTGGAGACATCTGGCAGAGGG